>NC_137893.1:31586498-32029106 GCF_963455335.1 Martes martes
GATGTCTTTGGTTTCACCTGATGTTCTCCTCTTCTTTTGATGTACTAGGGCCCAACTAAAACTGAAGTCATTTCTATTTTAATATACATTAAGTAATAGACCTAAAATTTTAATTTTGAGGATTAAAGTGTATTCATTTCCCCCTACCCCCAGCCTTTTCAGTAAGTAACAGATGCGGGTGAAAGAGCCTTCCAGAGCTTTGCCCGAGAAAGCCACAAGAAGTAAAAGGCCTGCTCTACCTCGTGATGAAGACTCTTCAGACGACGCTGCTGGTAAATTGTGACCTCTGGCTTCCTGAATAGCGTTGTGGAAAATAACCATATATGTTTTTAATCAAGAAGTCCTTTTGCTCTTTATTTCCACTGTTTTCTGCATGAACTGTAAAATCAGCTTGTCTAGTTCCAGGACATCTGGGTGATGTTTTTATTGAGATTTCGTTTAGTTTATGAAGTAACTTAGAATTGGCATCTGTTTGTTGTTTTCCATTTCTCATGACCTGTTAAAGCCAGGCCTTCAAGCCTGGGGGGTAACTGGGGAGTTGCTGGGCTCAGGCTCGCTTTTCTCTTGAGCTTCATGCCTTCTGTTTCAGCTTTTCCAAGAATTTTCCCTACTTTCCCATAGCTCTCCATTTAAAAAGATGTTTTTAATTTTTATTTCTACTTTTAAGTATTTTTAACTTGGATAATGTTTCAGGATAGATTGTTGTACTGAGGGAAGTCTGAATTCTATCTTTAAGCATTTGTTTCATTCTGTGAATATGATTTTTTCTCAGGGATTCTGATGATTCTTATGTTAGCTCTTCCTTGCCTGTCTTCTAGTTATTTTTTCTCAAATCTTCTGAAACTCCTACTTCCTTTTCATTTTGCTTGCTCTTTTCCTTTTTATCTTTTACAGTGTTTTCTGCAGTGTGCCCTTTTTAGTTTTATCATCCTTTTTGTGGTTTTATTTATTTTTTCTTCCATTTCTATCCTGAGCTCTACCAGTCACTTCCTACTGTTTTGCCACCGCATGCTGGAACATTTGCTTCTTCTGTTTTTTATTTTTATTTCATGGTGGTGATTTCTGTGCCATTTGTTTTTCCTTTTTTCTTATATTGGATAGAAATGGTGGCTTTGATTTTTCCTTGATTTCTCATTCTTTGATGTAGGGTTGCCTTTCTTGGACCAGGTAGTTTTAGAATATTTGTGTAAGAAGGAGGGCCATAGCACTGTCGAGACCAGCTGGAATTTTGAGTGCGAGCTCAGTTAGCCTGTATTTCTTTCCACCCAAGAGGGTTATGCAGCCCTGGGGTTGTTCCCGGAATCTGAAGATCTCTTCTCCCCTCCTGCCATAGAGACAAGACTGTTTCTGGCAAATTTGGCTTCTTTGTTTCTCACTTAGTGAATTGGAGATTGCCTTCCTTTGCTTCTTAAAACAAAACCGGCTCTAGGGGCTCTCCTGCCAGGGTTGTTGCAGCCCGGAGATTAAGGTTTCATTCTGCGTCTGGGAAGCACGCGGGGTTCTCTGTGAGACCTACCGCTGCAGTGTGCTCTCTGCTTCCTTCTGTATGCACTCCTGTTTGAGCTCTGCTGTGTTGTCCGGGGAGGGCCCTGCCACTGGATTTATGACATGGGGCTTCAGAAAATGAATTGGGCGTTTTTGTTTTCTACTCTTGTTGACCTTGGACAATTTCTGGGAGGAAAATGGGGAAGTGTTCATTTTATTTTTTATTTTATTTTATTTGAAGATTTTATTTATTTATTTGAGAGATACTGAGAGAGAGAGCGAGCATGAGAAGGCTAGGGTTAGAGGGAGAAGCAGACTCCCTGCTGAGCAGAGATCCTGATCTGGAACTCAGGACATCAGGATCATGACCTGAGCCAAAGGCAGTCGCTTAACCAACTGAGCCACCCAGGTGCCCAGAAGTGTTGATTTTAGACTATCATTTGTAAACTGAAGGACTTCCCTGTAAAGTTTTTTAATATTTAAAGTGAAAAACGTGGATTTTAATTTATTGTTTTTTTATTTGTTTATGTGAAACAACTCTAGACTTTAATATATTTATGTATTTTATTCAGGAATCTTGAGGAGACTTATTTGGCATATGAAATTTACACAGTTGTATGATTAAAGAAATTACAGAAGACTGAGGAAATTTTATTAGCACAGAAATTTTTTTTACATCCCCCCCACCAAAAGATTGTGAATATTATTTAAACACTGGTTAACTCTTGTAAGAAAACATAAAACTTTGAAATTTACTTATAAAAAGTATGTATGGTTGAGACATTTAAAAGCTCATAGAGTTAATTTGGACTCCTAGAACCTTTTTATCATGAATTCACTTGTCTCTGGATTCATTAACAATTTCAGTTTTATAAGTCTGAATTGTAGACTCAGACAATAGTTAAGTTGTGTCCTGGCCAGATCCCACCCCAGAGATGATATAGAAAGTATATGGAATGATTTTTAGCCTTAGAAATTTAAAATATAAAAAACTCAAAGCATTGATATCTAGTAACCCACTTCTATGTCCTGTATTTGTGTGGTCATCTATCAGTCTTCCTCAGAGCACCCCTTTCTTTAATGCATGTGTCCTTGCTTTTCATATATAGGACTCTGGAATTCCTCCTTTTGTGTCTATTCTTATAACTTGCTTTTGGTGTAAAATTAGAAGTCCTAATCTTTCACCAGATTTACACATTATTTTTGTTGAAATTATATTTTATAATAAGTCACTTGTCAGGAGTCACATACTTAGGCTTCAGGATGAAGAGAACTAATGCTTCGTCTCTCACTAGTTAACTAATAGGTGAAAAGGAGTGCTGTGCACTTGGGAAGGAAAGTGGAAAAAGTTGAAATGTACATACTCCTGCTTCCCTCTTCAAATTACTCAGTCTTTCCTTTGTTGTTTACTTTTAGTGGATAGTTGTAGTTTTGGTGTTTCAAATAGTTGAGGTGGAAAGATAGAAATGTTCAGGTATTTGGGAGAAGTGGAAATGTCATTGTGTCCTTGGGAGAAGAACACGATTATCTGAAGAAATAAAAACTTATTAGCTGATTTAGTTCAGTTGTCTCCACACAGTGCACCCGGTGGGACTCTGTTATAAAGGATAATTAAGGACCATGCAGAGTCACTTGTTATTTGGAAATATTCATTAAGGAGAATTCTTGTTCCTGTAAATTATGCCATTGTTTTTTCCACTTTCTCCTTTCTCTCAATAGTGATGAAAATAGCATCTGAGCAGAGGTAGGCTCTGTGGAAAGATTTTGTGTGTATATTTTATTTATTTATTTATTTAAAGATTTTATTTGACAGAGAGAGAGATCACAAGTCGGCAGAGAGGCAGGCAGAGAGAGAGGGAGAAGCAGGGTCCCTGCTGAGCAGAGAGCCCGATGTGGGATTCAATCCCAGGACCCTGAGATCATGACCTGAGCTTGAAGGCAGAGGCTTAACCCACTGAGCCACCCATGTGCCCCTTTGTGTGTATATTTTAATGAGAAGAAAAATATTCAAAATGCTTGACCTGCTCACTGATTATCTATCTATTTATTTATTAAACTCTTTATTTTTAAAGTAATTTTGAATTAATAGGAAGGTTCAAAGAGATATACAAGGGGGTCCCATTCACCCTTCACCCAATCCCTCCTGATTTAACATCTAGTATTTCTTTTTTTTTTTTTTTTTAAGATTTTATTTGATTATTTGACAGAGGCTTTAACCCACTGAGCCACCCAGGTGCCCCAATATCTGGTATTTCTACAGTACAATGTTAACACCAGGAAAATGGCATCCATACAATCCTTAAAGCTTATTCTGATTTCACCAAGATATGCAAGGCCTCGTGTGTGTGTGTGTGTGTGTGTGTGTGTCTGTGTCTATGTGAGTGGGTATAACTCTGCGCACTTTTATTACATGTGTAGTTTTGTATAACCGACACAGTTGAGTAACTTGACTGCCCCATCACCACCCCCAAGGTTTACCTGTTTATAGCCACACTCCATCCATGGTCCCTGGCAGCCACAAATCTGTTCTCCAAATTACCAATCATGTTATTTCACAAATGCTTTATAAATGGAACCATACAGTATGTATCCTTTTGAGTTACTTTGTTTTTTGGATCTCTTTTCTTTTTAGTTACAGCATTTTAATGCTACTGACTTTTGCTTACTTGATGTTAGCTCTTTGGTTTAGCAAAGAAAATGTTCCCATTTCGTTTTGTCTCATTCAGCAGGTTTCACTTGCCAGCATGTAAGTCATGCTATCAGTGTGAATCATGTGAAGAAAGCAATAGCTGAGAATGTGTGGTCAGTTTGCTCAGAATGTTTAAAAGAAAGAAGATGCTGTGATGGGCGGCCAGTACTTCCCTCTGACATTTGGTTGTGCCTCATGTGTGGTTTTCAGGTGAGAAAAGTGATTTTTATCTGTGAGTTTGTCTTAAATATGTTTCTTAAATGCTTATTGTAAGTTAGACTATTGGTAATGTTTAGAACTTAAAATAAATTTATTCATGTTTAGATAGATTTCTCCAAGGTTGAACTAAGAAACATTTGTTAAGGTAAAATAAAAGGTGTATTATCTTCAGAAAGCAATCACACGTGGTTTAGAAATACTTTGAAAGGGAATCCAACATACTTGCAGTAGTTCTCATGTCTGGACCTGCCTTTACCTGACCTGTATTTACTTAAGAAATAGATCCAAGTTTTTTTTACATCTTACTAGATTAACTTTTTTTCTCTCTACAAAAGGATTCTTTTTTTTTTCCAAAACAATTTTTTAACATCTTAGAAGCTATTAATATCTGTAATATTTTTTTGAATAACATTTAAGATGTCTATAGTTTTTCTAAAATAAGAGGAATGCTTATTACCTCACATAGTTCGTAAGTAAGACCCCTTCAGGATTAGTTAATTCAATGAAAAGAGCACTGAAAACTGAAATTTCTTCCATTTTTCTTTTGTCCACCCTCAATTTCATAGCTTTTTATGGCCAAATATGGTTCATGCATTATATGTCATACAGCAAACCTCAAAGGCCAGAAAGAGGGCAAAAAGGACATCCCTTTCCTGTTTTTTTGTTTTTTTTGTTTTAAATTATTTTTGTTAACATATAATGTATTATTTGACCCAGGGGTACAGGTGTGTGAATCATCAGGCTTATACATCTCATAGCCCTCACCATAACCCATACCCACCGCAATGTCCATAACCCCACCACCTTATCCCTACGCCCCCACACCCCAGCAACCCTCAGTTTGTTTTGTGAGATTAAAAAACTTTTCCCAGAAACATCTAGCAGACTGCCCCTCATGTCGCATTGACCAGAACTGGATCTCATTTCTTTACTTAGCTGGTAAGGGAAATTACTGTGATTGGTCTGAGTCTCATTAGTTGCCAGTGGGTTTGGGAGGAGGCGTGGACAGTATTAGAAAATGTGTTTATGGCGGGGGAGGGGGGGCACTGATCTGCAAGGATGCTTGGTGCCCCACAGTGTGCAAGGCAGAGAGTATGTTCATTTTTAAATAATAGGGAAATGAACTTGGCCCATGATTGTTTTAGGCAAATACTATATTACAAAAAGCAAGGTAGCCTCTTTGCAAGAAATTAAACTTAATGAGAATCTATATTATTTTCTGAAACTTTTCTCTCCTGCTTGAAATTAAAAACCAAAACTTTTCTAATCGTGAGTATGATTTAAGTTTTGATTAATTTGAAACAAACCGATATGTAATCGTACAAATAGCATTCTGTTCATTTTTAGGGATGTGGTAGAAACTCAGAAGGCCATCATTCACTGAAGCACTACAAGAGTTGGAGAACAGACTCTCATTGTATTACAGTTAGTCTGAGCACATGGGTTATATGGTAAGTTGGATTTTCTTACCGCTTGTGTCCACTACAAAAAAATACCATTTTCTTTGAGCTTTACAAGGTAAACTATTTAAAGATATTATACCCTCTTATGCTTTTTATCCTGAACACAACCTGTGGAATACTTCAAGAAAATTCACATTACCTGTGAATATAAAACTTAAATAAGGAAAAATTTAGTCATCCCTTTTTTTTTTTTTTATACATTTTCTTCATAGGATAGAGAAACATTTTTCCTAGTTGATTTCTCATAATGAACTTGCTGAGACAGGAATTCCAGAGTACTAGGAAAGGAAAGTGCTCCAAAAGCAGTCAGGTGGTTTGGTGATTCCCTGGAGGGGAAAGGGTAAGCCAGGTGATTCTACTACTTAATCCTGGCTGGGAACCAAGTTCAGTTCCCTGGTTTTACATATAAGGACACTGAGTATCATTTACTTTTTTATAGTTACAAAGTAAACGTCCAGGCACTAAAACAAGTCTTTGATTCCCTAGTTTCTTACTAGCAAGGCATACTGGCTTCGGTGACATAAATGGATACTGTATCAAAAAGCTTCCCAGATGTTTTACCACAAAATTTTTCTTTTTTAAATGTATATATGCATCTTTTTCAACAGAAATTTTCTAAAATTTTCAAAAGCTTTCAAGTTTTCCTTGAATGAATTTTCAGAGGTTTTCACAGAAATACTTTAACTTTGTGTTTTTATTTCTCAGATCTAAAATTAATATAGCAATATTTTGGCTTATAGAAGAAATCATCATCTTATAATATAAATTCATGACATGGGTCAGGTGTTGCTGCATTTGTGTTTTTGTTGTTTCCAAGTAATAATATTGGGGGGAATGAGGAAAGCATAGAGACAGATTACTATGTAAATGATACATTGGAGTAAGGGAGAGGAGGATGATGATGCCATGGTGTGGCAGCTGAAGAAATACTTTTCTGTAGCCTGAGTGGAGCAGTGGTCTCCCAACAATGGGGCCCATCACAGTCTCCAGGAAGTCTCGTTAAAATAGACTGCTGGGCTTCGGACTAGAGATTCTGATTTAGTAGTTCTTGGGTGGGACCTAAGAATTTCATTTCTAGGGGCGCCTGGGTGGCTCGGTGGGTTAAGCCGCTGCCTTCGGCTCAGGTCATGATCTCAGGGTCCTGGGATTGAGTCCCGCATCGGGCTCTCTGCTCAGCAGGGAGCCTGCTTCCTTCTCTCTCTTTCTTTGCCTGCCTCTCTGCCTACTTGTGATCTCTCTCTCTGTCAAATAAATAAATAAATAAATCTTAAAAAAAAAAAAAAAAAAGAATTGCATTTCTAACAAGTTCCTAGGATTGCCGGTGCTGCTGGCCTGGGGACCACAGTTTGAGGACTACAGAAATTGAGGAAGGTTGGGGGAGAGTTGAGTGGCACCTGGTAGAATAGGCTTATTTCAAGTGAGTCTGTGTCAGAACTTCTGTTGTAGCTCTTAGGACCATAATTATGGTGTGAATCATGATGTAATTTCAGAAAAAAAACCCTCAAAAAACCAAAAAAACAAAGCACACAAAAACCAAAACAAGTTACCTAGCATAATAGTGTTGTTAGTTTTAACTTTATTGATTTTGTAATTTTATTTTTATGCTTAATTATTTAATTTTGCTTTCATAGATATATAGACCTATAAGGATAATCAATTATTGATCATTTTGTGAGTAGACTGTTAGATATGTATTATAATAAAAATAATTTAAGTCATATTTGAGGATCTGTAAAATTTTTTTCCTTTCTAAGGAAGAAATTCAAGCTGGTCATATGCATTTACAGAATCTTAGAGGTTGGAACTACTTTCTTTTTCCCATCTAATTCCTTTTTTTTTAAAGATTTTTTGTTTTTTATTTGACAGACAGAGATCACAAGTAGTCAGAGAGGCAGGCAGAGAGAGAGGGGGAAGCAGGCTCCCCACTGAGCAGAGAGCCCTGGCTCTCTGGCTTGAGCCCAGGACCCTGGGGTCGTGACCTGAGCTGAAGGCAAAGGCTTTAACCCACTGAGCCACCCAGGCACCCCCCCCCATCTAATTCTTAAACCTTAAAAAGTTTAACAATTTTTGGGGTGCCTGTGTGGCTCAGGTACTTCTGCCCTCGGCTCAGGTCATGATCTCAGGGTCCTGGGTCCTGGGTCCTGGGATGGAGCACCACATCAGGCTCCCTGCTCTTCAAGGAGTCTGCTTCTCCCTCTGTCCCTTCCCCCCTTTTCACATGCTTGCTCATATTCTCTCAAATAAATAAATAAAATCTTAAAAAGCTTAACGATTTCAGTAGAAAACTTTACTAATTTTGATTAAAGGCCAACTTGAACTAGAAAAAAAAACCTTAGAAACCCTAAAAAAGAAAGGAATATGGTAGATTTGATTTAATTATGGCTAATAAAGTGTTGCTCAGTAGTGGATTTAATGCTGCTTTAACAGGTAATAATTACTAGCACAGTGGCTTCTTACCTCTGACTTTCTTCAGAATCACAGAGGTGGAATTTGAAAAATCCATCGGTACCATTCATTGGTCCTCTGTTAAATCAGGGCTTTTATATTGTTAAATTCCATACATGATTCTTAGTCCTGACCAGTGTTAAGAGGCACTGGTTTAGCACTTAAAGTTAACATAGAAGTTGAGTGTTTTTATTTATCTTTTTACTTTTTCAGGTGAGTGCTTTTAAAGTACTTAAATGTTGGTTGAAAAGTATAGCATTTCCCCTATACTTTTATTACTTTACTGATTTGTGAGCCCTCCTGTGTCCTAGTTTCTCATCTGTAAAAAGGAAGTATTATACTTCTGGAAAGCTAATTATTTTAAAAATGATAATACTTTTTTTGGCTGTTGTGAGGAATTAAACCAGAAAATGCATGTAAAGCATTTACAGTAGTGCCTGACACAAGTAGAAGCTCAATTAAAATTTTTTTTGGTTATTTTTAATGGGAACAAGTAGAATGAATTCATGTTGAGCTGTCCTCTTTTCTCCAAATCCACTGCCATTGTGTAGTTTTTATTTACATTTTCTTTTTGTACTCTTAAAGTGACAATATATTTTATAGCAAGTAAAAATTAAATTATAGCATCAGTAAAAATTTCTTGACATTTCAGTATTTTGCAAATGAGCAGTTTTTATTATTTTTGGCAATAGTTACTTATCAGTAAATTTTGAGGGTTTTTAGTAGTGTAAATCTGGTAACTACGTTGTTTGAATTCCATCATGGTCTATTAGAAAAGATGTTCTGGGAATGTTTTCTGTGGCTTGTTTCCTTCACAGGTTTATCTATGTACCCGTGTATTTCCTTTTTTCTTTTCTTTTTTTTTTTTCTTTTTAAGATTTCATTTATTTATTTGACAGAGAGATAGCACAAGTAAGCAGAGTGGCAGGCAGAGTGAGAGAGAGAAGCACGCTCTCTGCTGAGCAGGGACCCTGATTCGGGGTTTGATCCCAGGACCCTGGAATCATGACATGAGCTGAAGGCAGCCACTTAACCAACTGAGCCACCCAGGCGCCCCATACGTGTGTATTTCTGTATGAAGCAATAAAGTAATATTTGTATTTTGTGTATGAGTAAATATTTGACTGAGTTTTGAGTGCTGTTTAAAATAGGAACCCAGACCTAGTTTGTAGCCATTAATCTCAGACCACTAGTAATTATAAGAAGATTGTGAATATGTAGTGTGTTGGCATAGCACTTAATATTTAGGGGTGCCTGGGTGGCTCAGTGGGTTAAAGCCTTTGCCTTCAGCTCAGGTCATGATCTCAGGGTCCTGGGATCGAGTCCCGCATCAGGTTCCCTGCTCAGGGAGCCTGCTTCCCCCACCTCCCCCGCCCTCTGCCTGTCTCTCTGCCTACTTGTGATCTCTCTCTGTCAAATAAATAAAATCTTTAAAAAAAAAACACTTAATATTTATAAAACACTTTCAACATATTCCAATATATGTTCTTATTTAACCATTGGATCTTATGAAGATATGTAAGATATTATGAAGCAAGTAATGATAATACATAAAAAAAATCTTTATTAATACTATATGCATTAATGAGTAGACTTAGTAGAGGGCAGCTTTCTAGAAAGAAATGTGCTTTTGAAAATCTTTGGGAACTCTCTTCCCAACTAGGCCCCAAATAAAACAAACACTTAGCCAGTCTTCCCCTCTCTGTAAGTGGCATCTCCATCACTTAAGTATTCAGGCCAGAAGCCTAGCACTTACTTTCTTTCCCTTTCTATTTTTAAATCCTTTAACAAAAGTAGACAAAATGGTATAATGATACCCTCCATACCTGTCATCCAACTTGAAACATTCCCAACTCTCAGCAAGTCTTTCCTCTAGACCAGAATTTCTCGATCTCAGGACTGTCGTCATTTGAGCTGACAGTTCTTTGCTGTGAGAGGACTGCCTTGTATGTCACAAGAGGTCTAGCTGTCTACCCAGTGGATGCCGGTAGCAGCTTCCCCAGTTGTGACAATGAGACATGTCTCAAAACATTACCAAATGTCCCCTGAGGGGCAAAATTGCTCCTGTTTGAGATTCTCCAACTTACCCTCATCCACTTCCCCCTTTCCATGGCAGTTATTATTATTTTTTTAAAGATTTTATTTATTTATTTGACAGAGAGACACAGTGAGAAAGGGAACACAGGAGTGGGAGAGGGAGAAGCAGGCCTCCCGCCAAGCAGGGAGTCTGATGTGGGGCTCGATCCCAGGACCCTGAGATGACATGAGCCGAAAGCAGGCATTTAACGACTGAGCCACCCAGGTGCCCTGGCATGGCAGTTATTTTTATATTTCTCTGTTTCTACCTGTAATTTCTGTAAAATAAATCTGTTCATTTCTCTCTTGCTTCTACCCTGACCTTCTATTCCTGATTTCCTCCATCTGACATTTGTCAGAGTGATGTGGTTTTTTTTTTTTGGTTGGTTGGTTGTTTTTTAAAATTTATTTGACAGAGAGAGATCACAAGTAGGCAAGAGCAGGCAGAGAGAGAGAGAGAGGGAAGCAGGCTCCCTGGCGAGCAGAGAACCCGCTGCGGGACTCGATCCCAGGACCCTGAGATCATGACCTGAGCCAAAGGCAGAGGCTTAACCCACTGAGCCACCCAGGTGCCCCTCCAGTCTGTATTTTAAAAACATCACTCTCGGGGCACCTGGGTGGCTCAGTGGGTTAAGCCTCTGCTTTTGGCTCAGGTCATGATCTCAGGGTCGTGGGATCGAGTCCCGAATCGGGTTCTCTGCTCGCCAGGGAGCCTGCTTCCCTCTCTCTCTCTCTGCCTGCTCTCTGCCTACTTGTGATCTCTGTCAGATAAATGGATGAAATCTTAAAAAAAAAAAAAAAATACAGATTGGATCACATCACTTCCCTGCTTAAAAAACTCCTCATGGCTTTCCATTACACTTAGGATAAAGTACCAGAACTTTAATTTGAATGATAAGGGTCTGTATGAACTCTCTCCTGCTCATTTCTCTAGACTTACCTAATGCCTCACTCTATGTACATTACCCCCCATTTTATTTATTTATGTATTTTTAAAAGATTTTATTTATTTATTGGACAGATAGAGATCACAAGTAGGCAGAGAGGCAGGCAGAGAGAGAGAGAGGAGGAAGCAGGTTCCCTGCTGAGCAGAGAGCCCGATGCGGGGCTCCATCCCAGGACCCTGGGATCTTGACCCGAGCTGAAGGCAGAGGCTTTAACCCACTGAGCCACCCAGGCACCCCTACCCACCCCCCCATTTTAAAGACAAGACTGGGTAAATATCAACTTTACTACTTTATTACCTGGTGTGCAAAATTATTGAAGATGATTTCATATTTACTTACATATTTATATTTTTTCAGGTGTTACGAATGTGATGAAAAATTATCAACACAGTGTAATAAGAAGGTTTTGGCTCAAACAGTTGATTTTCTCCAGAAGCATGTTTCTAGAACACAAACAGGTAAGTTAAGCAGTTGCTAAAGAAATTTATATTAATGTATAGTATTTTATATTTCATACAGAGAGTTTATAAGTTCATAAGTAGTACCTTAGATTTTACTGAGAGCTCTCCACACAAGTGCCATGCATTCTTAGGTAGTAATCTTGTGATGTTATGTTGTGTTGTATTTACATAACTAATATGAGAAGCTAGAGAGGGTAGTGACTAGATCGTGGGCTTCTGAGTCAGACCAGTGCTGAGTTTGAATTCAGGCTCCACTTAAATTTCTTACTATCTGTGTGTCCTTTACTTCTTAGTTTGCTTACTTTAAAAATTAGGATGATAATTCCAATGCGTGCGGTTACTGTGAGCCTTAGAGAAAATGTTTTCTGAAAATTTAGAAATGATGAATGTAAAAATGCTTGCATGGTGCCCAACACCTGTTTATGGAGTGATATCTGTTCTTCGTTATGTAATCATAGTGTGGCTCTGACACTAACCACCAGGAGTTAGGCTAACCTTGCAGATTAAGGGCTTGCTTAGTCCAACTCAAGATTAAACTCACTTCCGACACCATCCTCAAGCTCCCAGGCTTTCAGGCTGTCCACATTTCTGACAAACTGGCTGTAAATTTAGGTGTTCCCACTATCCTTCTTAGATGAATAATTTGCTAGAATGACTCAGAGAACTCAGGAAAGTCCTATAGTTAAAATTATAGTTTTATTATAACAGGAAAAAGATACAAATTAGGACCAGCTAAAAGAATAGACACATAGGGCAAGAACTAGAAAAGTCCCAAGCATGAATCTCCTGTATCTTCTTGTGGAGTCAGGACACATTACCCTCCCGGCACACTGATGTTTATGACACACAAAGTATTGTTAACCAGGAAAGCTATCTGGAGCTGGGGTGTCCAGAGTTTTTAGTTGGTGTTTCATTGGATAGGTACCACTGCTGGAATCATTGACCACATAGTTGAACTCAGTCTCTGGTACCTCAGCCCTCTAATCACACGTTGGTCTTTCTGGCATGGCTAGCTGCCATCCTGAGTAATCTTATCAGCATAAATTGTCTAGGGGCCCACCGAGAATAAGAAAGACACTCCTGTCCCTCTGGAAATCCCAGGATATAGGGGTTACTTCTCAGGAACCTGGTTCCTGAGAGGCCAAATCCTTTCTCATTCAATAGTAATGTATTATATATTATATACTTTGTTAGTTATGTATGTTGTTGTCTAACATATAAACAATGTATAATACATATTAATCTAAATGAAGAGTGTGTAGGGAAGCAGTTTGTTCATTCAGAAATATTAAGTGCCTGCCACATGCTGGGTTTTATACTTTATTCAATATTAGTGATAAAACAAAAAACAGTTTTATATTGCTCTTTTGGAGTGTATAGTATAGTGGGAAAGACAGACCAAAAATATATGTATGTATTTCTTTTTTTTTTTTTTTTAAAGATTTTATTTATTTGTCAGTGAGAGAGAGTACACACAAGCAGGCAGAGAGGCAGGCAGAGAGAGAGGAGGAAGCAGGCTCCCTGCCGAGCAAGGAGCCTGATGCGGGACTCGATCCCGGGACCCCAGGATCATGACCTGAGCCGAAGGCAGCGGCTTAACCAACTGAACCACCCAGGAGTCTCATATGTATGTATTTCTTCAAAGGAAAGAAGAGATTGCGGGGCTAGGTGATAATCTAGTGGTCACAGTGATCAAAAAAGGCCAGCATAGCTGGAGTGTAGTTTGTTGAGAGAGAGTAGAACGAAATGAAGAAGTGAGTGGGGAAAGAAAATAAGTGGGTAGGAGTTTGTGAGGGATACTGTAAGGAATTCCGTGGTAAAGAATTTTTATTTCATTGGAAGTGTAATGGAAGCTATTAAAGTGTTTTGAGTGGGGGAGTAATGTCATTTCATCTTTTTAAAATAACGTTACTCCGATTTCTGTATGGACTGTTGGAGTTAAGAGTGAAGGTAAGGAGATCATTAAGAAGGTCAGAGGTGGTTGTTGTGGTAGGGCAAATGAGAAACCAGGAGGGGCACTGGTGGAAAGTGGGTGGAATAGATGTAGTGAGTGAGGGAGAGTGGGGAGAATCCAAACTCACCTTAGGGTTTTGGTACTAGGTGAATGGGTGAATGGACATGATCGTTTTGAAATGCCTTTGGTGCAGAATTGAACTGCTTAGTGGGTGGCATTCAGAAAATGAGAAATTATATTAAAATATACTAGTCGTTAGCTATATTTTCTATAGCCCAATATACAAGCATTTTTGTTAGCTATTGCTCAAGACAATAATGGCAAACAAATTGGCAAAAGAACTGGAGGAGGTAAACATGGGTTCTGGACAGCAGTAGAAATGATTAATTTTTTTTCACTCATTTATTTATTTAGCAAACATGTATTGAAACGTTTCTCTGTCCCAGGCATACTAGTCATAGCTCCAATTCTGCTCAAGAACCAGGAAAATGTGATGACGCTAGACATTTAACACTTAAGGAACGGCTTAGGGTCTTAATGCTGCCTTCTGAAGACTGCACACTTACTGTGCTTTTTTGGCCACGAGAAGATATGTGGGGATATCCAGGGGTGGCAAAAGTGCAATTACAGAAATTTTTTTTTTTTAAGATTTTATTTATTTATTTGTCAGAGAGAGAGAGAGCGAGCGAGCACAGGCAGACAGAGTGGCAGAGGGAGAAGCAGGCTCCCTGCGGGGCAAGGAGCCCGATGTGGGACTTGATCCCAGGATGCCAGGATCACGACCCGAACCGAAGGCAGCTGCTTAACCAACTGAGCCACCCAGGTGTCCCCAATTACAGAAAATATTTTATCTGAATTTTTTTTCCATCTTAGAGGTTCTTCGAGATTAAAAATAAAGCCAGTCTGATTTCATTCCATTTCTACAGATTTCTTGAGTATTTATTATCATAAAGGATATAAGGTAGGGAGCATGGAATGATATGGTCAGTAGAAAGAACATGGGCTTTGTCGGGGTGTGGGTTCTGGCATTCAAATTTGACTCTTTCAATCACTGGCTCTTTGACCTGGGGCAGGTTACAGTTCATCTGAACCTCATTTTCCTCAGCAGTTCCTCCCTCTTTTCCGTGGTGTTTCAGGGAATAGAGATTGATGAGTTCTTATCCTAAAGAATAATAGTAAGTAGAATAGAGTTGTATTTTGAGTGATGTTCAAACAGAGTCCTTCAAATATTCAAAAAGGGTTGAAATGTTCAATTGAAAAGAACTGAGAAAGAATTGTGAATGAGTTGGTTTTCAAGCTGACCCTTAAAGGAAGAATTTTGGATAGGCAGAGACGAGAAAAGCAATCATTTCAGGTAGTGGAACCCCACCGGTGTAACCCTTAATTGTGTTTGTGGAACTATGGGTAGCACCTGGGATAATGGGAACAGGTTCTTGAGGGAGTTTGAGAGTGTGTCAAGCCTTCAAAGTTAGGGAGAGACAGTTCTGAATTCAAGGTTTCCTGAAGTTCCAGGTCAAAATGTCATTATCTTTCTGTTCCAAGCTACAATATCTCTCAGGCAAGTTTGATTTAAAATAAGATGCATTGACATTCTAGAAATAAGTTTTTTGGGATAGTAATCTGCAATATTCTTTCTTGTGTGATGCTTTATTTTTATAAAATACATTAAAAATCAGATCTGAAAGTTCTGTTGAGGTTTGTAGGAATGCCGATTATGATTATGCAACTATTTTAAATGATAATTGTGAAGACTGTAGAAATATAAAAATGTATATGGTAATTTAACAAGAATATGAAACTAAATTGTGTTTTAGGAGGGAAGATAAGAATGTTTTTAAAGGATTCTGTTTATATTTTGCTCTAAGAAAAATAACTGCTGAGAAAAGCCTGTACCTGTACTTTATGCATGTTTTTAAGTTATGCAAAGTCTGAACAGTTTCATGTCTAATACATTAATTTAGCTACTCTGCACAGAGAATCTCGGCCAGTGCCCCAACCATTTGTAAATACCACCAGCTCCGTGAATCTCAGCTTTTGGTCTCAGTAGTCCTTTAGATTCTGAAAAAATTAGTGAGGACTTAAAGAGTTTTGTTTGGGTAGGTTATAGCTATCAATATTTATCACATTAGAAATTAAAGTAAAAATTGCAGTATTTATTAAATCACTGAAAAGTAGCAATAATTTCCATGACATGTTAACACAAATCATGTTTTAAGGAAAGATAACTTTTTTGTAAAACAACACAAACTTAATAAATGGCATTATTTTACATTTTTGTAAAGCTCCTTAGTGTCTAGCTTAATAAAAATAGTTGCATTCTCCTAATTACTTCTGTATTCAGTCTATGATACCATGGTATCCAGTCGCTAGAAAACTGCATTATATAACTGAGAATGAATGGAAGGGGAAAAAAAAACCCCAAATAATGTCCTAGACTTAATATGAAAATACTTTTGACCTTATGGACCAGGGAAGGGAGGAGGGTGTCTTCAGATCCACTTTTAGAACTGCTGAACTAGCGTATTTCTGTCTGTATTTTCTGTCTTCAACCTTATTTGCCCTGAGTTTCAGCTCACATCCTACTTCAAGGACACTGTCCCAGTCTTTTACCTTATCTTTCCTACTTCTGTGCAGCATACTTCAGAATCTAATAACACAAGGTTTTGTGGTGTTTAGTTTTCCTGTATATGTGTCTTTTAAAAAAATATTTTTTTGAATTTAAATTCAGTTAATTAACATGTAATGTATTATTGGTTTCAGAGGTAGAGTTCAGTGATTCCTCAGTCTTATATAATACCCTCTGCTCCTTACATCATGTGCCCTCCTTAATGTTCATCACCCACTCTATGTGTCTTTCTATGAAACTGCACGTTCCTTGAGGATTGTACCCTGGCTTATATTCTCTTTGATTCTCAGTGTGGCTAAGCAGTAAATACTTGCTGAATTGAACTGAGCTAGCATGTGATGAGTTTTTACTGAAGAAGTAGGAAAAGCTTTGCATTTTCACCAAAAAAGCCCTATTAATCTCAAAATTATCTTATTTATTCATTCAGCTTTTAATATACTTGAGCTTCTACCTTGTGCCAGATGCTGTGCTAGATATTGGAGATACTACAGTGAATGAAACAGATCTATTTCTGTTTCTGCTTTTATTGATCTTCTGGTCAAGTGAGGGATATTGCCAAATCACACTTAATTGGTTAATGATTGCTTACGTACTGCTGTGATGGTGTAAGTGCAGGGGACTATGAGGATACTTCTGAGTAGTAGTGAATGTAGGCTGGCTATTTTTATTTCAAGCCAGAGCTTGCTTTTTTTTTTTTTTTTTTTTTTTTGTTTTACTTATCGTAAGAGAGCTCTAGGGTGCATGAGCAGGGTTGGGGTGGGGGGGAGAAGAAGAGGGAGAAGCAAACTCCCCACTGAGCGAGGGCTTGATCCCAGGATCCTGAGATCATGACCTGAGCCAAAGTCAGATGCTTAACAGGCTGAGCCACCCAGGTGCCCCTAGAGCAAGAGCCTTCAGAGCCAGGACCTGAAGGATATGTAGAAATTAGGTAGACAAAGAGGAAAGGGGTGTGTGTTCAGGTGGAGGAAATAGCTCATTGATGAGGGAGCTTGATTTGTTCAGGGAATTCTGTAGAGCTGTAGGTTGAGTTTTTTGATGCTGGGGGTTGGTGAGAAGGTTAGACTAGATGTAGGTAGAAACAGATATTGAAGGGCCTTGTAAGTTTAGAGTATATCCTGTAGGCAGTTAGGAACCACTAATGGATTTTAAGTGGAGAAGTGAATAATTAGTTTTGTATTTTAGAAAAATCACTAACAGTAACATGGAGATAGACAGAAATGCCTTTATATATATATGCCTACTCAGTCATGTGGCAGGATCAATTTATTATATGACTGAAGATTTTCTGAGGCTAATGGTTCACTAAAAGTTAGTGGAATTTTGAAAATAGACAGGTGATGTAATTATTATTTGGTTCCAAGGTACAGGAGTAGCAGGGCAGGCAAGTTTTTTCTTTTTACTCTTCAAAGATTAAACTTTTCAGCTGTAGAAATGGGCAAATTACATTAATACTACATGACTGGTTTAGGTAATTGCATTAGGCAGTTGAGGAAACCCCAGTGCAGGTTCCCAGAAGAACGCTTACAGCTGTGTAGATTTCACATCTGATGCTAGGATTTGCTTAAAAAAAAAAAATCTGTCTACACCTCCCCCTCAAACACATACTAGAAAATTGAAAACAAGTAAAATCCCCATATAATGAGGTCACATATAAGATAAGATTTTTAAAAAAGCAAGAAAACTTTACTGTGAAAACCAAGAAATATGTATTATTAAAAAGTGGGTCACTGTTCTCTTAAGGCTCATGAGATATGTCACTTTGATAGTCTTGTAAATGTCTTATAAATATTCTACAAGTACTTAATGAATATAGGTATTCCTGATGAACTAATAGCATTGAATATTGATTTGCTTTTTGTGAACTAGATGGATGATTGACAATCCCATATTGTTTTCTGAGTAATTTTGCCCCATAATTTTTTTAAAAAAATATTTTATTTATTTATTTGACAGAGATCACAAGTAGGCAGAGAGGCAGGCAGGGAGAGGGGAAGGGAAGCAGGCTTCCCGCTGAGCAGAAAGCCCATTGCGGGGGCTCAATCCCAGGTCTCTGGGATCATGACCTGAGCCGAAGGCAGAGGCTTTAACACACTGAGCCACCCAGGCACCCCGCGGCCCATAATTTTTCATACTGGGGGGATGCCACTTTCAAAGAGCTTAAAGAGGGCCTGAAATATGTTCTGTTAAATTCATTAAGCTTATGCTTTTGGTATAAAAAAACACAAATTATGTTGGTTCTTTCGGTTTTATTAGGAATAGGTTTGCTGTATCTTTTTTTTTTTTTTTTTTTGGCATGTTTGAGATCTGAAATAATGTATCTGAGGATAAATAATATTGTGCCTTTTTATAGTAACAATTTGAATATAATGTGGTACTTTATAGCTTTTTGTAAAAAAAGGAATACATTTTGTTTTGCTATAAAGTGACCATCAAACACCTCATAAATTTATTTGAATTTTCAAAAATAAGTACTAAAAATAGTTAACTTCCCTGTGTAAAAGGGGTTAGGGACAAAAAGATGCTGGGCATTTAAAAATAACTTATTGTTACCCGTAGGGATGAAAATCCACAGCTCTCCATCGAAACTACAGAACACGAAATTATCTGAGTGACTGTTTTCTCAGTTCTCTCAAAGGCAGCACTAACTAGCTCCTTCGTGAATACATAGGGAGAAGTTAATTGTATACAGTGAGTGCCTACGGCATTAGGGCTTAATTCTTTTAAGAAAAGGTAGACATTTAATATTGCTTGGCAACAGTTTGCAACGATGTGGATGGAACTAGGGGGTGTTATGCTAAGTGAAATAGTCAGAGAAAGACAGTTGTTGTATGATCTCACTGATATGAGGAATTTGAGAAACAAGACAGAGGATCATAGGGGAAGGGAGGGAAAAATGAAACAAGATGAAACCAGAGAGGGAGACAAACCATAAGAGACTCTTAATCTCAGGAAACAAACTGAGGGTTGCTGGAGTAGAGGGGAGTAGGAGGGATGGGGTGGCTGGGTGATGGACATTGGGGAGGGTCTGTGCTTTGGTGAGTGCTGTGAAATGTGTAACACTGTTGATTCACAGACCTGTACTCCTGAGGCAAATAATACATTATATGTTCAAATTCCATTTGAATTAAATACCAGGGAAATATATTAAATTACAATAAAATGGTAATAACAGAAAAAAATATTGCTTGGCAACAAATTTACTAGTCACTGTTTTCAGTTTTCTCCCATGAAACCTGCATCTCTTTGTACTTGCTCTTTATTTCTGTAGGTAGTTTTTTTTGGAATTTTGGACAGTTGAGAAACACACCTTAAATTTTGATGACTGTTGTTATGCTGCCTTCCGGAAAGATTATACAGAGGGTATAGTTGACAAGAATCCCTATTTTCCCGTATTTAGCTTTGTTTACAGTTTTTAGGGGTTTTATATTTTGGCAGTAATGAAGTTTGAAGTTTTAAATATCATCATTACCAGATCCATCAATCTTTCCTGTAAAGATTTTTTAGTCTTTTGGGCCATGCTTTGAAAGACTTTTGTACTCTGCGATTATAAAGATACTCACCTACAATTTCTTGCACATTACTTTTTAATATATGTCTGATTTGATATTTTTAAATTTGATTTTAAAAAAATCATAGGAACTTTGTATTGGGGTCATGTTTGTGATAGGAAAATTTGAGCTACATAAGATTACTTTTTAGATAGTCTTAGCCAAGTCGTTGAAGAAAAAAATTTTTTTTCTTTTCTGGTTCTGTGATCACCCAGTTTTCTATCTTGCAAGACCTGAGGTATGTATAGAACCTATCAGGTCTATTCAGTTAACCAGAAACTCTTTGAGTACTCAGATTCTAGGCTTAAAGGGAAACGACAGAGATCTAAAAGAGCTTTAATAATTTTATCTGGAATGCCTGAAGCTTTCTCTTGATATTCTCTGCCTTCTGGGTCTATGTTTATCTTATTACGAAAGTACAATATCTGATGACAGTGTTGTAATATAAAAAGATAAGGAGGGTAAGCTAGAGTAAATCCCTTTTGATGTAATAACCTTGTAACCCTGAAAATCTTTGATGAAGCTTTCTAATTAGGGGCTTTTCATGGGTTCAGGTAAAAGTTGAGAACAAAATAAAACATTGGTAATCAAATTTTGTATAGTTTGTCTTTTTTGTTATTGCTGTAACAGCCTAATCCCCCCCCCTTTTTTTTAAGGATTTTATTTATTTATTTGGCAGAGATCACAAGTAGGCAGAGAGGCAGGCAGAGAGAGAGGGGGAAACAGGCTCCCCACTGAGCAGAGATCCCAGAACCCTGAGACCATGACCTGAGCTGAAAGCAGAGGCTTTAACCCACTGAGCCACCTAGGCGTCCCCAGCCTTATCCTTTTAATTATACTGTACTTCAGAACATCTTGAAGTTCAGTCCTTAGTGCATTTAGTTCTGTGTTTATAAAGGAGGAGTTCGTAAAGTGAGAATGACCTGAAATCCCTGCCAGATTGAGAAAGCATTGTTGTCTCTATAAACAAAATGATCAGTAATCATTCCTCATTAATAATGCATTACTCTTTATTAAAACACACACACATGTCAGTGTGTCAAATTATTGAGAGACTGATTCAGATACCCTTGTTTTATTTAAGATTTATTTGAGGGATCAGGGGCAGATTCAGATGCTTAATGACAGAGCCATCCAGGCAGGTCAGATACTCTTGTTTTAAACTAAAATCTTAAATTCTCAGCTGATGCTTTCTTAGTGAGCAAATGTACATATATACTTAATTTCTAAAAGTTTTGCTAAGATGTTATGACTCTGAGGTTCAGTATCTCTATGTTGACTGTATATCAGTCTTTACACTCATCAGTCATAAGCAATCAAATATAAACATTTACACATAGTGGCTCATATAGTACCTGAGACAACAGAAATTTAATAAATCAGCTGTATTTGAATTGTTACATTTTATAAATGTGCTGTTTAGTAAAACAAAAAGCTTGCACTTTAAAACACATTTAGGGGTGCCTGGGTAGCTCAATCATTTAAGTATCTGACTCTTGATTTCAGCTCAGGTCATCATCTCAGGGTCCTGGGATCGAGCCCCAAGCCCCGTGTCATGCTCTGCTCTCAGCAGGGAATCTGATTGAGATTCTCTCCCTCTCTCTCTCTACACCCCCCCCTCAGCACTCACACACACTCTCTTTCTCTCAAATAAATAAATAAATCTTAAAAAAATTTAAGCACATTTAAATAGTTCTTAGAAAATGTCATTTTATTTTCTGTTAAATTATTTGATCTATGTAATATTTAAGTCTAATAGCATAATTGTGAATATGTTCTCACAGACTTACATGTAGGAGTCAATAAGCAGACCCTTGCCACTTGTGTGAAGTGGCTATTTAACCATGAAATAAACTATTTTTATTGCGATTGCCCTGTGGCTATGTTCTTTCTGGCAGCGCTGTCCATATTTGGTGGCTCTGCATGGAGAGCCAGGTGGTGCTGAAAAGCATCGCACAGTGAAGCATGGATATATCTAGGTTCAACATTTGTCATCCCTTACTGCTGAAGGGAAGGGTAAAATCTGTTTTTCCATATGTTTATGCTTTTTTTTTTTGCCCGCAGTTTTGTCCAGATGGTCTTATGAACATTGTTTACTTTAGGATGCTATCCCAGATGTTTTGAAAACTGATGGGTAATGTGGTACACAGATACATAATCATTTGCATGTTACAGTTTTTAAAAATGCTATTTGTTCTTGTAAGAATAAAATATAATTTATTTCTGGAAGTATTTTTCAAGTGAACGATTAATATATTAAAATACAAAAATATGAAAAATGTTACATATATATGATTAGCATATATAGTATATATATGAGATACATATATAGACATATATACTACATATATACATTAGTATTATCTGCAGTTTATTTTCCCCAACATTTCTTTCACGTTAATAAGCAAAAAAAAAAAAAATTCTGGCAATGTTAACTGAAGGACGTACTTTTGAGGAGTGTTTTTTTCAGGGTTGCATATACCTTGATATGTAAGACGCTTGCCTTTCTATCTTTTATAATTCTTCTCATTGTACATAAATCAGGAGAAGAAATTAGGTGGTAAAATGGCAATAGATTTATAATCAAAAGATTATCATATGACTTTGGGCAAATCAGTTAACCTGTTGGAGACTGAGTTTTTTAAATGTAAAATCGGAGTAACAACCTTGCCTAAAAATATTTAATTACTCTAGCATCTGAAATCTTTTCAAAGTCACTATGAAGCCATCTAGTGGCAGCAGCAAGAATGAGAGCTGATACCAGCCGATTCCAGGCTCTACTTGGAATCTCAGATGTAATGACGAGGTGGGCGGCTCCCATGTGCACACCCAGCCAGGAGCCATATGGGGCCTCCTCTTGTTTGTGCAGTGCTTCTTAACCACTGACTGGCTTTTTTCATTTTTCATTTTACATCCAGTTGCAGGTTTGAATACTGTCTTGCTTTTTCCTGCTTTTCCTTTTCTGTGTGCCTGGTCTCTGCCCTTGAGTAACCTTTCAATTGATTTTACCAGCCTTTGCCCCCAAGTTCTAATATGGAGTTTAATTATTACTTGTTTTAATATATGAAAGACAGGAGAAGAGATCTATCTTGCTAGTTCTTTTCTGTGTTAATTCAGAACTCTAGGGTTCAAAGTCAAAAACAACTCTTCAGTATCTGGACAGCAGACATCCTGTAACAACCAATCATATTTAAAGAATAAGCCAACAGGAGAACTTGTGTGGCTCAGTCAGTTAAGCAGTCTGACTCTTGATTTCAGCTTAGGTCATGATCTCAGGGTCTTGGGATCGAGCCCCATGTAGGCTCTGTGCTCAGCAGGGAGTTTGCTTAAGATTCTCTCTTTATCTGCCCCTATTGCCTGCTTGTGTGTGTGTGCATTCTCTCAAATAAATCTTAAAGAAAGAAAAAAAGAATAAGCCAACAGGAACAAAGGGAAAAAATGGGCAATAGGGTTTATAGGAAAATATTACATCATGGATAAAAGTTGCTAAGACATGAAAGAAAAATATTTTCCAGGGTTCCTGGGTGGCTCAGTGGGTTAAAGCCTCTGCCTTCGGCTCAGGTCATGATCCCAGGCTCTTGGGATCGAGCCCCACATCCCGCTCTCTGCTCAGCAGGAAGCCTGCTTCCTCCTCCTCTCTCTCTTCCTACTTGTGATCTCTATCTGTCAAATAAATAAATAAAATCTTTAAAAAAAGAAAAAAGGAAAATATTTTCCATGCAATAGATTTACTTAATGAAAAAAACCCTTAGAAAGCACTGTTCATTTTTCTCAATGAGGTATGAAAACCACACAGTCAATATAAAAGGCAAAACTCATATTAGCAATTCTGAAAATCGATTAGAAATAAAAGCTAAGCTTGAGGACAAAAACCCAGGAAGTTACAGGAAATTATTAAAGAGAAGAAAAAAGTGAGGGCAGATAAACAATGGGCATGAAGGATCGCTTATGAAGGTATGGATTTTGGCACAAGTAACAATTTTGGGGAGACTCTCCAGGCTGTTTTCACCTACTTACATAGTGCTTACCTTGCCAGGTGCTTTGCAGATAGTTGTTCTGCATTTAATCCTTATGAAAAGCTTATTAGAAAGTTTATTAACCCCCCTTAATTGATGCCTTTTCTTTGGCAAAAGTCACACGTGCTGAGTCAAGCCTTATTTGAACCAACAGGATGCGTGTGACATCAGTCTGTCCTACCTTAGATTACACTTTCTTTTTATGGTGTTTGCTTTCTGCTTCTGTCCCTGAAAAGAGGGCGACTTCCAGCCCCGTTCCTCTCCCTCAATGCTATTGTGTCTTAACTTACTTACTCTTAAGAACACATCAGAAACATGGAGGGCTAAGGTGCTACTGAACCTGTTTAATCCGGTATGTTTTCATTTATATTGAATTTTTATTATATATGTTCTCCCCAACAATACACCCCTATGGCAGAAAGAGCAGTAGTGAGACATTTTCTGATCTCCATCAGTCTGATTGGGGAGACAGTGAAATATTTAAAAATTAATTAGCAGTGCAAGGCAGTATGTCACATTAGATGAATAAAACACATAGTTGCAAAGAACTACAAAATCTGAAGGATGAAAGGAATTTAAAAATGATATTTTGGTTAGGGGCCCCTGGGTGGACAGTTAGTTAAGCGTCTGCCTTTGGCTTAGGTCATGATCCCAGGGTCCTGGGAGCCTGCTTCTCTCCCTCTCTCTCTCTGCCTGCCCCTCTGCCTACTTGTGATTTCTCTCTCTCTCTGTCAAATAAATAAAATCTTAAAAAAAGGGAAAAAGAATATTTAGGTTAAAACCAAAAGATTTGAGAACTTGGAAATTTCCTGTCAAACTTCAAATTTTTTTATATATATATATATATATATATATATATATAAAATAGATTTAATAGATTTTATTTGAGAGAGGGAGAAAACAGAAGTGGGGGGAGGGGCAGAGGGAGAGGCAGAGAATCTCCAGCAGACTCACGCTGAGCATGGACCCCATCATGGGGCTCCATCTCATGATCCTGAGATTAAGACCTGAGCTGAAATCAGGAGTTGGCTGCTTAACTGACCTGAGCCACCCAGGTGCCCCTCAAATTATGTTTTGATTCAGAAAGTAATTTGCTGTTCAATAGATGTGATCATGTCAGTTTGTAAAAGTTAGAAATTGTTCTTTTTCGAATTGTTTTGAAACATGAATTGGTATAATTTTCGTATCTTCATTAACTATATAAACCAGTGAACCCCAAACATGTTCTTATATACCATACATATAGGCATTTTACTTTTTATATTATAATATAGTTCTAATTTTTTAAGCTTTTTATTTTGTTGTTTCAAACTTATAGAAAAGTTGCAAGAACAATACAAAAAATTGCTATTAATGGTGATTTTACAATTCCAGTATTTCTTCTGTGTATTAGTTGACATTTTCTTGTATGCAAGAATTTTTCCCTTTTCCTCCAATTTAAAAAAACTGTTATTGATTCTGACCCATTCTCATTTTGTTCAGTGAATAGTAAAATACTACAACCCTTCTTTATTTTAATATTCAGGTTGTCCCAGAGTGGACCGGTGGAAACATGTTCAGAATGGTCCATGTGTATTTTTGACCTACTCGTTACTTTTTTTGAGCACTTCCTTATTTTCTGGCACAATAAAAATGTTATAGGCTTACTTTGTTTCTTTGCTGTCCTGGTTTAGAATCAGCCTTTTCCTCAAGGAGTTTTCATTTCTTTTAGTGAGGAATGGTATTTAGGAACAGAAATCTGGATTTTTTCTTCTTGTTTTTTTACTTTATTCTTTTATACCTAACTATGTAATTCATCTGGAATATATCCCTCAATGTCGTATGGGGTATAAATATGCAGCAGTAAGACACAAACTGGAGATATTTATTTGTGTTTGTATTCCTGCCCTTCAGGGACACCAGCTCAGGGGAAAATCTTACTTAATTTTAATTAATGTATTCAAATTATTTCAAATTATATATATTATATATTATTACATATAATATTATTATTATGTATATATTTGATTTTATGTCTTATGTCAGTTACGTTTTCTCTAACTTAGGTGCATTTTCTAGAATCCTAAAACTTTGTGAGGAAAAGTGTGACACAGGTGAAAAAAAGAAGGGAAGAAAAGGCAGCAGTGTACCGTCTGTGAAAGGAATTTCAAATTTAGGAAATACTTGCTTTTTTAATGCAGTCATGCAGGTAAGAGCCATCAGGAATCTTTGTAAAATGTAAAAGATAACTTTAATTAATTTATATTTACTGACACACCTGTAAACTAGCAATTGACTGCTGAAGGTTCCTCTAGAAATTTCCATTTTCTTTTTGTTTTAGGCTGTCTGTAGCCATTGCTGCTAACATACATATGCCACGTTTTTGCACAGTGCTTCTGGAAGTCCTTCTCTGTTTTACCGTGGTTCTGTCCGTAATACGGACATCTATTAAATGTGAAATGTGCTCAGTCAGGTTTTTTAAAACTTAAAATTATTTTTTGCTCTGCTAGATGACATTGAGAGTTGAAGAGACCATTTATTCCATAGACTCAGAGGCATATGACAGCCAAATCAGAAGACTTTACTTTTGCTTTCTTTTAGAACTTGGCACAATCTTACATTCTTATGGAACTGATGAATGAGAACAAAGAAAATGGGACAAAACTCAAGATTTTTCCTTCTCCAGACTCTCAGCTGGTAAGAAGAATGACTACTGGGATAATTGCTCTTTTTAGATGAGCCACTGATGGTGCCAAAATTGATCTTTTGTATTTCTCAGCACTGTTAACTGAGACGGTGTTTTGAAAAAGTATTTTGAAAAAAATAATTCAAAAGCATTTTGTGAAAATAATCTGATTTTAAAATTCTAAAGAAAGACCTTCAAACATACGTGGTTCAAACATATGTGGTTCAAACATATCATGGGTCAAACGATACAAAAATATTATGGCAACTTTCAAACAAAAGGGGTTTGGACTTTATTGAGCAAAATGTCTAGGACTCCTGTTTTGTAGTTACTGGTAACATTTGCTTAAATATGACATTTTAGTTCTTTAAAACTAGATTTAATTTTAATAGCGAGCATCTAAAGGTTTTTTGGAGCCTAGTCTGAAAATAGGTTTTTAAGCTAATGAGAAAAGAAAAAAAAGAAAAAAGAGCAGCCCTTAATATTCAGAAGCTGGCCTGGCACCCACAATTAGGCCATATTTTTCAATCTCACAAAATACCAACCTCAGGCCAGGTTACTCAGAGACTGATAAAATAAGACAAAGTAAAGCCACTTGATAATTTTTTCTAAACTCAGACAAAAGCAAGGTTAGTCTACCGTTTAGAAAAATCCCAAGCACCCTCTCTTGACCAAAGTGAGAGACTGCGACTTCTTTGCTAGTTACAGATTTAGCCTCATTCTTATCTCCCAAAGAAACTAGAATTTTGGTTACCCTAACTCAAAGATAAGATTTATCGAGATACCCAGTATAAGAATTGTCTCCACTTTCTGACAGCAGTCCATTGAGAGCAAACTTTTGCTTCTTTAGACTCACCCCCAGATTATTCAACCAAAGACCATATCCTGTATCAGTTCTTTCCAACACCGTCTTATTGAGACACCTCGTGATTTCCCATGGTGTGTGTTCTTCCTAAATGCAACAAGTATTAAACCCCTCTTGTTCAATTACTAGTGTGTTCCTGTAGTCTTTGCCTGGAGGGCCCTGAGACCAGTAATAACTTTTTTAGTTAGAAATTGGTGTGTGTGTGTGTGTGTGTGTGTGTGTGCGCGCGCGCGCGCGTGTGTGTTTTGGAGAAAGAGAATGTATGTATAGCTCGTGGCTTTTGAAAACACTTCAGAAAGGGGAGTTCTAAAAATTCTTAGCCCAATGTAGTAATCTTAGATTTTTCTTCCAAGGAGTCAGTTTTGAAAGACAGTGTTGTTCTATTTCTTTGTTGAAAAGGCAGCCTGTAAACTTACTGCCTATTCAGCCCCTTAAAATTTTTATGGCAGGTCCCAGGGCCCTCTTCTAAAATGTAGTGAGGTGGTGAAAACTACTAACTGGGAGTTAGTGTTTAGTCATTTGAAAAGATTTCCTATTAAATGTGATTAAATGTTAGGTACTTTACATGTGGAACTGTGTCTTGAGATAACTATACAATTAGATATTATAGCCGATCACGTTTGATTGTGTTCTTCTAAGAGGAGAGTTTCAAGCTTAGGTCTTCGGTCTTTGGGACATAGAGTTGACCTGAGCTGGAGAACTACCAGTGTAGATCACTGCTCTTTGAATCACCAGTTTTACTTTGTCCTTGGTAATCTATATGCCTTTTGTTTGTTTTCCTTACCTTATTGTACTGGCTCTAACCTCTAGTAACATATTGAATAGAAATGATGGGAGCAGACATCCTTGCCTCAAATCCCCAGAGTAGGGGAAAAATATTCAGTCCCTCTCATTACCATCAAGAATGAAGTTAACTGTAAGTTTTTCATAGGTTTTTTTTTTTCCCTTTCATTTCATTTTCATTTCATTTCATTTCATTTACCCATTTACCCTTCCCCTGTTCTCTATGAGCTGGTTTTTGGGGGTTTTGTTTTGTTTTAAATTCCATGTGTGAAATCATGTGGTATTTGTCTTTCTCTGTCTGATTTATTTCACTTATAATAATGCCCACAGGATCCATCCATGTTGTTGCAAATGGTGAGATTTCATTCTTTTTTTATGGCCAAATAATATTCCATTATACATGTATACTGCCACATCTTCTTTATCTGTTCATCAACTGATGGACCCTTGGGCTGATTCTGTAATTTGGCTATTGTAAATAATGCTGCAGTAAACATAGGGGTGCATGTATCCCTTTGAATTAGTGTTTTTGTGTTCTTTAGGTAAATGCCCAGTAGAGTGATTACTGGATCATATTGTAGTTCTATTTTTAATTTTTTGAACCTCCATACTGTCTTCCACAATGGCTGCACCAGTTTGCATTTCCACTAACAGTGCACAAGGGTTCCTTTTATTCCACATCCTCACCAACACTTGTTGTTTCTTACGTTTTTGATTTTAGCTATTCTGACAGACATGAAGTAATATCTCATTGTAGTTTTGATTTGCATTTCCCTGATGATGAGTGATGTTGAGCATCTTTTCATGTGTCTGTTGGCCATCCGGATGTCTTCTTTGGAGAAATGACTGTTCATGTCTTCAACGTGGCAGAGAGCACTTTTGATATTCAGAAGCTATGAAGAATTATAGCCTGTCCTTTCTGTGGTTTTAGTCAGATGATAGATTTTTAAGGATAGTGGGTATGAAATATATATATGTATGTATGTAATATATATGTATATATGAAATATACATGTGTTTTATGAATACATGAATGAGAACGTATTTGATACTGTCATAAAAAATAATGTTCTGTAATGTCCTAAGATTATACTTGGGATCTGTTTTTTATTATAAGGAGAGGGGGTTACTAAAAATTCTAGAATAAAGTGGGTTTCTTCTTCACACAATTCTAGCTGCTTTTGTTAAGCTTTATGACTCTCCCTGGTAAAGAGGGAGAGTGGTATACCAATTTTGTGGCATAATTTCCCATTCCTTATTTTATTAGTAACTATTTGGGATAAAGAAGGGTATGGAGTTTTGCTAACAAATGTAATTTGTGATCATATGTAAAGTACACATATCAAGTAGATCAATAATTTTGCTTTTAGGAGAATACTTTTTTAAAGACTTTATTTTTTTAAGTAATCTCTACACCCAACATGGGCTTCAAACTCATAACCCTGAGATGGAATTGCGTGCTCTCCTGATTGAGCCAGCCAGGAGCGTCTAGGAGAGAGCACATTAAGGGACAGTAATGAGCAATTAAAGATTGGTGATTTTATTTTTAAGCTAATAGTTTTATTAAATAAGGGGCAGAGGATATGAGAATACCTGTGTTTTTGAAGGTAAGGCTTTTAATTCCAATTTCCATTTTTAATATTTTATATATGTAGGAATGAAGTTTCTTAATACACTTATGGCAACTTAGTTGTCATCATTTAAGCAAAATGTAACTCCTAGATTTTTAATAATATTTAATTTTAAAATTGCATATTTCTGACATAGAGTTGATCATGTTTTTAAAGGACCCATTAATAGTGGAACTTTCAAGCCCTGGACCATTGACCTCAGCCTTGTTGGTGTTTCTTCACAGCATGAAGGAGACTGAAAAAGGACCACTTTCTCCTAAAGTTCTTTTTAATCAACTTTGTCAGAAGTGGGTGCATCTAAGTTCTTGATATAAATAATAATGAGTTGTAAAATTCTAATGTATCAGTGCGTTGTAAAATTCTAACATGTCACTTAGTATGAGTAGTTTCACTCTTACTCTAACATCGCTATTATTGTCTAGATTCTCAAGAGAAAGGACTAATATTTATTTACTTGCAGCTCTGTGCTTTATGTAAATTATATTCATAGCACTCTGAAGAAGTGCTTGTTTATCCCCATTTTGTAAATAAGGAAACTTAGACTCACAGAAGTTGAGCAGCTTACCTAGTTTTTTTTTTTTTAAGATTTTATTTATTTATTTGACAGAGATCACAAGTAGGCAGAGAGGCAGGCAGAGAGAGAGAGGAGGAAGCAGGCTCCCCACTGAGCAGAGAGCCTGATGCGGGGCTCAATCCCAGGACCCTGAGATCATGACCTGAGCCGAAGGCAGAGGCTTTAACCCACTGAGCCACCCAGGCGCCCCAGCTTATGTAGTTTTACAGTGGCAAAGCCACGATTCAAATAGAGGTCTGTCCTGATTCAGAAGCCCATGATGTAATAACAAAAAGTAAGAAAATTACAGAATTATAATTTAGAGTACTATTTGTACTCTGATCAAAAATCAAAAGCGATTTGTGCAGGTACAGACATATATACAAGTTGTTTGCAACTTCCTTGTTTTGCTTAATATCTTTTTTTTTTTTAAAGATTTTATTTATTTATTTGACAGAGATCACAAGTATGCAGAGAGGCAGGCAGGGTGGGGGCGGGGGGGTTAGAGGGGTGGGGAGCAGGCTCCCTGCTGAGCAGAGAGCTGGATGCAGGGCTCAGTCCCAGGACCCTGGAAGGCTTAACCCACTGAGCCACCCAGGCGCCTCTGCTTAATATCTTTTCTACATTTTTCCATATTACATGTGGACATGACATATTTGATTTAATGTGTGTGTGTGTGTGTATTGCACTTGTGAAAGTACATCTGTAGGACAAATAGAATTATTGGATCAAAGCAAATTGCATTTGCTTTATTATGTTTATGTTAAAAAGAAATTTATATTAAGAAAAGTGATTTTTTAAAAAATCTGGTGAAGATTTAAGCCATATACCTTGTGTCTGTTTTTGGACTCTGTTCCACTGATCTGAATGTCCACCCTTACCCCAGTTCTGCACTGTCTCATTACTGTAGCTTCATAGTAAGTCTTAGAATTGGATAGTGTGAGTACTCAAACTTTCCTTTCCTTTTTTTTTTTTTTTTTTTTTAACTACTCCAGGTCCTTTGCTTTTTTATGTGAATTTTAGAATCAGTTTGTTCATTGGGATTGCATTTGGAGATCAATTTGGAGAGGACATCCTAACAATGTTGAGCCTTCCAATTATGATTATGAAATATCTTTTCAGTTATTTAGGTATTTGATTTTCCTCATCAACTTTGTGGTTTTCAGCTTACAAACCCTGCACTATCTTGTTATATTTACCTTAAGTATGTAATATTTTTAAATACTATTTATTATAAATTGGTACTTTAGAAAAATTTCAACATCCATTTGTACATTCCCAATATACAGAAATATACTTGAGTTCTGTATATTGATCTTGTTTTGCATATTGATCTCATTTTTGTTCCATTGCTCAGTTTACTTACTGGCTGTGGTAGTTTTATGTAGAAGATCTTCAGGATTTCTCATTTTGAATAGGTGACTCTCTTCATATGTTTGTTGATTTTTTTCTCTTTTTCTCTTTAAATTTGGTATTGGTAGCTCAGATAGGCTCCATTAAAGATTCTATATGTCATCACAGAATTTTTTACTCCAGTCCTAGGTAGAAGAAGAAAGAAAAAAAATCTAAGTTTAGTAAATTTTCTTGAGTGGTTTAGAAAGCAGTACTGCTTTGTGCACAGTTGAGATGGAGCTATAGGCAGAGACGTGGTAGAGAATGTTCCTCCTCTGTTCACAAGCAATTTCCATCCTGCGCATCTGCTTCCAAAGCCAGAGACTGGTCGTCCTACCAGCCACCTGGCAGATGAGGATCTCTGAAGGATTCCCTGGTTTCCCCTTGCAGCCTTCTTCCATTCCACGGACCTTAATTAATTCCTACAGCACAAATGTTGTGTTATGCAATTTCAGCCTTATATGGATTCCAGCCATGGAAGCCCAAATGGGGTTAGGATTTGTGTCCCTCTTGGTTTCTGTCCTCAACTCTGATCTAGAAGGTGAACAGTATCTACCACATGCAGAAAGGGAAGCCTACAAGGGGAGTAAATCAAAGTCTCAACATCTTGCTGCTTTTGCTACTTCTTAACAAGAGTGAGTAACTGAAATTATGGCTCCTGTTATAGGCTAGATTCACTACTATTTCAGATAGCTTTTTAGTACCAGGGACTCACGGTAGTGCATTACTGGCGTGAATGTTTATTATGAGATGAGAAATAATGCTTAAAGTACGGGACTTAAGAATCAAAAGATCTGGGGCGCCTGAGTGGCTCAGTGGGTTAAGCCTCTGCCTTCGGCTCAGGTCATGATCCCAGGGTCCTGGGATAGAGCCCCGCATCAGGCTCTCTGCTCAGCAGGGAGCCTGCTTCCTCCCTCTCTCTCTGCCTGCCTCTCTGCCTACTTGTGATCTCTGTCTATCAAATAAATAAATAAAATCTTAAAAAAAAAAAAAGAATCAAAAGATCTGGATTTAGGTCAGTGGCACTTAGCTTGTTCTTCAGTTTTCTCAAGTGTAAAACAATTCATATTAATTATGAATTTCTTAACAGCACTGCTGTGCATGTCAAATGAGATATGTTACACATATCCTAATGAGACCATTATAAACTCTTACTATCACAACATATTCTTACTCTTTTATATTATTTAGACAGAATTCTTCATCTTCAAGCACTATCTAAATTTAGTACTTATTTTTATTTAAGGCAAAATGCTCATTTTAGTATTGGAGTTTATTGCAGAAAATACTACTTAAGGTTACTGAAATCACCTAAATATTTGCTCTGTTGAAGTCTCCATGAACAGCACCTGATCCTTTGATTAATATAAGGAGATCTAATTGGTCAAATCCTTAAAATAAATACATTCACAGAGATACCAGATTGTAGTTCTTTATTTTAATATAATTAACCTCTTGTTTTTCTTTTGGTTATTCAGGGTGGCAAGATAATAGATCACAGTGGCTAGGGTTTGACTACTTTTTGTTTGCTTGTTTGCTGTGTGACCTTGCAAATTCTATAAATAATCCCTCTAAACCCTCTTATATAAGCCGGAGAAAATAGTGCATTCCAAACTTGTTTAAGGATTTGATGACTTATCATATATAAAGCTTCACATATGTACTGTGCATGCTTGTAGTAGTTGCTTGATAAATGGTAGCCATATTATTCTCTGTGTACTTAAGATCTCATCCTAATTGGAACAGTGGCCACATCTGGTCTTTCTACTTAGTAGGAAAAGGACTACATTGAATCTTTGACTAGATGCTATGTAAAAATGATTTTAGATGATAGTAATATATTGTTGATGAAATGATCTTTTTTTTCTTTCCTGTTTTTTTTTAAATCATAGGGCCCCTCGATTTAAAAGTTTCCAGCAACAGGACAGTCAGGAGCTTCTGCATTATCTGCTGGATGCAGTGAGGACAGAAGAAACAAAGGTCAGGTTTTGTTAAGTTTATCGCATATACTCTTTAAGAAGAGGGTACAAAACTGAAGAAATTAATTTTTACCATCATTTTAATGTAGGTTAAGAAGTAATTTGATTTTTTCTTTCTATTTATTCCTTTATATATTTTTTTGCCTCTTCTAAGAGAATGTTTTCTCTCACCCTTTTGCAACCCTATTATCCTTTATTAGTTAATACCACTTGACTATAAATAAAACTATCAATTCAAGCTGGCTTAAAGAAAAGAGAATCTAAGACTCTAGGGACAGGAAGGTTCTCAGGAATCCAGAGAATATTCTCCTGACTTCCCTGGGTTCTCTGGCTCTGTCGATTCTCTTTACTCCTCTCCCCGCAGACGGAGCTGTCTCTGTGCTGCTCTCTCTGAACGCTAGATCTGCGTATTGTGCAGATGTTGCAGTTCCACATGTACTAAAACAAAACTGGCTGCTTATGAAGCCCCAATTCTGAATTCCCAAGTGAGAAACTTTGTTACCCCGTGTTGGATTAGGATCCACTCAGGGATCAGTCACTTGTAACAAGGGAAGGAGGATTCCAGCCTCCTGGATCAGGGAATGTTTCTGAAAAAAGAAAGAATGGCTCGTGGCCTGGATAGATTTCCCCAGTGTTCCTTGTAATCCTGTCCCTTAATCAATTGGGTCATAGTTGACTTTAATATTAAATGAGTGAAATTCATCATTTTTAGGTAGAGTCCTACAAATGGCATACAATTTTTCAGAGAAAATGCAAGATATCAAAGATGTCAAGTACATAGTACATATCCTCCTTATTTCCCCTTTTTCACTCAGAGCGGACATTAATAATCCTTCATAACAGTTCTGCTGAGAATGGATTTAACCTTAGGATCATTCTCAATCGAGCACTGCAGACAGGCCCTGTCAATCGTAATTGTCTTAATAGGTCAAATCCCGTTTTTCATTCAAGATAAATATACTTCTTAATCTATATTAACATGTGGTAAAGCAACCATCTGAAAATGAAGTACTCATATGCTTGTGGTAGCTGTTACCATGTTACTAGGTAAGGTGGACCTTTCTCTCTCTCTTTTTTTTTTTTTTAAATCCCACCTTCAATTGTAATACTGCAGTATTCTAGCTTCCAGTGATGAGAGAGTTAGGGTTCTGATATTTTCTTATAAAGTATCTCAAAGAATGAGTTAATCATTCCCTCCTGCTACCAAACAATGTTTATTACAATCCTGTTCTTAATTGTCTATTTATTGACTTTCATATTAAATTAGTTGAATTCAACTTTTGAAGGTGTCACTGTCTTTTTAAGTTTTACATATACATTTTGTGTATATATATTATATATATTTTAAGTTTTTATATTAATTCCAGTTAACATATTGTGTTATATTAGTTTCAAGTATACAATATAGTGAGTCAGCACTTCCATACATCACCTGGTGCTCATCACAGGTGCACTCCTTTATCCCCATCACCTATTTCACCCATCCCCCCCCACCACCTCCCCTCTGGTAACCATCAGTTTGTTCTCTAGAGTTAAGAGTCTGCTTCCTGGTTTGTCTCTCTCTATCTCTCCCTCTCTCTCTCCCCTCTCCCTGGCCCTTTACTCATTTGTTTTGTTTCTTAAATTCACATATAAGTAAAATCATATGGTATATGTCTTTCTCGGACTCTTATTTCTCTTGGCATTATACTCTCTAGTTCCATCTATGTTGTTGCAAATGGCAAGATTTCATTCTTTTTTATGGCTGAATAATATTCTACTGCATGTATAGACATAGATACGTATATATCACATCTTCTTTATTTATTCATCAATCAGTGGACTCTTGGGCTGCTTCTGTAATTGGGCTATTGCAAATGATGCTATAGTAAACATTGGGGTGCATGTATCCCTTTGAATTAGTGTTTTTATATTCTTTGGGTAAATACCCATTAATGCCATTGCTTTATCACAGGGTAGTTCTATTTTTAACTTTTTTATTTATTTATTTTTATTTTTTTTTATTTTTAACTTTTTGAAGAACCTTCAACTATTTTCCACAATGGCTGCACCAGTGCGCATTTCCAACAGTGCGGGGGGCGGGGAGGGGGCGTGGTTCCTTTTTTTCTACATCCTCACCAACAGCTGATATTTCTTGTGTTTTTTATTTTAGTCATTCTGAGAGGTGTGAGGTGATCTCCTTGTAGTTTTGATTTGCATTTTTCTGGTGATGAGTGATCATGAGCATCTTTTCATGTGTCTATTGGCAATGTGTATGTCTTCTTTGGGGAAGTGTCTCTTCATGTCTCCTGCCCATTTGGTAATTGGATTCTTGTTTTTTAGGTGTTGAGTTGTATCAGTTCTTTATGTATTTTGGATACTACCCCTTTATTGGATTTGTCATTTGCAAATATCTTCTGTTTCTTGCCTTTTAGTTTTATGGATTGTTTCCTTTGCTGTGAAAGAGGTTTTGTATTTTGATGTAGTCCCCCAATAGTTTATTTTTGCTTTTGTTTCTCCTGCCTCAGGAGACATACTTAGAAAGAAGTTGCTACAGCCGGTGTCGAAGTTGTTACCATCTGTATTCTCTTCTAGGATTTTCATGGTTTCAGGTTTTACATTTAGGTCTTTAATCCATTTTGAGTTTATTTTTGTGTCTGGTCCAGTTTCATTCTTTTGCAGGTAGCTGTCCAGTTTTCCCACCATCACTTGTGGAAGAGAGTCTTTTTCCAATTGGATATTCTTTCCTGTTTTGCCAAAGTTTAATTGACCATATAATTGTGGGTTTATTTCTGGGTTTTCTAATCTGTTCCACTGATTCATATGTCTGTTTTTGTGCCAGTACCATACTGTTTTGACTCCTACAGATTTGTAATATAACTTGAAGTCTGGAATTGTGATGTCTCCAGCTTTGCTTTTCTTTCTTAAGATTGCTTTGACTATTTAGGGTCTTTTGTGATTCCATACAGATTTTAGGATTTTTGTTGTTTGGTACAATTTACATGTGAAGCCATCTGGTCCTGGACTTTTGTTCGTTGGGAGTTTGATTACTGATTCAATTTCTTTGCTGGTTATCTGTTCAAATTTTCTATTTCTTCCTGTTTCCCTTTTGGTAGTTTATATGTTTCTAGAATTTATCCATTTTTCTAGGTTGCCGAATTTGCTGAGATATGGTTTTACATACTACTCTTTTGTAATTGTTTGTATTTTTGTGGTGTTAGTTATTTCTTTTCTCTCATTTGTAATTTTATTTGTCTGAGTACCTTCTCTTTTTTTCTTGTGAAGTCTGGCTAGAGGTTTATCAGTTTTATTGATATATGTTTTATTTTTTTATTTTTTCAGAGAACCAGCTTCCGGTTTCACTGAGCTGGGTTTTGTTTTTGTTTTTTAGTTTTTGTATCATTTATATCTGCTCTGATCTTTATTATTTCTTCCCTTCTGCTGGTTTTAGGTTTTATTTATTCTTTTTTCTAGCTCCTTTAGGTGTAAGGTTAAGTTGTTTATTTGAGACTTTTTTGGCTTCTTGAGGTAAGCATGTATTGCTATAAACTTCCCTCTTAGAACTGCTTTTGCTGTATCTCAAAAGTTTTGGGCTGTGGTGATTTTATTTTTATGTGTTTCTATGTATTTTTTAAATTTCTTCTTTTATTTACTGGTTGGCCCATTCATTGTTTAGTAGCATGTTATCTGACCTCCATGTATTTGTGATCTTAATAGATTTTCCTTGTGGTTAATTTCTAGTTTCATAGTGTTGTGATCAGAAAAGATGCATGTATGACTTTGATTTTGAGTTTACGACTCGTTTGTGGCCTAATATATGATCTGTTCTGGAGAATGTTCCACGTGCACCTGAAAAGAATGTGTATGCTGCTGATTTAGGATGGAATGTTCTGCATATATCTGTTAAGGCCATCTGGTCCAGTGTGTCATCCAAAGCCATTGTTTCCTTGTTGAATTTTTTGTTTAATCTGTCCATTGACATAAGTGGGGGTGTTAAAGTCCCCTACCCTTATTGTGTTATTATTGATTAGTTCCTTTATGTTCGTTATGAACTTTTATGTATGTGGGTGCATAAATATTTACAACTGTCATATCTTCTTGTTGGATAGTCCCCTTTATGATTATATAGTGTTCTTTTTTGTTTCTCATTCTAGACTGTTTTATTTTTTATTATTATTATTTTTTTAAGATTTTATTTATTTATTTATTCGACAGGGAGAGATCACAAGTAGGCAGAGAGGCTGAGGGGGAAGCAGGCTCCCTGCTGAGCAGAGAGCCCGATGTGGAGCTTGATCTCAGGACCCTGAGATCATGACCTGAGTCAAAGGCAGAGGCTTAACCCACTGAGCCACCCAGGCACCCCTAGACTCTGTTTTAAAGTCTGTTTTGTCCGATATAAGTATTGCTGCCCTGGCTTTCTTTTGACATCCATTTTTGTGATAAGTGTTTCTCCATCCCTCACCTTCAATCTGCAGCTGTCTTTAGATCTGAAGTGAGTCTCTTATAGATAGCATATGGATGGGTCTTTTTTTTTTTTATCCATTCTATCACCCTATATCTTTTGATTGAAGTAATTAGTCTATTTACATTCAAAGTAATTTTTGATATTGCCATTATATTACTTCTTCAGTAGTTGTTTCTGAAGATTTTCTGTGATCCTTTCTTGTCTTTCTCTTTTTCATGGTTTGCTGGGTTTTTTTAGTGATCTGTTTCTTTAGTGATATATTTAGTGATATAATTTCCTTCTCCTTATTCTTTGCATATTTTTAGTGGTTCTTGATTTGTGGTTACCGTTAGGTTTGTATATAACATCTTCTACATGTAACAGCTTATGTGAAGTTGATGGTCATTTAAGTTGAGCCCATTCATTACTCCTCTCCTTCCTACATTTTAGGTATATGATAACATACTTTATATCCTTTTATTTTGTGAGCTCCTTAACTGATTTTTTTTTTTTTTTACAGAAATACTCATTTTTACTGCTGATGTGTTTCCTACCTTCATATTGTCACTTTTGGTCTCTCCTTTGTTGAATAAGTTTTCTGTGCTTAACTTTAAATGGACAATTTCTGTGGAGAATTTGAATTGGAAAAAAAGTTTTTTTTTTTTTTAAAGATTTTATTTATTTATTTGACAGACAGAGATCACAAGTAGGCAGACAGAGATCACAAGTAGGCAGAGAGGCAGGCAGAGAGAGAGGAAGCAAAGCAGGCTCTCTGCTGGGCAGAGAGCCCGACGTGGGGCTCGACCCCAGGACCATGACCCAAGCCGCAGAGGGTTTAACACACTGAGCCACCCAGGTGCCCCCAAAAAACAGTTTCTTAAATAAGTTATACTACCTAGTTTCTTGAGGATTTGCATTTATTTTGAATATGTCATAATTTGAAAGAACTGATAAATTGGTAAGATAATACTACATCATGTTTTACCTATAATTTATTTTAAAAAATCAATTAAGGGATTTATAGGTAAGTTTTGAGGACATTAGCACAATCCTCCTGAGCAAATATTTGATCATATTTTCTTTGATTTAGAAATTGATTTAGAAATTTAGAATGGGAGATTCAAACTTAAATCTTTCTTTTTTTTTTTTTTTAAGATTTTATTTATTTATTTGACAGAGAGAGATCACAAGTAGGCAGAGAGGCAGGCAGAGAGAGAGAGAGGGAAGCAGGCTCCCTGCCGAGCAGAGAGCCCGATGCAGGGCTTGATCCCAGGACCCTGAGACGGTGACCTGAGCTGAAGGGAGAGGCTTAACCCACTGAGCCATGCAGGCACCCCCAAACTTAGGTCTTTCTGACTACCAGATAAATGGTACTTTTTAATTCTATACAGTACTGCTTATTAAAGTTTAGTTTTAATGCTTGGTTATCAGTGACCAATATAAATAATAAATTTTTAAGCTTGCTATTTAAAAGTTAACCATTTAACCATGTGGTGCATAAACAATGAAATCTTGGAACATGGAAAAAATAAAATAAAATTTGAAAAAGTTAACCATAATTATTTCACTATTTGATATAGTATTAACTCTGATTCAGTAACTTTGGCATATTGATATTCTTGTTGAGGGAGTCAATACAATGCAACAAGGTGGGGAGAAATACAAACAGAGACTTGTATCTTAAATGATAAATGCATATTGATGCTTCTGAGCCTACAGACGATATAGGAGTTTAAGATTAATTCAGACTATCAATTTCTAGATGATTGTTTTTCTGGTATGATTTGTAAGAATATGTTTACTACATGGTCCTGTGTCATTGTAAATGGAATTAAAAATTACCTCTACATTGTTTTTCTTTGTCAGTATTAAAATAAAACTATAAAATCTATCCCTATCATTTTCCCCTATCTTACTTCTGTTACTTGATGGCATTCTTTGTCACAATTAAATTGAATTAAATTAATTAAATTATTTGTTTTGTGCATTAGGATTCACAATATCTTAAAAACTCAGGCAGTACAGTGGGAAACCTGGCTTTTTGAAAGCTCTCATTTCTCTGTTTGAGGGTTTAGATGGTGTGGCAAAATTAAAATGTCAGATCTGTGGATTTATTCACTCTTGTAAGCAAGGACAGGCGTGTGGTCAGTTACAGTGAGTCCCCGAGCAGGAGCTGCATTGTCTGGCCTGGGAACGCCACAGCTGGCGATCGTGCCGTTGTTGTAGTTTGTCACTGCCGTGTGTGTTTTGATTGAAGAAAGGCTCCAGCGTGATGTCTGCCACCAGAATCTTGTAGTAATGATGAACAACTACTGACCTCCTTTCATAATGTTCATTAAAGTTTTTTCCTTATGTCTGTAAAGTTGTGAGCAATACCACACTCTTGCCAGGTAGAGTGCTAAAGGGAGCATTTGTGCAAAAATTGTAAATTTCTCGTGGACAAAGTAAAATCAAATTTACTGTAAGAAATTCTTTTACAGGCAGCCTTTTCAACTTACAAGGTATGTGCTTCTTCACTGTCTTGCTTTTAATTTGAGCTATCACCAAATTGGTGATACTACATTTTTATTTCCAAAGATCTATCACTGATACATTATTGGTTAGGATTATTGTAAAGGCAGACTGTTTCAGTTAACTTTTAAGCCATGAGTGTTACGCATTCTTATTGAAAGAAGTTTATGGTGGAGATTTAAAATAGTTGAACCTTGACCCTGCTAATTGATTAATGTGCTGCAGTTGTTAGCAGCTCCCTGGCCAAAGTCTGTCTCTCGCTCTCGCTCTCTCTCTCCCCCTCTTTTTTTTTTTTTTTTTTTTTTAACTTAAATGGTTCAAAGCATGACTCTCAACAATGAGAGGCTGTAGCTGGACCCAAACTCATTTATTCTATTCAACTTGATGAATTACCTATTAATTAACTCCTTTAACAGTTTAGAGAATATAAATCTGTGGCTAAGATACAATAAAAAAGCAAATGTCTAATAGTTTAGAAGCTAATAATTTAAACAACTCCATTGTTTTTATTTTTAAGAGTTTGACATTATAGCTTACATTTCAGAAAATGTCAAAGACTCATTAAATCATATTGAAAGTCACTTTGGAATTGGTAAAATATTCAAATTATAAAATATATTTATAGACAACTTGGTTTAGAGTGCTTTATCTTTGCTAGCTGGACAGGCTTTTTACAGTGATACTAAGTATTTACAGGTGAATATGGCATTTATTGGAATCTTTAAGTCCATTTTCCTGCATGGAGTTCACTCTAATTTGTTTATTTTGATTCAATAAATTCTGTTTTGAAGGTATAAAAGTCAGCTTTAGCTCAGTATCTGAATTACATTGATTTTCAAATTTATTGTATCTGAATTGGAGATTATTTCAATATTTAATGGCTTTGGGGACATATTTTATAATTTTGATTTTCTTCACATATATTTCAAGATAGTATGACATGGCACAGATCACTGTATGTTTACTTTTGTACCCTACTTTGTATATATTTAAGTTTTTGAATCTTGCATCAACTTTCAAAATATACTTGAAGAGAATAGTGAGCAGTTCTAGGAAATATAATATGCTGATCATAAGCCAGTTAATAAATGAAACTCAGTTTCACAATTATTGGGGGAAGGTATTAAAAACTTACCATGAAATCTATCCTATGTACAGAAGAATGTGTGTGTGTGTGTATATATATATATATATATATATGTGTGTGTGTGTGTGTGTGTGTGTATATATATACAGTTTAAAGCATAATATAAGGAAAAGTCATTTTCCACTAGAAACCCTCCTCAACATCACACCCAAAGTTTAAAAAAATAGAATGTTTTTAGTGCCATAGATGCCACCTGTTCTTTCTTTTCAAACATGTCTTCTTCATCAGAGGAGACAATTTTTTTTTTTAAGATTTTATTCATTTATTTGACAGACAGAGCTCACAAGTAGGCAGAGAGGCAGGCAGAGAGAAAGGAGGAAGCAGGCTCCCTGTGAACAGAGAGCCAGACGTGGGGCTTGATCCCAGGACTCTGGGATCATGACCCAAGCCGAAAGCAGAGACTTCACTCACTGAGCCACCCAGGCGCCCCGATTTTTTTTTTTTTTTTTTTTTACTTTTACAGTAATCATTTCATTGTCTTATAGTTTTGAGAGCAACCTGTGTATGCTTAAGCCATAGATTGTTTAGTTTTACATAACTGGTTACTAAGTGCGGACCTATTCCCATTATCGGATGAAGGATCCCAAAAAAAGAAGGACTGAGAGAATCTCTAGAACATTGTCTGGCTTTGGTGTTCTAGTATTTCTAAGTGTTCTTTCTGGGGAAGTCAGTGGGCAAGATCATGAATGTGTCCTGAGCCACGCTTGTCAAAGTCAAAGCCACAGAGAGAGTTAAAGGAGACCAGGTGCTAGCTCTCTGGTCCAGAAAGGTTAAAGGCTGCTCTGTGTCTTCTGCTTCTGAGTTCATCATGATCCACCTCCTTGCTCTCAGGAACAGGTCAGAGCAGAAAAACTTTGGGTTAGGTAATGTGTATCCTCTGCTGATCCACAGCAGAGCTGGGGGAGGAGAATAAGGACATTAGCAGCTCATTCCCCATATATTCTGTTCTCAGATTTAAAACATGGTACAGGAGCAGGGGGATCTTGGTGGTGACAGTCTGTCTGTCTCCTGCTCTCACTGCTTTGGTTTGGGTTGGTTGCCTCCCACATTTGATGTACAGGCATTGTTCTGGAATTCCCTCTAACTATGCTCCTGGGAATTCTCTTGTCTCTTTTTTTAAAAATTATTTTTATATTTTTTATTATGTTAGTCACCATACAGTACATCATTAGTTTTTGATGTAGTGTTCCAAGATTCATTGTTTATGTATAACACCCAGTGCTCCATGCAATATGTGCCCTCCTTAATACCCATCACCAGGCCGACCCATCCCCCCACTCCCCTTCTCTCTAAAACCCTCAGTTTGTTTCTTGGAGTTCGCAGTTTCTCATGGTTCGTCTCCCCCTCCGATTTCCCCCAACTCACTTCTCTCCTTCACTCAGTGTCCTCCTTGTTATTCCTTATGCTCCACAATTAAGTGAAACTATGTGATAATTGACTCTTTCTGTTTGACTTATTTCACTCAGTATAATCTCTTCCAGTCCCATCCATGTTGATGCAAAAGTTGGGTATTCATCCTTTCTGAGGGCTGAGTAATATTCCATTGTGTATATGAACCACATCTTCTTTATCCATTTGTCTGCTGAAGGGCATCTTGGCTCTTCCCACAGTTTGGCTATTGTGGACACTGCTGCTTTGAACATTGGGGTGCATATAGCCCTTCTTTTCACTACATCTTTGGGGTAAATACCCAGTAGTGCAATTGCCAGGTCATAGGGTAGCTCTATTTTTAATTATTTGAGGAACCTCCATGCTGTTTTCCAGAGTGGTTGCGCCAGCTTGCATTCCCACCAACAGTGTTTCTACAACCTCGCCAGCCTCTGTCATTCCCTGACTTGTTAATTTTAGCCGTTCTGACTGGTGTGAGGTGGTATCTCATTGTGGTTTTGATTTGTATTTCCCTGATGCCAAGTGATGTGGAGCACTTTTTCATGTGTCTGTTGGCCATCTGGATGTCTTCTTTGCAGAAATGTCTGTTCATGTCCTCTGCCCATTTCTTGATTGGATTTTTGTTCTTTGGGTGTTGAGTTTGATAAGTTCTTTATAGATTTTGGATACTAGCCCTCTATCAGATATGTTGTTTGCAAATATCTTCTCCCATTCTGTCAGTTGTCTTTTGATTTTGTTAACTGTTTCCTTCGCTGTGCAGAAGCTTTTGATCTTGATGAAGTCCCAATAGTTCATTTTTGCCCTTGCTTCCCTTGCCTCTGCACTGTTTCTTATATTCCATATATGAGTGAAACCATTTAATTGTCTTTCTTTGATTGACTTATTTCACTTAGCATAGTACCCTCCAGTTCCATCCATGTCGATGTAAATGGTATTCATCCTTTCTGATGGCTGATTAATATTCCATTGTATATATGAACCACATCTTTTTTTTTTTTTTAATTTATTTATTTGTTAGAGAGAGAGAGAGAGCGAGCACAGGCAGACAGAGTGGTAGGCAGAGGCAGAGGGAGAAGCAGGCTCCCTGCCGAGCAAGGAGCCCGATGTGGGACTCGATCCCAGGACGCTGGGATCATGACCTGAGCCGAAGGCAGCCGCTTAACCAACTGAGCCACCCAGGCGTCCCAATGAACCACATCTTTATCCATTCATCTGTCGAAGGACATCTTGGCTCCTTCCACAGTTTGGCTGTTGTGGACATTGCTGCTATGAATATTGGGATGCATGTGTCCCTTCTTTTCACTACATCTGTATCTTTGGGGTAAATACCCAGTAGTGCAATTACTGGGTTGTAGGATAGCTGTATTTTTTACTTCTTGAGGAACCTCCATGCTATTTTCCAGAGTGGCTATATCAGATTACACATATAAGTGAACTCTTATGATATTTGTCTTTCTCTGACTTATTTCACTTAGCATAATATCCTTCAGGTCCCTTCATGTTTTTACAAATGGCAAGATCTCATTCTTTTTCATGTCCAAGTAATTATTGCATTGAGTGTATATTCCATTAGAACATTTTCTTTATTCATTCATCTATTGATGGACATGTGGTTGCTTCCATATCTTGTCTATTATAAGTAACACTACAGTAAACATAGGGGTGCATATATCTTTTCAAATTAGTGTTTTTGTTTTCTTTGGGTAAATACCCACTGGTGAGGGGCACTTGAGTGGCTCAGTCAGTTAAGCATCTACCTTCAGCTCAGGTCATGATCTCAGGGCCCTGGGATCAAGCCCTACATTGGGCTTCCTGCTTACGGGGAGCCTACTTCTCTCTCTCCTCCCTGCTGGTGCTCTCTTTCTCTCTCTCTCAAGTAAGTAAATAAATAAATCTTAAAAAAAAATACCCACTAGTGGAACTACTGGATCATATGGTATTTCTATTTTTAATTTTTTGAGGTATCTCCATACTGTTTTCTACAGTGGCTGCACCAAACTTACATTCCCATCAACAGTGCACAAGGGCTCCTTTTTCTCCACATCCTCACCAACACTTGTGATTTCTTGTCTTTTTGATACTAGCCATTCTGATGGGCATGAGGTGATATCTCATGGCAGGTTTGATTTGTATTTCCCTGATGACTAGTGATGCTAAACATCTTTTTATGCTGTCTACCATCTGTATGTCTTCATTGGAAAAATGTCTGTTCAGGTCCTCTGCCCATTTTTTAATGCATTTCAATAAATTTAGTGGGACCAACGTCTGTCAGTACACTTCCTCCCCCCACACTGATTTTTTTCATTGCTATTATTTATTTCTCCATATCTAGTTTAGAACTAATCTCTCCCTTCAATCTCTCACATAAAAAAAAAAAAACTATTGCTATTTTTACTGGAATTATGTTAAATGAACACATTTAGGGGGAAAAAATGAAAGGTTTATTTAGGACCTGTCAAAGAACATGGAGTGTCTTTCCATTTAATCAGGTTTTCCTTTGTGTCTTTCAGTAGTGTTTGTAAGTCTTCCTCCTTTAGGTCTTACACATTCCTTAAGTTTATTCATTATTTTATCTTTTTAGTTATTATAAATGGGGCATTTTCTTCCATTGCTTCTAACTGGTTTTTGTTTGTGTGTGTGGAGGCTATTGACTTCATTATATTTACATACCCCATATTAAATTCTTTTATTATTTATAGTAGTTTTTCATTTCAGTTTGTTCTTTTGGCTTTTCCAAGTAAAAAATCATGTCATCTGCAATAATTTTATCTCCCTTAAAATTTTTATACCTCTGAGATTTATTTTTCTATCAAATGCATTGACTAGAACATCAATACAGTGCTAAATAATAGTAATCAAGGGATTTAATCTTATAATGTTTTTCTTCTTATATCTGTTAATATGATGGCATGTATGAATAGATTTCCTAATATCCCTGCATTACTAGAACAAAAGTCTTAAAGATACTATATTATTCTTTTAATGTGCTTCTGTATTTTACTTAGAGCTTTTTTCATATGTGATGTTGGTGTGTGTTGTATATATTCTCTGTCAGCTTTAATAGTAATATTATGCTTCGTGGAAATAATTTGAAGGTTTCCCTTTTTTATGCTCTGAAGCATATGTTTAGTGGCATTCCTCTGTGAAATCGTTAGGGCTTGGAGCTTTTTGTAAGGAGTACTGTGTAACAACATTCTTCTCTCTCTGCTCATTCACCTACCCCATGAAAGCTGGAAGGTACTCTGTCTCTTCTGGGACTCATTTCCTAGAGAATTATCTAATTTTCTCTGAATTTTCAAACGTAATTACATGAGAGTGGAGCAAAGTAGTCTCTCATGATTACTTGAAATATCTTTAATTTTGTTAGTGGTTTCCTTTTTCTTAGGTTGATGTTAACGCTTTTTATTCTTACTTTGATTAAGATTGGCTCATAGGTGAGGCACATGGGTGGCTTAGTGAGTTAAGCCTCTGCCTTCGGCTCAGGTCATGATCTCAGGGTCCTGGGATTGAGCCCCCGCGTCCTGGGATCGAGCCCCCGCATCCTGGGATTGAGCCCCTGCGTCCTGGGATCTCCGCTAAGCAGAGAGCCTGTTTCCCCCTGCCTTTCTGCCTACTTGTGATCTCTCTCTCTTTGTCAAGTAAATAAATAAAGTCTTTAAAAAAAATTGAAAAAAAAAAAGATTGGCTAGTAGGTTTATTTATCTTTCACCCAAAGAATCAGCTTTTGATTCATTTATTAATCTCTTCAGTTTACATACTTTTATTTTCATTAACTCTTTTGATTTGTTATTTACTTTCATTCAGCTTTGATATCCTTTTCTTAAATTTATGACTCGGCTGTTTAATTCATTTGTTTTTATTCTTTTTAATTGTTTTAAATATTTAAGTCTGTGAGTTTTCTTCTGAACAGTGGAAAGTATCTGGATTCTGATATGTGGTGCTTTTATTATTCTCTGGCAAGTCTGCAGTTTGAGGTTCATTTTTCTTTGATAAAATATTTTTTTTTAAAGATTTTTATTTATCCATTTGACAGAGATCACAAGTAAGCAGAGAGGCAGGCAGAGAGAGGAGAGGAAGCAGGCTCCCCGCTGAGCAGAGAGCCCGATGTGGGGCTCGATCCCAGGATCCTGGGACCTGAGCCGAAGGCAGAGGCTTTAACCCACTGAGCCACCCAGGCGCCCCTGATATAATATTTTTTTAATAACAGAATTAGGTACCATTTTCTGGAAGTGCAGGTCAAACAGTGGTCTTACATATGAAAACCTGTGATTAAGACTTTACTTAAAAAAAAAACAAAACCAAAAACTTCTGGAGGATAATTAACAAGCTTTCCTCTCACTGCACTGTTAAAAATGTGAATTCGAGAAGATTAAATTCATCCACTAAGTAGAGACATAATTAGTATAAAAGATGATAATTTATTAGCTCAAATGTCTTTATTCTTGGAATCCAGTTTTCATTCTGAAAAAGTTTTCTGTGATATTGGATCTCTCCTGAAACATAGGCAAGAGCTATGGAAACATAAATCTCGTCATTTCCTAAGAGCTGCTAAAGACTTTAATACTAATACTCATTATTGACAACTGAATTCAAATAAAATGATAACTAGTCAAGATTTGGGGTATTCGGGGCGCCTGGGTGGCTCAGTGGTTTAAGCCTCTGCCTTCGGCTCAGGTCGTGATCTCAGGGTCCTGGGATCGAGCCCCGCATCGGGCTCTCTGCTCAGCAGGAGCCTGCTTCCCTCTCTCTCTGCCTAGCTCTGATTTCTCTCTGTCAAAATAAATTAAAAAAAAAATAAAAAAAAAAGATTTGGGGTATTCTTGCTATAGAAATTATTTGATGTTCTGACTTACTCATGTGTGTATATAATCTAGATGAAGATCATAGTGACTAGTTTAATAGCTTCTTTTATAGAAAGATTTTCTTCAATAAATAAATTCCACATGGTCTCTGTGTTACCTTTTGTCCTGATTAAAATGATACATCAGGGGCGCCTGGGTGGCTCAGTGGGTTAAAGCCGCTGCCTTCAGCTTGGGTCATGATCCCAGCGTGCTGGGATCAAGCCCCGCGGCCGGCTCTCTGCTCAGCGGGGAGCCTGCTTCCTGCTTCCTCCCTTCTCTCTCTGCCTGCCTCTCTGCCTACTTGTGATCTGTCTGTCAAATAAATAAATAAATAAATAAAATCTTTAAAAAAAAATGATACATCATTTTAGGGACAGAGTGGCAGAGTGGGGGAGAGGAGAAAAAGAGGGAGAACTTACTCTAATTCTATAAGTATACATTCAAGTATGGACTCTTACTAAATTCTTATTTGTTTTATAGCGAATACAAGCTAGCATTCTAAAAGCATTTAACAACCCAACTACTAAAACTGCTGATGAGGATACTAGAAAAAAAGTCAAAGGTATGTTGATTCTTTCACTCTTAAAACTTTCTGCGAAGAAAATTGTAAGTTTCCAGGGGAAAAAGAACCGAGCATTTATGTGAACTAATTCTGTAAAGTAGTGGCCTTAAAGGGAGAGTGTACTTACTCCCATGGCTGCCAAGATAGTCTAGTGAGTCATAGAAAGAAAATGTTAGGATGTGTCCATGTGAACTTTAAAAACTAAAATTAGTATCAAATATACAGACTGATACTGATACCCTAATGTGAGGTTTCCTAAGGGAGACGTGAAAGGTTGTTGAAAGCAGTAGCCTTCCTTGGAAGTTCCATTTCATCATACTGTATCATTTTGCATTTGACCTGTGCTTGGATAAGTCGACTTACAGATATTATACAGTTTCAACTAGTTAAAATGCCTAAGTGTTCCAAAGATTCCTGCAAGGAAACCAGTTATTGGAGAGAGTACTAAATCAAGCGTATCTGTTTACTTTAGTGTTGACTCTTCATCAGCCAAAGTATGAGGCAAAACCAGTGATTATCTAATCAAAGCTGATTATTTATAATTATCAATATTTAAGTGTGGGCTTATATCTAATGATATGAGTGATTTGCTTTGTCCTAACTGTATATTCTGTCTTCAGATATTAACTAGTGGTAATATGAAGTCATCATTTTTAGAAGGTGTTTAAAAATATTATTTATATTTTATTTATTTTGCTATCTATTTTTTTGTCATTATATATATACTTCAGGTCTGTAATTCATAAAATGATTGTACATGCCCAAACTATATACAGTTAAGGATTCAAGATATTTTTAAATTAAAGTATAGTTGACACACAATGTTACATTAGTTTCATGTGAAGGATTCAAGATTTTTTAAAATGTGGATTCTCATGTATGCTTTGTTTTTTTTGTTTGTTTTGAGATAGTGCCATCTGCTGTATGTTTAGAATAACTGCCCAGTTTTGCTTTTCCTTCAGTTTTGTGTGATCTTTTCTATTTTTAATCCCTTGTACAATTTTCTTAATGAAACATCTTAGTTTACCATAACTTCTAGTAATTGTTATATTAAAGATGTTTAATGATATATCTAGCTATGAGTTGGCTTTGACATTCAGTGCTTCAGATAATGTTTAAAAATGATTTTAAATGTTGTTTGTATTAAATTTGAAATTAGAGATCCAAAAAGGATTGAAGTTTGAAAGAGGAGTGAAGTTTGTTAATATATATTTTTTGTCATAATTTACTGTGGAATGTTTTAAACCTCTATTAAAGTAGGGAGAATAGTATGATGGAGCCTCATGTACTCCTCACCCCTCTTAAACTACATTGAAGTCATGGTGTGTTATGTTTTACCTATGTTCTCCTCACCCATGATTATTTTGAAGCAGATCACAGGCATAATTTTCTTTGATTTATAAATATTTCCCAAACAATAATTTTACCATTTTAAACTGAATACACACAAACACACACATACATATATAAATGTTATATATATATTTATGCATTATATATAAATGAGTTACTAATTGCCCAAATTCTTTTTTTTTTTTTTTAAAGATTTTATTTATTTATTTGTCAGAGAGAGTGAGCACAGGCAGACAGAGAGGCAGGCAGAGGCAGAGGGAGAAGCAGGTTCCCTGCTGAGCAAGGAGCCCGATGTGGGACTCGATCCCAGGACCCTGGGATCATGACCCGAGCCGAAGGCAGCCGCTTAACCAACTGAGCCACCCAGGCGTCCCCCAAATTAATTCTTTACACTATGCTATGTTTGCTTGTCTTTTACTACTCTGTTGGTTCCATAGTTATCGCCTAGGCATCGGTAGCCCTAAAAGCATAATCTTCTTTTTCATTCCCCCTGTCTACCTCTATGTTAGGCACAGAGGCTTTAAAGGGTTTAATGGGAGCAGTTGAGCTATGGTATAAACAATGGTTATTGGTCTACTTTTCGTGCCTCAAGTTTAAGAACAGTTCATCGTTTTGTGGAATCTACTGTAGCTGGTAATCAAATTTTCTCTACAGAATTATAAAGAAGAAAGACATTATATAGTATGATGTATGTACATCGTACAAAGAAGTATATTATTAATGTAGTACTGGACATCTATCTTCAGATTTCTTTTAAGTCAACAGAGAAAAAGCATGTTACATTGTTAGGTTGATGGCTGACTTTTTTTGCATTAAAAAGTATTATTTTTACAGCATATGGAAGAGAAGGTGTGAAAATGAACTTCATAGATCGGATCTTTATTGGTGAATTAACTAGCACAGTCATGTGTGAAGAATGTGCAAATGTAGGTGCTTTGGAATTCACTTCAACATGGAATAGATTACAGTGATATCATTTTTTGTTTTCTTTCACATATAATCATCAGCATTTATTTTTGTTTGTGACAGATGACTACCCAATAGTTTTTGAAAGTCCTTAGAATATCTCCTTCACTCCCGGAGGAGAAACATAATTTATAATTTTTTTTAAGTGTTATTTTTCCTCTCGGCAAGCCTGTGAAGTTCTTTTAGCCTATTTTAATGTGCTGGAATGTGTTACCTACTTGTTTGGATTGAAATGAAAGAGAAACTTATGGGAAGGGAGTAACTATGTTCTATAACTATGCATTGCCCTAAAATGTGATTCTAATTGAAATAACTTAAGGTAGTAACATAACTTAGGGTAATCTACCACATTTTATTTAAAGTTTACATTTATGTAACTTGTTGAAGTTTTGTTTAAAGTAGACTCACCTTTGAATGTAATGATAATTTTTATTTTGAATGCCATCTGTACTTTTAACAACTTAAAACACATAAACATTTTTTATAGGTTTTCAGTTACTTGGTAAAAGTATTTCTGAAAGCATAAGGCTTGGAGTATGATAGGTGTAAACTTTTGTTAGATTTTCCTGTCCCAGATTATGGAGTATCTTTCTTTTCCTCTGTAGTCTTATAAAATCAGGATTATATGTTACATCTCCTTCTAGCCTGTCATGTTGAAGCACAGCATTTTTCAACATGACATTACTTAAATTTTTAGTATTTTCAACATAGAACTTGATTTCTCGCTCACAAGCTAGAGAGAATCCTTTTAAACAGAGTTCACCTAAAGAATCTGCAAAACACATCAAGCACTCTGGCTTTTTTTTTTTTTAATGTTTCTATTTGATTTACATTGTGGCATGTATTTTAGTTAATCAGTTTTATTAAACACAGTTTATTTTGAAGTTACTTTGAATATTCTGAGTCATATTGGCAATATTATAAATTTCAGCTGGGTGGCATTTATTAGGTTTTGGGATATCTTGTTTTGATTAACAATATGTGCTGCTCTACCCAATTAAAATCATGGTTTATTCCAGGGATGTTTTTTAACTTGAAATTCTAAGTTGCCTGGGAAGTTTGATTTCTTTAAGAATTTATAAAACTCCATTGTCTATATTAGAACTCTAACTGAATTTCTCAATATGTTTTCTTTTTAAGATCTCCTCAGTGAACGATCCTTTTATTGATATTTCACTTCCTATAATAGAAGAAAGGGTAAGGAGAAACTTAATAATGAGTCTTCTGTGAAGAGCATTTATTCATTCATATACTTAGATATTTGTTGAGCATATGATCACATTATCTGAGAGTCTTTTTTTATACCATAATGGAGTTCATATACTGTATTTGATACTGGGATTTATGTATATATGCATAAATTATGATATAGTTCTTACTCTCAGGGACTTCAAACCGTTATGTATTATAGTTTGAGAATTAATGTTAAGGAAATTATCTAATTTCAAATGGGCTAGAAATTTAAAAAAGTAGATGATATCCCGAATTTATTTCCTAAAGGAGTTTTGTGTTATGTACATGACATCTATATAGGTTTCAAAACCTGTACTTTTGGGAAGAATGAGTAAATGTAGAAGTTTGCAGGCGACAGATAATGGTCAGTACAGTGACACCGTTACTATAGAAAATACTCCTCAACCCAGAGCCACCAAGAACCAGTCTTCATCTAAAGATAAGGTAAGATTATATGCATATGTGAGACATCTGTTTTTAAAAACTTTTTAATAAGAAAAGTTTCAAAAATACACAAAAGTAGAGAAGGTAGTATAATAAATTCCCATGTACCCATTTCTCAGATTCACAGTTATCAGATCATGGCTAATCATATTTTATCTATAGCTGTTCCACATTCTCCCCTTCCCCATCTCAGATTATTTTGAAATAATTCTGATATAAAAGATACTTTTTTGAAGACATAACCATAGCACATTATCCTAACTAAAAATATTAACAACTTTTAATACTGCCAACCCCCAGTGATTATTTAAATTTTTGTAGTTGTCTCATAAATACCTTTTTTGTTTTTGCTTTTTATTTTTTATTTTTTTTTTAAAGATTTTATTTATTTACTTGACAGAGATCACAAGTAGGCAGAGAGGCAGGCAGAGAGAGAGGAGGAAGCAGGCTCCCCGCTGAGCAGAGAGCCCGATGCGGGGCTCGATCCCAGGACCCTGGGATCATGACCTGAGCCGGAGGCAGAGGCTTAACCCACTGAGCCACCCAGGCGCCCCTTGTTTTTGCTTTTTAATGTGTGCTTGAATTTAGGATCTAAAAAAGATCTATAGGGGCGCCTGGGTGGCTCAGTCATTAGGCATCTGCCTTCGGCTCAGGTCATGATCCCAGGCTCCTGGGATCAAGCCCTGCATCGGGCTCCCTGCTTGGCGGGAAGCCTGCTTCTCCCTCTCCCACTCCCCCTGCTTATGTTCCCTCTCACTGTCTCTCTCTGTCAAATAAATAAAATCTTTAAAAAATAAAAAAAATCTATCGACTGCAGTTGATTGCCATCTCTTGATCACATGTCTCTTATATCTCTTTTATTTTTTTATTTTTATTTTTAAAAGATTTTATTTATTCATGAGAGACAGAAGAGAGGGAGAGGGAGAAGCAGGCTCCCAGTCCCAGCAGAGGGCATTTGTTGAAGAAATCAGGTCTTTTTTTTTTTTTTTTTCCCCAATAATTTCTCACATTCCCACATTCAGTAGTAATTTATTTTGCTATTGCATTTCCATGGTGTTAATAGGTTTCTTTAGTCCCTTTATTTCCTCTCTAAGGCAGTTCAACCTAAAAACCTAATTAGGCTCAAGTTTTATTATTTATTTGACTTTTGGCAAGGAAACATTTGTTTAAAATTTCATTTATTGAGAGGGAGAGAGAGAGACTCTGTGCCCAGCTTGGAGCCCCATGTGGGGCTCAGTCTCCAAACCCTGACATCATGACCTGAGCTGAAATCAAGTCGGATGCTCAACTGGCTGAGACACCCAGGCAACCCTTAGCAAGAAAACTTTTAACTGGTGGTGTATGCTTCCACCAGGGAGACGCACATAATGTTTGATGTCTAATCTTTGATGTCACCAGTCATTCATGACTATTGTCTAGACCCATTATGTCACTGAGGACATAGCTGGTTGTTGAATTATCCCATAAAAACTTAAAGAAATCAATCTAAATTTGTACTTCATTTTTTTAAAAAAACAGACTTTTTAAAAAATGTGATATGATTTGTATAACTTGGCAAGTTGATATATTATCAGGTTTAGCTTTTTCTGTTAGACTGCTCTTGAAGTGGCCGGATCCAGAAAAAGGATTGTAACTTAAAAGCCTGCCTCACAGCTCTGTTCTACAAAGACCTGCTTCTTTCTCCACAGATTAGTAACTGCTCTTGTGGGTTTCTTGTATCAAGATTAATTTTAAATTAAAACTGTTTGTTATTATATCTTCTATTGATAGTATTTTTGGTAGATTTAGGAAATGGATGTCAGAGGGTCTAGAAAAAGCATTTATTCAAGAGTTGTGGAACGTGTAAATAAGATTTGCATTTATTTTCAGTAAGGCCAAAAGATTCTTTTCTCTGAAAATACTGTCAACTTACAGAATCAACTAGTTCATGGCAGAAAATGTGTAAGAAAATTGTCTTCTGGAGAAGATCGGGCAGTCGTCGTGCCCCGGAAACATGGGCCCCTTGAGATGAACGGCGCTTCCTCAGCGGCTGCGAGCACCACGAATACCGAGTCGGCTCTGACTGAAAGCGCCACGGATGGCAGTGAGAAGGAGGCCGGCCCTTCTGAGAGCAGCGCTGACGCGGACAGCGAGGCTTCAGAGTCCGAAAGTGCTTCTGAGCAGGCTGTGCTGTTCGTGTCCCCCCGGGGCTGCCGTGTGCACCCACGCGCCCCCTCTCCGCAGCCGCCGGCCGTTGGACCACCCACCCGCGAGCCTGGCGGCGGTGAGGAGCGAGTGGCCGAAGCTATTTCTGAACTTCGTCTGAGCAGCCCTGTAACTGGAGAGAGAGATTTTGATAGAGAAAATAAGCCACAAAGTGTTCCAAATAGTGTATGCTCTTCGGAGGAGAAGCATGTGCTGTCTCCTCGCCCCCCAAATGCTTTCCAGACCCTTTCTCGCAGCTATGTGACTGCCTCTAAAGAATGCTCGCTTCAGTCCTGTTTCTACCAGTTTACATCTATGGAATTACTAATGGGGAATAACAAGCTTCTGTGTGAGAATTGTACTGAGAAGAAACAGAGGCACAAAAAGGAAACTGGTTCTGCAGGTAAATATTTAGGTTTTTGTTTTTCTTTGTATTCACCGGGTATTTGATAGTCAATGACTACTGGGTATAGATCCTAAATAGAGGAACCTGAGAACCTTGTCCCTACACTTAAGCTGCTTGGAAGCATGAATTATCTTCAGCACTGAAGATAGTGACTGCACTTCTAAATAGATTTTTGATGAAGTAAATTGAACAGGAAATACCCATCTCTGCCTTGAAAAGTGCAAATCCACAGAATCTTATTTTGGTGGACTAGCTCTCTGAAATCTTTCCAGAATAAATTTCCCTAGTGCATCTCTAGCCTTGATATGGAGAGAATACTCCGATTCTTAGTGACTAGTTGTTTCAAAATGCAGGCTTTGTAACCAGTTGTGGTGAGGCGCATAGATCAGGAGAAGTTGCTGCTGAAAAGATAATTTGTTACATACAGTTCTGAAGAGGAGGGAGGACACTAAGCCATGCCATGCAGGGCCACATGGGGAAGCACCAGGGTTGGTCAGGAGGCAGAAGGAGTGAGGAAAAGACATGGACAAGAGCCTTTTTGTACTTTCCAGGGAAGGAATTGGAATCAACAAATTTGGGACTGATTGATTAGTTTTGAATAATTCCAGTGGGCTCTGGGACGATGGGGCTGTCTCTAGTTGGATAGTACATGACCCTAGTGTGATGAGGGCACACTTTGATTGGTTTGCATAGGAGAGGCACACTTTTATTTACTATATCTAGGAATTTGCTAGTTCTGGCTGAAGCCTTCCCTATGATGTCAGCAAGGCCCTAGGTGTCGAAGTATCAGAATAAAGACATGCTTCATACACTAGTAATTAAAGAAATGTCTAGATGGGAGAAGTAAGAAATACCAGGGGCGCCTGGGTGGCTCAGTGGGTTAAAGCCTCTGCCTTCGGCTCAGGTCTTGATCCCAGGGTCCTGGGATCAAGCCCCACATCGGGCTTCCTGCTCAGCAGGGAACCTGCTTCCTCCTCTCTCTCTCTGCCTGCCTCTCTGCCTACTTGTTATCTCTGTCTGTCAAATAAATAAATAAATCTTTAAAAAAAAAAAAAAAGAAATACCAGTTTCCATTAATCTAATTAAGTATGCTGTTGGCCATATTCAAATCCCACCCCAGGAACTTTCTAACAACCTCTTACTGAAATGCCTTGTGGTTCCCATGACTCGTGATCTCCTTTCACTACAATGAGTAATGACCTATTTTTTCAACTACAGGTGTGTTTCTGGTGGTCTTTGGCTGGAGGGCATTGACATAAGTCGCTTTAGCGCATCTGCTTCCTAGCTCCCAAAATTTCATTGCAAGTGTCACCTCCCCTACTCTTTGTCCTCGTAAGCACGCGCTTTTAAAAATATCGCTTTCATTTGAGTGGAGTTTTGGAAAGGAGTATAGAGCCACCCTTGTCACCAGAGTCTAATTTCTTTAACGTGTTTAAAAATATGATATGATGCTTCTTCATGAATGTTAACTCTGTTGTATGGTATATAATGTATAAAATGGAATTTTACAAATAAATTATTATATTTTATATAGGAAAGAAAGCAGAAGGAGTTTATACTAATGCAAGGAAACAATTGCTCATTTCTGCTGTTCCAGCCATCCTAATTCTCCATCTTAAAAGATTCCATCAGGTAAAAGCCCTTTTAGTAGCACTGTAGTAATTTTGTCATATGTTTCACAGAGCCCTACGCCTTGTAAAATGCTGTCAAGGATTAGACAGTAACTTGTTTAATATAAAAGTTTGTCATAAGCGATTTACTGCTTTTTCAGCCACAATAGTTTACAAGAATTTCCTAATTTAAATTGTTTAATTCATAATACTGTATTTGATGATTCGGGTGGTAGGAACCTAAGTTGTGTGTATGTGTATGTGTGCATGTGTGCACACGTGTATGGAAGAGAGAGAGAATGAAAAATAAAGTTTATTAAGAATCCTTAGAAGCAGGGAAATAGCAAAGTGCACATAGCTTTCTGAGTTCTCATGAGCCCAGTGATAGGGATAGGTGGGCTGGGCATGGTTTACTTGGACTACCTGCAAAAGGGCTACAAAATGCAAATGTAGGGACTTTACAGTGAGAGGAAACCTAAATGTTTTTAGTGGGTCAGATTTTTCTTTATGCTTAGTTTTAATTCAGTGCCTTGTCTCATTTTTTGTTTTTGTTTTTTTCATTTTTTTCTTTGCATTTGATATAATGATTTTAAAACTTCTCTGAAAGAATAAATAAGTGAAATACTAAAACTTTTTGGAAAAAGTTAGAATGGGTGATATTTTTTGACACCAGTTTAAAAACAAAACTATATCATTAGAACAGTGTGGTTGAGATTGTCAATAAATAAAACATGAATATTATTTAAAACTCTTGTTATGATAAAGGAAGAATCTCAAATCAGCTGGGAAGGAGGTGCATTCTTTTGTTTCTAAGTTTATTTTTTTTTTTAAGTAATCCCCACACACAGTTTGGGCTCAAACTCAGGACTCCAAGATCGACACCAAGATCAAGAGTTGCTTGCTCCTTCACCTGAGCCAGCCAGCACCCCACAGGGTACATTATTTGATAAAGGATTTAGGAAAAAGAGCTGAAATTAAAAAATGTAAAGCTTCCCTCTATGCCATGTATCAATACTATTTTCAGATAAATATTATAACTGTGTGAAACGAATCTTCAAAAGACTAGAAGAAAACTTAAATGAATATTAACCTGACCTCTGGGAAGAAGATTTTTCTTTTCTTCTTCATCTTTTTTTTTTTTTTTTTTTTTTTTTTTGGTGGGCAGCAAAGCAGAGTTTATTGAGTGATAGCAAAATAGCAAAGTGATAGTACAAAGCTCCCAAGGAGGGAGGGGACTCGCCGGGGTTGCCTGGGAGGAAGATTTTCTAAGCATAAAACCCATGGAAGAAATCTCAAGGAAAAGATTAGGAGTTTTGATAATTGCAGCATTTCAGGCGGGCCATAGGTAGGCAGGAAGAGGTTTTTCTCTACATACCCCCATCTATATCCACAGAAAAATTAGACTAAATTGTTGATTTTTTTTTTTTTTTAAGATTTTATTTATATGACGGAGAAGAGAGACAGTGAGAGAGGGAACACAAGCAGGGGGTGTGGGAGAGGGAGAACAGGCTTCCTGCTGAGCAGGGAGTCTGACATGGGGCTTGATTCTAGGACCCGGGGATCATGACCTGAGCCGAAGGCAGATGCTTAACAATTGAGCCACCCAGGTGCCCCTAAATTCTTGATTTTTGATGGCCAAGAATTAGAAACTCAGTGGAAGCGAAGTGTCAAGGAGAGCAGAAACGGATGTCTTGTGTCTCATTACATGAGAATGACTAGTGAAGGGTGTATACGCGCAGTTACTCTGAACAAGATAGGGTCATGTCACATCTGAGAAGCCGATTTCATGATGTACCACAGTTATTTTATATTTGGTACTGCATCTCAATTTAGGAACTTACAGAAAGAATTCATGCCCTTAGAAAGGAAATATTTACAGACTAATCAATGATCTCAAAGTTATATATCAGTTTTGGACTATTCGTTAGTCATGTTTTTATAGCTATTAAGAAAGCTAACTTCTAGGATTTTTCTTTTGGTTTTATTAACAGTGATTTAGATGGATGTTGCGTTAAAAATTGTTTTTTGTTCTTTTTAAGGCTGGCTTGAGTCTTCGAAAAGTAAACAGACATGTAGATTTTCCACTTGTGCTTGATTTAGCACCATTCTGTTCTGCTACTTGTAAGGTATCGTATATTATTGAGATGTTTAATTGACATGTAAATAATATGCTCAGAAGTATTAGGCCTTTGTTTCTTTCATACCTTCATTCATTCATTCATTCATTCAGCTTCTCTGAAAGAGAATTTTATCATTAGTGAAGTTAAATCCATAACGTGGAACATTTAACACACTGAATGACTTTTGTCCTTTGGGAGACAGAGTAAGGGACAGTTGAAAAGCTGTGTAAACCATGAGGCATGGTGGTCAGGAAGATCAGTGCTACTTGTCAGTGATGCTGGAAGCAGATAGTTGCAGAGAGAAGTAAGCAGATTTTGTGCCCTCTCCTATTCTTTGGGAATGATGTGCTTGATTGACAATAGTTTTAGCAGTTGTGGAGTTCATTCTCTTTTCTGAGTCAGTATTCTAGTGCATTGTTTTTCATGCCATTTCATCTACATTACTGAAAATAGTATACTTGTCAGCTGAGTATGATACTTTAAAATCGATCATACTTTAGTAATTAGATACAGAAAGCAGACTGGTTTATAATTGCTTGTATTTATATGTATGTAAGAACTGTGTAGGTGAAATCAATGGCTTTGTCTCCCTTGGGGGAGCCGCATGTTATGGGGTAACATATTGTTCTGTTCATGATTCCTGGTTAGCAGTCTAGATTTTGTGGTATGGAATGGAATGCCTCTTGTACTTAATATTTTTACTACACTGATTAATCAAAACAAAAATATCTTAAAAGCAACTGTTTGGCAGATCCAGTTTATCTGCTGCAGAATACCAGCACTATCTATCAATTAGTAACACTCCATATTCATAGAATTTGATAATGTGGCAACAGGGTTTGTATTAAATTTATAAAAACACATTTTTAAAAGGTACCTTTTACAGAGAATTTCCAACACACACAAAAGTAGACAGAACAGTACAAAGAACCTATATAGCACCCATCATCTAACTCGAAAACCTTAGGTACGTGGCCAGTCCTGCCATATCTACATGCTTACCTACTTACTATCCATGTTATTTTGAAGCAAATATCAGGCATTATTTCATTCATAAATATTTTTTTGTGTATCTATAAAAGAAGAATCACTCCCTCCCCTTTTTAAACAACATAACCATAATACCACTTTCATACTAAAAAAAAAAAAAAAGCCACAAAAACAACGCTAATTCCTTCATATCATCGAATGTATTTATTTCCAGTTGTCTCACAAGTGAAATTTTAAAAACGAATTAGTATCAAGTAAGGTCTCTACATTTAATGATTGGATGTCTTCTAGTCTCTTATTATCTAGTTCCCCTCTCACACCTCTCTCCCCTTTTCTCCCTTGTAATTTATGTTTTTAAGAAATTGAGTCATCCTTCTGGCAGTTTCCATAGTTTAGATTTTGATGATTCTTCCCTTGTCCTCTTTATTTCCTACAAATAGATAGTTGGCTCTTAAGAGGCTTGAACAGATACAGGTTTGATGCTTTTTGTTCCCCCTGCTAAGGCTATTTTATAGGGCGTGTTTGTTTTTGTTTTGTTTTGTTTTAATCAGGTGGCATATAATGCCATTTACCTTTCTTTCTGTGGTATTAGCAAGCAGTGATGCACAAGTGCTGGATCCATGAGTTCATTAATCACAGAATGGGGTGCCTGGGTGGCTCAGAGGGTTAAGCCTCTGCCTTCTGCTCAGGTCATGATTTTAGGGTCCTGGGATCGAGTCCCGAATTGGGTTCTCTGCTCAGCAGGGAGCCTGCTTCCCCCTCTCTCTCTCTGCCTGCCTCTGTGCCTACTTGTGCTCTCTCTCTCTCAAATAAATAAATAAAATCTTTAAAAAAAAATTACAGAATGGTAGTATTTTAAATCTGTCATTCCTTCTTCATTGATTAGCTGAGCACATCTGTACAGAGAGAAATTCCTTTAATGTATTTAGTTATAATAGAGTTTTTATAGAAAAGGCTGGATAAATGTTTGATTCTTAACCTCTCCCATTCTAAACCAGTTTTCAGAATAATGAATTAATTCAGTGGCATTCTTAAAAACTATGATCAGTTAATTTATGATTTTTTTAAAAGATTTTATTTATTTATTTGACAGAGAGAGAGATCTCAAGTAGGCAGAGAGGAAGGCAGAGAGAGAGGGAGAAGCAGGCTCCCTGCTGAGCAGAGAGCCCGATGCAGGGCTTGATCCGAGGACTCTGGGATCATGACCTGAGCCAAAGGCAGAGGCTTAACCCACTGAGCCACCCAGGCACCCCTAATTTATGATTATTAATTTATGAATGGAAACATATTAAATATATTTCAGCTTACTACACTTTTCTTTTTATTCATGTTCTAATATATTAGTAGAATATAAATGGGTCCATAGTTGGTTACTGAAAGGCTCTTCAAGCTGGCTTCTGGGTTCTCTTGACATAACCTTAGTTTCTCTCTGAACGATTATGCTGCCAACTGGAATATATTATTCACCTATTTAATTTTTAAATTTTCATTTTAGGGATTTCTTTTTAAATTTAAACTTAAATGTTTAAAATTTTTCTAAATACACAAAATATTTACATAGTTCCAAAAACAAATGTATTAAATGAATAAAACAAGGTGAATTCAAATAAGTATAGCTTTCCTTCTCCATGTTCATTCCACCTGTTTCTTCCCTCCCTTTATATATAAACCATTTAAAATTTGTTTATTCCTCTGTAATTTTTAAAAATATAAGCAGTTACGCGTATATGCATCTTCACTCTTAAATAATCACAGCTTACAATATGTATCTTTTTTTTTTTTTTTTACCTTACTCTTAACATTATATCCTGGAGATTATTTCACAGCAGTATTTTGAGATAGTCTGCCCTCTATTTTTCAAGCAACGTAATACTCAATGCATCATAATTTATTCAACCAGTCCCCAATTTAATGGGGACTGATTTATTTGGGTTTATTCCAATTTCTTTTTAATCAAAGTGTAGTTGACATACAGTATTATATTATTTTCAGGTATATAATATAGTGATTCAACCTTTATATACCTTATAAAGTGATCTTGATAAGTCTAGCTATCATCTGTCACCACACAAAATTGTTATAATATTATTACCTATATTCCATGTGCTGTATATTATATCCCCATGTCTCCAGTTTTTGATATTACAAATATTTCTGCAGCTAATAGTCAAAATAATAACTAATAGCATTTTTTTTACATTTTGCTTATGTACCTGTAAAGATAGACTCCTACAAATAGGATTAATAAATCCAAGAGTAATACCTGTGTAATTTAGATAACATGAAATACCTCTGCATAGGGGTTGTACCCCTTTGTGTTCCTGCAGGCAGTGTGTGTGAGTACTCTTTTCCCCACAGCCTAGCCAACAGAGAATGTTGTCAGGCTTTTGCATTTTGCCAGTCTACTACATGTGGAAACACAACTCAGTGTTGTTTTAACAATGCATTTCTCTTGGTTTAAGCAGGACATACATTTGACTTAATGTTCCTTTTTATAATATTTTACAAAAAAAATTACTAATTTCAGTTTTTCCTTTGTCTAAAAGAATGTAAGTGTGGGAGATAAAGTTCTCTATGGTCTCTATGGCGTGGTGGAACACAGTGGCTCCATGAGAGGAGGTCACTACACAGCTTATGTGAAAGTGAGAGCACCCTCCAGGAAATTATTGCAGCATATCACTGGAAAGGCATACGTACCTGGTATGGCATCCTAAGTTCATGTTATTCCTAAAAACAAATGAATGTGTTCTTCCTTTTCTTCCTTTTCTGGAAGAGGTCAGAATTTCATGGATACCTCCAGTGGATTCACTTTGTTAAATTTAAGTGAGAAATACCTTGAAGAGTACTTCGATCATCTTAAAGAACCTTAAATATCATAAGACTGTCCCCTTCTAGATGGTGTGAGGTGACACACTGTTTTTCAGGGTGTTGAGTCATCGTGTATTTCTGTGGAGTGGCATTTTACTTAACAACACCAAAAGATTTTGAAGACCTACCAGGTCCTCAGAATAGAGTGGGGGTTGAAAATGTGCATACTCTGCCTATGGATGAGCAAGCTTTGCTTCTTTTCTTTCTATTTCAGTGAGAATGATTCTTTTCCTTGAGCAAATAAATATTTATGGGTCTATCTAATATTTCAGTAGGTATTTAGAGTGAAGTGATGCCAATATTGCTTTGAAAGTGTTAGTTGATTTTGAAAGATGTGTAACACAAGAAGAAACACACCAGTAAGATCTAGCATTAGATAGATATAGTTGGTGATGAATGTGTTGTTATTTATAATTTAGAATAAGAACATACTTTTTGTAAAATTATACTTCTTTTTGTCTTGTTAGATTTGAAGGAACCTGACAGTGAATCGACGGGCCAGTGGGTCCACGTTAGTGACACTTACGTGCAGGTGGTTCCAGAATCAAGAGCGCTGAGTGCACAAGCGTACCTTCTTTTTTATGAAAGAATATTATAATTATCTGGTAATACTTCGTGATGATGATGATTTTAGATCACTTTTGTTTAAATGCTGCAACCATAACCATGATATAGTAATGTGCCTTTGTAGTCTTTTCTGTAGGAATAGCATGTCCCTCAAATGCCCCTGAAGATTTTTACCACTTTGGTGAATCCTTTTAATGTAAATTAAATTTACTCAATGCTTCCAAACTTATATTCTTAAAATACATGTAAACAAATGTTTTTAAGGAATATTTATCCTAGGAAAAAAAAGAGTTTGGAGCAGTAGAGGAAACCCCCCCTTATAATGTGGCTTATTACTATCAGCATTCTGAAATGATGCTGGCTAATCAAATTGTTCCTTAAAACAGTGTTTACCAAATGTGAGTTGCATACCACCTTTCTGATTTCATGTATGTGTGTGTATGTGTATGTATTTATCTCCTGTGCCATTGTTTAGTTATTTTTAACCTGAGTTTTTTGGCTTATGTTTTTAAACATAGCCTTGTTTTGAGCATATTTCACATTTTATATGCTAGTTATATTATTTCTAATAAACATTAAAAAATACATAGCGATTAGAGAAAAATTGTTCATCCATGTAGCACTCCACTTCATGTCTCAGGGCTGTCCAGTGGTGTATGTATACCACCATGTGGGAAACATTGTTATAACATATACTTACACAGTAGGCACAGTGACCTCATGATATTTTGTGTGATTCCACCTTATAAAAAGACACCACTGTAGCTTCAGTAATAGGGTCCTACACATAATTTATTGATTAGCTTGTTGCTTTGAGGTTTTGACAACTAGACAAATGTTGAAATGTATCATCAGCATATTATTTGCAGCCTATTCATGATGGAATTGAAGATAATTTGCATGTAATTAGCCAACATCAAAATATAACTATTGATAATTATAACAAGCAGAATTGGTAAATAGAAGTTGTTAATCCACATGGGATCATTGGATACTTTGAAATATAAATTACCAAATTATATTATTATACTTGACAGGGAAATATAATTTTCTAGTTCTGTAGGTCAGTAAATATTAATCATAGTTTTGGAATTTGTGATCACTTTTGTCATCAACAAGCATCATTAATAAGTTCATGTGGGCTTAGCTTGTATTTTAATGAGGTGTAAAGTTGGCATTTCAGTTTTTAAATAAATACGGTAAAAATTTGGTACTTACATCCTCCCTGCAGAATACAAATTATTAAGCTGGCAAAACTTGGCATGAACATACTACTATTATTACTTGGGCATAAAATTTTAAAAAATAATGGCTACTTGGGTCTGGCATTACTGAATCAAAACCCATACCTGCATGGTTCAAGCATCCTAATCATTAGTGCCAACACATCATACTACAGGCAGCTACTGGCTAAGTGCCTAGTTCCAGTTCATTTTCCTCTTGGGAAGGAAGGATAGGAATAGGGGCTGTAGGTAATGTGTGGAAATATTTAACCAAGCCTTTGACCCTTCTTAACATTTAAGGTTGTATAATATTGTCAAGTTTACTGGTGCTGCCTTTTGATATGTGGTTAAGAGGAATTGTGATTAGTGTTAAAGATGGTAATAATATATAAAACTCAGAGCTTAAAAATGTCATTGCACGAATTCTATCTTTAAGGTATTCAAATTTGAAATAATAGTGTTTTCTTGATTTTTTTAATGTGATGGAGAAATATATCTTTATAAATTAATCCGCAAACTCAGGTTGGGTCCTATAAAAAGCAGTTTGAACTGTTTAAATTAAACAATGTTTTATGTTTATTTGTAATCCATGAACATTGAAGTTTTCAGTACCAGAGCAGTGAGTTTTTTTGGACAATATTAGTTAAACCTCATTATTCAAGTTAGCCATATTGGTAATGACAATTACCATCTTTTCCCCCAAATGTAAATATCAAGTCACCTCATTTTTCTCCTAAGAAAAGATACCATTTGGAGGCACATATTTTTTATTGGGTGGTCACTTGCTTCCTGTTTCATTGGTAGATGGATAGACACAAGAAAAAGAGTGAGAGAAAGAAGGAAAGAAAGGGAAAGGAAGGAAAAAGGATAGGAAAGAAACAAGAGCATTCTTTTCTCTTGCCTCTTGGCTATATCCCTTATACAGCTCAAGTCAGAGATGGTGAGATAGGTGAGGGCAGGAATCAGGGAAAGTGCCTAGTCCTCTTTTCATTAATAGGATGCCCAGGAAATGCACCAGTGCTGTGGTTATCAAAGAGGAGACTGTATGAGCTTTATTCTGCGTACCAGTCAAGATGATTTTTCATTGAGTGATACATTGTAGCTTTGGAATATTACCTTGGTACTCAAGTACTGCAGTAGTTCTTATGTTTAACTTAACATTTGTTCAGTAAGTATGTATTTTTGAATACCTGAGATGAGTCAGACACTGTGCTGACACCATTTTAACATGTTTTAAAATGGAGAAGCCTATATATGTTTTAGACATTATTCCAGAAGTAACATGAAAAGAGAAATTTTATTTTCACCTCATGGTAAAAGAGCAAAGTCTGAAATCTAGTTTTTTATGGCCTAGAGTTTCTGAATATTTTTCTGGGTCTGCTGGTAAATGGAATAAATTTGATTTTGATACCTAAGAATTTCCTAAAGATAGATTTGTAATAGGGAAAGTATGTTAAGTTACACATGGGCCTACATTTAATTATTTGTTACATTTTGAAAGCACATTTGCAGGGATACTAAATTGTGAAGCTGCTAGAATAACAATAGTTTCTAGATGACCTCAGGAAACCATACAAATAAGTGAGAAATGTTTACAGATTCTTGAAACAATTACCGTTGTGCTTGGCCAAGTGAGTTTAAGAAGTAAAACAGAAGTTTCACTAGCTGTATTTAGAAACTGGTTTACAGGGTATGTCTAACCTGTTTCCTCTGTTTTTTCCTATTTAAAATGATAAAATTTTGATTATGTGTCAATTATGGGACTACTTTTGGCATAACCAAATATATTTCTGTATTTAAGACTTTGTTATTTAATGTTTTTAAACCAGATGTGAAAACCACCTTTTTGGGTGGCAAGGAGAGTGGTAGTGGTGTCAGTTCTAAGAGAAGTTGATTCCTGTTTTCTTATTTTAAATGCTCCAACAAAGCTATTTTACTATATATAATAGCTCTTAGCTCGCATGCGCGATGATTTTAGTGATTTTATACAACAGCTGAATAAAATTTCCTAAAGATTAAGCTGTGAACTGTATCACTTTCACCCAATTTTTATAGTACAAAATACCATTCTGCCTACTTCTAAATTCATATTCATAATTTGCATGTTACCTGATCAAATAAGCCTAAACCAAATATGTTATGTGCAATAAAATTGAGCCTTTATATATTATCTAGTGCATTAAGATGATTTTTAGATATTTAAAATGTTTTGGTTCATGTAGAAATTGTCAATTCAAATCTGTTTAAAAGATAGAGGACTGTATTTTTAATTTTGAGTAATGCTGGTTATATACCATTCCTACTGTTTTATCTTTACTTTTTTGCAGTGTTTTTAGAAAATAGCTATGTAACTTATTGAGCACTATTTTGATGTTACTGTATAAAAATGCATAATAAATATTAAATTTTTTCTTTGTTTCACAGTTGGTCCTGGAGTTTTTGCAATGCACATTATTGATAATATTTATTTATCAACGCTGTATTTGCTTACCTAGCTATATTCAAAATATCCTTTGCATTTTAGAAATTCATTATTTCAGAACAAAAGATATTACAGGTCACTTTCACTCAAATTTCAGTATCTACCAAGGGTCAGTCTTCCTCTCTTCAGATGTTTCTCAAAATATTTGGATTATTTAGACAGGATAATTCATTGGGAAATATTTTGTCTCCCTGTTTGGATTTAAGCTCTTTTGGGTCATGAAGCTCTTTGAGATTATGAAAGTTATAGACCATCTTTCATTTGTTCACTAATTTAAAAAGTATTTGTTGAAGCTGTGAGTTGGGGGAAGAGGAGAGTTTGAATTCTGGACCCCTCTCTTCACTCTTGCTAATGACAATGTAGAAGTTGGGAAGGGATATCTTGACAGTTATATAGTCTCAGAAAAATATACAACCCAGATTTTTGTATGTAATTTCAGAGGTTCATGGTCCCCCCCTCAACCGAAGCCATTTTCATACATTTTTTAAAGTTGATCTCAAGCAGGAATCCAAAACGTTTGCATTCCAATATGTATTAGGACAGCCTCGTTTTTGCTGCAGTAACAAGTAACTCCACAGCCCAGTGGTTTAATACAACAAAAGTTTATTTCTTCCTCACCCAATATCCCCTTGTGAATCTAGGCAATCTTCATAGCCAATTTTCCAATTGATGACTTTGTAATCCAGGCTTTTATGTTGTGCTTCTATCATTTTAACACCAGGTCACCCCCCTTTAGCAGGGGAAGACAGCACTAAACAGTCTTGCACCAGCAATTTAATTCATCTTGAATGTGTCGCTCACAACCCACTGGCCAGAAGTAGTCACATGGCCCTGCCTAACTGCAAAGAGGGATAGATAGGTAGGATGGGTAAGAAAGGGTAAGAAAGGGTAAAGGCTGTCTTGTTTCATTAGCAAAATCTTTCCAGAGTTCATCCATGTGGCAGCATGTATCAGAATTTCATTCCTTTTTAAGGCTAAATATTCTATTGATTCTATATATACATACACACACACACACACACACATACATATACATACACATACACACACACCACAGCTTTAAAGAATTTTATTTTTCAGTGTTAAGATGGATGATATATGGAACTTAACACTACAAAGATTCATATCTTGAATGGTAGGAATACTTCCAAATTCTGTATCTTTACCACATCCATTTAACTTTTTTTCCATTTAACCTTGAGGCTAACTTGATTCCACAGTAATGCAAAGTACTAACTTGAACATACCCTCCCTTTGAATTTTCTACTTCAAACACTGCAAACAGGGAAAGTTAATAAAAATTTAATTGACAGTCTGCTAATCTGTTAGTCATAAATAGCAGATTGCCAATACTGCCAAGATGGTGGCTACTTCAGTACTTTCTGATCAAAATGCAGAATGACCAGACCATAGCAGATAATGTACATGATCACTCTTTAGACACTTTAATACAAAAACATTCTGAGAAAGTTTGGGGATGAAATACATATATGTGTGTGACGTTTCCTTCAGATCCTACCTAACATAACAGGGAAATCCTAGCCGGTAAGTCAGGGAAAGGGAAATGGGACTATAAAATTCATTTCCTGGGATGCCTGGGTGGCTCAGTTGGTTAAGCGACTGCCTTCAGCTCAGGTCATGATCTCAGAGTCCTGGGATCAAGTCCCACATGCAGAGAGCCTATTTCTCCCTCTTCCTCTGCTGTTCCCTCTGCTTACGCTCTCTCTGTCAAAAACAATAAAATCTTTTAAAAAATAGTTCTTGATTTGGCAATCAGTGATTGCTGAGAATGTCTTAAGTTGGCACAAGGAACAAAACATGAGTTATTTAATAATTATCTCCATTTGGCAAGGGGTTTCCAAAATTATTGGCCTATATTGGGTTGTTCAAAATCTTCACTCATCTGACAAATGGAAAAACTCTTATATGATACACAGTATGCTGACTGGTTGGAGAATAGAGACGGGCCCGGGATAACTACCAGAAAATTGCTTCAACTCTGCTAGGGGAATCAGCAAAGAATTACAATATCATTATAGGAGGTAGGTAGGAACATGTGAAAGTTTCAGTAGGGGGATCAGGTTTCACAGACCACTTTCTCTAATTCCAGTGTTTCTCAGAGGTGTGCCTGGGTAGCTCAGTAAGTGAAGTGTCTGACTTTGGCTCAGGTCATGATCTTGGGGTCCAGAAATCAGCCCCTAGTCCTGCTCTGTGCTCAGTGGAGAGTCTTCTTGAGATTGTCTCTCACCTCGGCCCCTCACCTCACTCAGGCATGCACACGCCGTGGCTGCGCCCGCTCTCTCAATCTCAAATAATCTAAAACAAAACAAAAAAACCCCTCAGAAACAAATTGGAAAATCAGACACTGTGCAAAAAAAAAAAAAAAAAAAAAAAAAAACCTAGAAAATAAAATCACAGACCAAAGTCAGAAATAACCACTGGTAAAATGTGGTATATGTCCTATTCTTCCCCCATGAGTGATTTAAAAAATCTATTAGATTGTTGTATAATTTTTTTTGTGCTATGTGGAAATTAGGGAAAAAGGCTAAACGAATGGAACTTTTCTCCACTCACACTATGGTATTACCAGGTGTAACTTGTAAGGGTTTCTCCCAAGATAAAATTTTATTTTGAAGGCCACTTGGATTTGAGGATCAGCACATCTTTAGCTACTGAGGAGTATCAAGGTTTCAAGTGTTTTATTAAGGAAAACAGAATTTCACGCAACTGACATCTATATTCTCACATCTATATCTTCTTTATCCAACTAGATGCACTTAATTTTATTTCTATTGTAATATGCCCCCCCTTTTTTGCACAATTCAGTAACTTGGTTCACCCTTCAGTCACGCAAAAGTTTCCTATTACTCTTTAGAAAGGCACTTTCCACGATTTAGTTTAAAATAAATACCGTATCTTCGGAATAATTTTGTGTTCCTTGTAACTTGTAGTGCTAGCCTGGAAATAGATACTTTTGATATTTTCACGTCGTTCGTATTAACACACCGTGCAATCGAAGTATTTCATTCGAGGAACTGCATCGCATAAGTCCTTTCGGGAGGCCATCTTGTAGTCGAGAGAACGGGCGTAACAGGACAGAAACTGATTTCCCCACTTCTCCCTAAGGGTCACGGGTAAAGAACGAAATATTGGGACCGACTGGGGGACGTAGAGTTGAGCAAATGTTGCCGGAAGGGGGCGCGACGTTTTGAGGTTAACAAAGAGAGCAATCGCCGCGGGTTTAGTTAAGGTCTCTGCAGTCGCTACCACCTAGACTGGCCATTTCACTAACATCCGGTCTTCCTGAGGTTGAGCCGTCAGCGACGCTCTGTAAGGCCCAAGCCTGGAGTACTCCAGATGTTCTAACAGAAAAATGCCGCTGTGGGCGTACCGAGCAACACGCCGGAGCTGGTTCAGTTTGACCCTGAGGCCTCTCCGTAGTCTGACTGTAGCGCCGCGAATTCAGCCCCCCTTTTTCCGAAGCGAAAACGTTCCTGGCGGGGAACGTACTTCCCCTTGAAGGAGATCACGTTGCTAAAGTAAAAAAAAAAAATCGAGGGCGTTCTCTACCGAATACTTAGGCTCCTGGCTTTCTGGCCATTGTAAAGATGAAAATGGGTTCAGCATGACAAAATTAAAAGGTATCCTACAGGAATGTTAAGACACTTGCACGGTGCCGACTACGAAGTCCCAGGAGCTTTGCCCAAAACAAATATGGCGTCGAGGCAAGTTAACTGGATATAGTCACGTGCTCAAAGACCAGGATGGGGGACAATATGGCTTCAGATGACAAGCGGATGTTATTATTATTCACTTCCGGGTGCAACCAATCGGGCGCCATCTTGTCTTGTTCGTGAAGAAGTAGAAGCATCGAAAGGTTTGGAGAGGTATTACAGGAACGGTGGCGACAACGGTGTTCCGGAATCAGAGTGAGTAAGTGGTGGAGAACAATTACGCGTGGAGACTTGGCAGGCCATTACAGCCTTCTTGGCTTCTGTGGCGAAGCTAGCATAACTTAAACACGTAGGCTGCGTACGCTGCTTGGCGCGACCGCTGGAACCTCATCTCCTTAAAGCGGCGGTGTCCGCCCGACTTGGTGAGTCAGAGCTGTGCTCTCAGTGAAAAGGAAATGTTGTTACTAAAGAGAATGCTCACGACCCCTTGCTCTAACTATGAGAGTTTTCTCTTGGATGGGAAGGGACTAATTGTTGGGCTCTTGACCGGCCGTTAAGCACTGCGCGTGCGCAGTGGGAACCCCCTTATGGGGAGGGGGTGCGAGGGGGCGGAGGAGGCGGAGGAGGCGGGGGCCCGGACCTGGACCTTTTGCGCTGTGCAGTTCCGAGTACGCAGGCGCAGCCAAGGGCAAATGCGTCCAGTTAACTGCAATTAGATTCCCTAGTTTGTATTTTTGTTGTGTTTTTATCCAATGATGGACATTATGTCTTAAGGTCCACGAGAGAAAGAGTAGTATCCAACATTTCAATTTTATTATCTTGTGGTGAATATTATTATCTGAACATCACGGGCACTCGGCAGATTTTGATTGTTGATGGCTAATTCATAGAAGAGCAAAATAAACTTGAAATTTGTGACGAGTGCAGCAAAGCAAAAAAACAAACTTGGACACAAAAGATTCACCTGTAGGACTATCTCATGGGGCTGTAGAGGTAGTAACAGTAAAGAGGTTCTTTGAAGATGTTCATGAGACTGTATTTTAAACATACTTATTAATAATTTATTTTTAAAAAACCTTTTTTGAGTTACAGAAAAAGTGAGCAGATGGCACAGAGTTCCCATATAAACACCCCCGCCTTACACAGTTTCTTTATTATAAATCAGTATGATATCTCTGTTACAATTAGTGGACTAATATTGACACAATATTATTAGAAAAAGTCTCTATTGTTATATCCTGAGTTTTAACCTAATATTTTTTTCTGTCCCAGGATTCCGTTTAGAATACCATGTGATGTTTAGTTGTCATGTGTCCTTAGCCTTCTTTTGGTTGTGACAGTTTTCAGGCTTTCTTAGTTTTTGATGACTGTTACAGACTGAATTTTGTCCCTCCAAAATTCATATGTTGATGTCAGTACCTCAGAAGTAACCATATGTGCAGATAGCATCTTTAAAGAAGGAAAATGAAGTCATTAGGGTAGGCCCTGATCCCTAATGACTGCTGTCGCTTATAAGAAGAGATTAGGATACAGGGGGACAACTGTACATATAAAAACATAGAAGACAGCCATAATAAGCCAGAGAGAGAGGCCTTCAAACGAAACCTGTGGACGTTTCTATCTTGGACTTCTAGCCTCCAGAACTATGAGGAAATAAATGTCTGTTCTTTAAGCTACCTAGTGTGTAGTACTTTGTTATGGCAGCCCTAGCAAACTAATTTAGTGACCTTGACAGTTTTGAGGATTACTGGTCAGATATATTGTAGGGTGCCCTCCTACTGGAATTTGTCTGATGTTTTTCTCATGGTAAGACTGGCGGTAGGGGTTTTGGAGAGGAAGATCACAGAAGAGCAGTGCCTTTTTCAGCACATCCTATCAAGGGTATGTAATATGAATGTGATTTATCACATTGATATTGACCTTGATCATCTGCTTAGTGTTTGTCAAGTTTCTCCACTGTAAAATTACTCTTCCCTATCCATCTCCTCCTTTCCACACTGTACTCATTAGAAGGAAGTCTTTTTGCACAGTATACATTTGAGGATTAGAGAGTTATGTTCCCCGTCCTTTAGGGTGGAGTATCTGTGTAATTTATTTGGAATTCTTCTGCATGGGAGATTTGTCTGTCCCTGCCAACTTACTCTATCATTTATTTATATTAGTATGGACACATGAGATATTTATGTCATAATTGGTTATAATTCAGTGTTACCTTACTTTGTTGCTTAAATTGTTCCAGCTTTGGACATTGGGAGGTCTTTCAGTTGTCTACTGTGACCTGCCCCCATCCTTTTAATATTTTCATTAAAAAAAAAATTTTTTTTTTAGCACTTCCTTCTTGGCACTATAAGGTATTCCAGTCTCATTTTGTATATATTTTTTTTAATCTCAGTCTGAAGAATCACTTATTTCTCTTAAGGATTTGGATTCCTTTTATTGGAGACTGGTATTAGAACCAAGATATGTGTGCTTTCTGCTACTGGGGTGTTGTTTCCTTTAGGCTTGCTTGCTCTCTGTATGTTTATTTTTTTAATTATCACCTTTTTTCCCATATCTGTAACCAAACTATCCAATTCTCCAAAATTTTGAGTACCTCTTTTGATCTGTAAGCTGCAAAGTATTTCAATATATAGTAAAATGTATGTCCCCTCAAGTAGCAAAAGTTTGTTTGTTTTTTACTTTATTTCAAATGATTATAAGTTTAGCCTTTACTGGGGCCATTTCCACTTAACCTGAATTGAAAAATGAATTTTTTTTTACTTTGAGGTCCAGTCACCTGGTATGTAGGGCTGAAATGGCAGGGGAGAAGAGGTTTTGCATTTTATGGTTTTTACACTGTGTATGTGATGTGAGAAACATTTCACCATATGCATCAAAAGCATGGATGTGTTTCTGTATCTCTGATTTTGCAGTTGATGCTTAAGTGCAGCCCCCCCCCACACATACACACAGAAAGGAGGGGCAGAGGGAGAGGGGAAGAATCTTAAGTAGGCTCCATGCCCATTGTGGACCCTAATGTGGAGTTCCATCTCACAATCCTGATATCATGACCTGAGCTGAGATCAAGAGTTGATGCTTGACCGACTGAGCCATCCAGGTGCCCCTTATTTATTTTTTTGATGCTTAAGTGCTTTAAAACAAACACTACATTCATCTTTGTCAGTCTGTGAGAGGACTTCTGCAAATATTAATGATGTCTTTTAAACCAGTAACTTTAAGAACCTTAGAGCAATGAATATTCTAATGTAGAATCATCTAAGAAATGGATAAGATAAATGATCATTTCTGGTTGTATTCATTTCTTAGAGATACTGTAACAAATTACCAGAAACTGAGTGGCCTAAAACAGCAGAAATTTATTCTTTCACAGTTTTCTGGGCTAGAAGTCTGAAATAAAGGTTTCTGCAGGGCCATGCTTGTTTGCTCTACTCCCAACTCCCCACCCCTGTTGTAGGGGAAGATCCTTCCTTGCCTCTTTGTCTCCTTCTAGCTTCTGGTGGTTCCCAGCCATCCTTGGTTTTTCTTGGCTGTAGACACATCACTCCAGTCCCTGCTTCTGTGGTCATAATGGTGTTCTCTGTGTGTGTCTGTGTTTCTAATAAAAAACATCATTGGATTAGGACCTACATTAATCCGGTATGATCTCACATCTTGAATACATCTGCAGAGACCCTGTTTCCAGAAAGGGTCACACTCATAGTTTATGGGAGTGTGGATAGGACTTACACCTCTCTTTTTAAGGGGTCACAGTTCATTTTATAACACTTGTCATAGTCATGAGTTAGATTTTTCCAGCTGTATGTGATAACTTAGATGATCTGATCCAAATCCCAGTTGTTTCCAAGGAAATATCATAATAAATGGGATTAATTTAATCCCATAAAGGGAGAGGCCTGCAGCCTGCCTGATCTGTAATCAGATTTTCCAAATTTGAGAAGTTGAGCCTAAGGATCGTTAAAATTAAGGATAAAGGAAGGACAGATATATTGGAGTTGATTTTTGATGTTATAAAATCAGAGTAGTAGTAACAGAATATTATTTTCTTCATTGAATATTAGTGTACTTGTAAATAAATTTTAGCAAAGAGTAAAGTATTTCACCACTTAATATGGGCAAAGCAGCATGGAGAATTGAAATAATTTTAAGACTCTGCCCTCAAGAAGATCTTGTTTTGAGGAAAGAAAAAAAAAAGGAAATTCATTGTAAGTCTCTGTAACTGTATACTGTATCATGTTTAACTTATCATCATGGAAATTTTTAAACAGTATGAAAGTAGAGTATAGTGAACCCTAATGTACTTATCACTCATCTTTAACAGTTACCCTTCCAAGTCATTATTAAACCAATGTGTAAATGTCATTTTTAAGGCAATGAGGCTGTTAAGATACAGGGCTATCTTACTTCATTGAAAAATACTGAAGTTACGGGGCACCTGGGTGGCTCAGTGGGTTAAAGCCGCTGCCTTCGGCTCAGGTCATGATCCCAGGGTCCTGGGATTGAGCCCCACATCGGGCTCTCTGCTCAGCAGGGAGCCTGCTTCCTCCTCTCTCTCTTCCTGCCTCTCTGCCTACTTGTGATCTCTGTCAAGTAAATAAATAAAATCTTTAAAAAAAAAAAAAGAAAAATACTGAAGTTACAAGGTAAATTTTTTTATTATTGCTATATGTGCCTCATATTTCTGTTTTCCACTTATGTTTACCAGTGAATAAAGAAGGTTTTATATGTTGAAGATGAAGACAGTGTGGGTTTTCTAAATCCTTGCCATCAAATCACTTACCAGTCATGTTCTTTAATCAAGAAATAATTATGAAATCCTTTATCAAGCATTGTGCTAAATGCTTAAACATACATAAAAGTTTATATTAAATATTTGAATATACTAAGTATTTTCTTAACATCTGTCCCTTTACAAAATTCAGCAGAACTCTACATTTTATTCTCATGACCAGAGATACCCTTTTTGGACTAGATTTAGAAATTTACTCCAGGGGCGCCTGGGTGGCTCAGTGGGTTGAAGCCTCTGCCTTCGGCTCAGGTCATGATTCCGGGGTCCTGGGATCAAGCCCCGCATTGGGCTCTCTGCTCAGCAGGGAGCCTGCTTCCCCCTCTCTCTCTCTCTGACTGCCTCTCTGCCTACTTGTGATCTGTCTGTCAAATAAATAAATAAAATCTTTAAAAAAAAAAAAGGAAAAAAAATTTACTCCAAATCCTTCATAGGAAAATGAGACAGAAGTCAGGTAATTTGTCCATAGTCTCATCGTTATATTACTTGTGTGATGTTGCCAGAGTCATTCTGGACTGTGCTGGTCAGCTTCCTTTGATTCTTTGTCTCTTTTTAAAAATCTATAGATTTATTTTTAAAAATACGCACTTGGGACATCTGCGTGGCTCAGTCAGTTAAACACCTGCTTTTGGCTCAGGTTATGATCCCAGGGTTCTGGGAAAGTCCTACATTAGGTTCCTTGCTCAGTGGGGATCCTGCTTCTCCCTTTGTCTGCCGCGCCCCCCCCCCCCAACTTGTGTTCTCTGTCTCTCGCCTTGCTCGCTCTCTCTGACAAATAAATAAAAATCTTTGGGAAAAAAAATTTATAAAAAATAAAAACACGCTCATGGGGCATCTGGGTGTTTCAGTCGGTTAAGCATCCAGCTCTTGGTTTTGGCTCAGGCCATGGTCTTTCTTAGGTGTGGGATTGAGCCCTACATCCGGCTCTGCCTTCAATACAGAGTCTGCTTATCCTGCTCCCTCTACTCCTCCCCCTGCTCGCTCTCAAGCTCTCACTCTCAAATAAATCTTTAAAAAAAGTAAAAATACACAATTGTGGTAAAATCATTCAAAAAACACAAGGATTTAAATAATCATTTTCTGATCTCTGTTTTCACTTCCTAGAGCTTATCAGCTTAAGAGTTTTCTGTAATTTAGGAATTTTCTATACTAAATTGCGTGTGTTTTTTTTTTTAAGAGTTATTTATTTGAGAGAGATAGCGTATGTGTGTGTCTGGTGGGGAGGGGGCAGATGGAGAGAGATCTTAAGCAGACTCTGCACCGAGTGTGGAGCTTCACATGGGGCTTGATCCAGGACTCTGAGATCACGACCTGAGGGAAACCAAGAGTCAGACATCTAACTAACTGTGCCACCCAGGTGCCCCTAAATTACCTTCTTCTTTTTTTTTTTTTTTTTAAGATTTTATTTATTTATTTGAGATAGAGAACAAGCAGGGGAGCAGGAGAGGAAGGAGGAGGCTCCCCAGTAAGCAGGGAGCCTGATTCAGGGCTCCATCTCCGGACTCTGAGATCATAACTGAGCTGAAGGCAGACGCTTAATGGGCTGAGCCACCCAGGCACCCCTAAATTGCATTTTTTATAAGATTTTATTTATTTATTTGACACAGAGAGCAAGGGAGAGGGGCAAAGAGAGAGGGAGAAGCAGGGAGCCCAGTGCAGGGCTCCATCCCGGGGTCCTGGGACCATAACCTGAGCCAAAGGCAGATGCTCAGCCAGCTGAGCCACACAGGTGCCCCTAAATTGCATTCTTAATTGAAAAACCTCAAGTGGGATCATAGTTTTTTTCACTTCTTAAGGCAGTTTATTTATCAGTATATGTCAGCATATAAAAGTCCATCTTACTCATTGTAATGGCTGAATAACAATCGACTGTATGGTTCACTTTTATCTCTGACTTCGAGTGACCCTAAAAACAGGTGTTCCTGTTACAAACATGCTGCAGATTTTTGGGTAGCATGGTGAGTATACTCCTGTGGTTTAAGTTCTTAAAGTGGAATTGCTAGGTCAGAGGGATGTGCATTTACAGTTTTGATAAAATACTGTAATGCTAAATTGTCTCCCCAAAAGAACATAGGGTATTTTTACCTTCTTCCTCATTCAGCATTTATCCTCTGTAGCCAAGTCAGGTTTCTCAACTGCAGACCTAATTGAAGCATTTTATTAAATACCTCCTAACTTTTTCTTTGACTTTTACTGTCACCTTCTTTGCTGTATTTTTATTCTGTTCTGCCTCTCAAAATTTTACATCTATTTTTTCATATTTTTCTCAGCCTAAGTGTATTAAACACTGTGTATGAATAGTTTCCATAACATCTTGGGGAGTAAGAGGCTTTGGGAAACATAGTAAAAGTAGAAGTGACTGGTTTGAACAAACAAAACTGGCTACAAGTAATACAAATCAAACTCTTGAAAATATGCAAGTAAAAACTTTTTGTGTGGAAGAAAACTTTTGAGGTTTTTTTTTTTTTTTTAATAGTTAAAGCTTCAATTTATGATATACTGAGAGGTAGGGACAGGAAGATATTTTTCCAAAGATAAAATGAAATCTGGTTAAGTGTCAGATTGCTTTTAAAGAAGAAAAAAGAATTGAGTAAAATGGCTTGGCTTGGTTACCGATGCCACTGCCCACCCTTCCCCCCCCCACCCCCAAGCCCGGTTGTAAACTTGAGTGGTAGCAAAAATGATAACTGAGAAAGTCTTTATGGCAATATTAAGCATTAATTTTTGAAGGTGCTTTTGCTGAGTTTTCATGTGTTTCTCATTTAATCCTCACAAGAACTGTATGAAGTAGACACTTACATGTCCTCTGTTTTACAGATGAGAAAACTGAAAATTAGAGAGTGGTTAATTTGCCCATGTTCATGCAGCTAGGGAATGGTTTAGGTAGGCATCATGAACCAGAGCTTGTGCTCTGAAGTCCAGGTTACAAGTGATGGTTAGAAACTAAAAAGGAGAACTGAAAAAGTTATACACGACAACCAGGAAACATAAGTAAGTGAAAGTAACTTCATAGTGATTTTTTGGGAAGTAAATATGTATTGGAAATGATGATAGGGAGTCAGTACAGTTTTTTTCATCATTAAAGTGGTGTTACTAAATGCACATCTGTTTGCAGCTCTAGGAGGCACTGAATAGAGCTAGTTCTAATGCCTACATTGTATGAATTTATAACCTAGGACAGAAAAATTCATGCATTGCGTTCTGATATACCATTAGAGCTTTGGAAAACGCAGCAAACCATGCTTACACCAGCTTTTTGGTTCTCATAAATACAACAGTTTCCTTATCATTAACCTTTAAAAGTAAATGGAAGGAGCCAGAGACAGTTCATTTTTTTCAGTTGGTATTCAGTGACTGCTGTGTGCCAGAAGCCGAAAGATAAAAAGATGAATGGATTTGTCTGTTTACCAACTTTTTTAAAAGCTGTTAATCTAGTGGGAATAAAATGCTAATGTTTGAAGGACAAATTGTTTTCACCTTGCTGGTGTTAATTTTTAAACTTAGAATTTTATCGAAAAACCTAAATTAAAGCATTTATTAATTCCTTGTGCCATTTAAGTTAATACCAGGTGGATTAAACTTCTTTTCAAATGTTTGGTCTTCCTTTTTTCTCAGCATATATAACAGTACCTAAATTGTTGGACACTATTTTGTATCAATACATTGTTCCAGTAAGTAAAAAGGTATTTTGAGAGGAAAAATTTTATTAAAAGTTTGGCTTTCATGTTTGTGATGTACCTATTTCCCTTAACTTTATAAATGGTAAGTAGTTTCTCATTATAAAGTTAATGGAAGAAAAATCTCCAGATTAATTTGGAGAAGATTACACTTTTATGTTGTATCTCTGGAATTTGTTTTTATTCTATTAACTCTTCATAATTTAAGAGTAAACATAATGCTCTTTTTCTCCCCCCCCCCTCAGGGCATAAGTAATCTTGCTGCTATGCTTCCAAGCTGTAGTCTGAATCAACCTAAATTTTAAACAGAAGGTGAACCTCTGAGGTCAGTCAAAATAGCAGTTGGTATTTCTTCTGGGTGTCCCCTCTTTATTTGTTACCTTTTAATTAAAGTTGTAAAGGGTTCTAGTAAGTCATTTAGCTTTTAAAGTGTTTAAAGGTATAATTGAAAAAGAGGAGAGGGAAAAAGGAGAGAAGAAAGAAAATCTGAAGAGAGATTAGATAAAGAAGCATATGTAGCTTGGAACTGAAATACAGTCCAGTGGTTGGTTTTAGGTGTGGTGCTATTTAATTTCTATTTTGCCATATTCCAATGATGCTATTATAATAGACTGTATTAGTGTAACTAGAAGTCAAAGTCAAGGTAACAAAAGGGCTGCTGCATATTTCCTAATTTACGGTGCTCTTCAGTTAAAAGGTTAGGATCTGCCATTGATAGAACTTTATAACATTCTGTGAATGCTGCAAAGACCAGAGCTGTAAACCCTTTAAGAGACTGAATTGTAATAGCCAGTTGTCCTATTTGAGTGGGTGTTTCTCACTTGTTAATATGACTTTTTTATTTTTTGTGATCCTCCAGTGCTAAGGCTTGCTTTTGTCTTGTTTTTAGAGTAAAGGAAAGGGTCAGTCTAAAAAGATTCATTTAGTGAAAATTTATTTAATGCCTGCTCTATGCTAAGCCTCAAAAACGAAGAAACATACCCTACTTATTATGTATGTCATTGGTTCTTGAATAGCGTTGTATATCATTGTTGGATGAAGTACAAATATACTGGACTTGTAGGAATTTTAAACTTTTTATTATGAAAGTTTTTGAAGTAATTTAGAGAAAAGTAGACCAGTGTGATGAAACCCTCCCCCACACCCATGACCTAGATTCTCTCTCCTTTTGTTTCCCATGCTATTTACATGTCAAGAAACTTGGGACTTGGTAGACTCTCTCACCTTCTGTATTTGTCTGATTGTTTCTTTTGATACTGCCTACGTCATTCTTTTGTTCCTTATAATTTCTTTATTCTGGAAGTAAAATCCAAAAGCTCAAATGGATTCAGTTAAACATTTTTGGTGAACATATTCATAGTGATTCTGGGGACATAATATGTCTCAGGCGGAGATTCCTGATAGTCTTGTAGGGATGATATTTCAACAACCTTTGTATTTGATTTCCTATCAACTTTTAAGATTTCCTGAGTCAGTTGTTTCATTAGGTTTGGTAATATGTGATTTTCTAATTCTATTCTACTTCTGCATTCGTTAGCTGTAATTAGAAGAGTTTTCCTTCCACAGCCAGAGCTGTTGTTTGGTTGCCCTTTTGGTTGGGGAGAGATTAAATCACTTTTTTTCTTATAATCTTGAAATCTTGAAAATATCTTCATTTCCAGAGATCTGTATTGAAAAAAAGTAGATTCACCCCATCTTTTTAGCTAAATTGATTAGAGCTATACTTGCCATCAAGCTCTGACACCATCATTAACATGAAATTTTGTGCTTTTGCTTGCCAACCTAAAAATTCCAGTTGCCTCTGGCAACCTATTGACCAGAATTTTAGAGCTCTGATCACATAACTGTATTATCCTATAATTTTTGATGCGTGAGCTTTTAAAATTAAAGAACTCTCATTCTCATTTTTAAACCGTTTATTTTATTAAAGGTAGAAAATCAAATATATTTTAAAAGTCAGGATGTGGGATCAAGGAGGACAGCCTTGGCAGCAATGGCCCTTGAACCAGCAACAGTGGATGCAGTCATTCCAGCACCAGCAGGATCCAAGTAAGGAAACAAATTGAATTTGGAAGTTGGGGAAGGGGAGATAGAGATGAGTGGGAGATAGGCAATGGGATTAGGGAAATGGAATTGGGATTGATTTATTGGAGCATTTTATGAACAAAATTTAATCTTTTCTCATAAATAATATGGCTATACCATACATATTAGGGAATGGATTTCTCTTCGGGGGACTTCCCCAAAGAGTAGAAAGCTTTATGAGTATTTCACGTTTTCAAAATTGATTTAGTTCTTGTTTTTCTAAAGAAAGAAAAAATCTTCCTTAAATGTGTTGCTTAAGTAAAGCACACTTCTGTTTTTAATTCCAAATCTTACAATTCTATGTAGCTCATAGTCAACTGATGTTATGCTTTATATCTCATTTAAAAATTTCTTTGTATTATGGAATTTATCAAGCATATATGGATATAGACAAGAATATAGGGAGCCCCCATTTATTACTTAGCTTTAATAGTTATTAACTCATGACCAGCTTTGTTTCATTGATGCGACCCTTTCCACTGCACTGCTTTTATTGGGTTAATCTGTTTCTGTTCCTTTTTTTTAATACCTGCATAACATTGTATTATAGGATAATACTGTAATTTAATAAATCACTTGGATGATCGGGTGTAGCTTTTTACTTTTTGAAATAATTGCCATAATTTTGTGTACATGTCATTGCATTGTTACTTGTCCAGTAATTTGATGAGGGAAAAAAATCCAAGAACTAGGTTTGTTACATTGCTGTTGCACATTTGAAAAGTTTTAGATACATATTATCTAAGTTCAGCTCCATCTGGGTTGTGCCTGATGAATTCTATTTAATCTTCACTGAGATGTGAAAAAACATCTTATTCTTCTTTGTTTCCTTTTTAATAATATTAGATCAACTTAAAATGTTATGTATAGATACTGGAGAAGGAAGAGGACCTTTAAGATAGCAAGGCAATACATTTTGAATAAAGAATGACTAGGAAGTTGTTAAGCAGTGTATTTTAACTAGAGAAGGAAAAGAGGGTGATGGTGTGGAGGAACATGGATAAATAACTATATTTCTCTGAAGTCTTAGAATTCTCTGTAGGCCTGGGTAGGTCCTGTTTGAAGAAGTGGTGTGTGAGTTTGATCATTTGTGTTATAATTAGTTAAAAAAAAAAAAAAGAAGACTTAAAAGTCTAACTAAACTAAGGTACAGGGGATAAATTTCTTAGGAGTTAATATTAGAAATAACAGTTAAGAGTGTTTTACTGGAGTTTTCTACAAGTCTTATAGTTAAATCATTTTGTAGCCTGGATATGGGTTATTTTCTAAGCATCCTTTCAGCCATAACATACTGTAATATTTAAAATCTCTAGTAAGGAATAACTGAGATGTTTGTTTTACATAGAGGCACTATTCTTTTAGCTCTTAAATTCTGAATGTTAAATTCTGCTATATTAAATTATGTTAGGCCAGATTGACTGGGCTGCATTGGCTCAAGCTTGGATTGCCCAAAGAGAAGCTTCAGGGCAGCAAAGTATGGTAGAACAACCACCAGGAATGATGCCAAATGGACAAGATATGTCTACAATGGAATCTGGTCCAAACAATCATGGGAATTTTCAAGGGGATTCAAACTTTAACAGAATGTGGCAACCAGGTTTGTTGTTTCAAGTTATCCAGATTTTAGGACTATTTTTAAAATAAAATGTGGATTAAATTAAACTGTTTAATTTGCTTAGTTTTATGACTTCTTGAAATTAATGGTCCTTAAAGAATAGGCAGTTTCATTTAGATTTGAATTTGAAATTTTGTGGTTAAAGTTGTTCTGTACTCAGTCTGCTAGCATTGTGGCACTCAGTTTGATTCTTTTCTTGGTTCTTCATTCCTAGGCTGACAGGGGCTGGGAACACTGGAAACCTCACTTGGCATCTAGGGAAGAGAGCATTCTATGTCTCTCTGTTGCAACCTCTGGCCTTTTCAGAAGCAGCACTGGCAGAGCAAAACATGTCTAGCCTCTAATTAAAGAAATACTGTGTCACTATGTGACAAATTAGTCTGTCATATATACTCTGCCCCTACTGTCCACCCATCTTTTTCTTCCCTTTTTTTTCAGATAGTGAAGATCTTCCATAAGTTTTTATGTTTTATTTTTTGTTTGTTTGTTTTTTTTTTACTTCACAGTATGATTTAGATTTCTTGATGCTAGTTCAGTTTTCCATGTCTTGTGTTATTAATTATTTTTAGTAGTCACTTCAAAATATTTATAGAGGAATCTTTAAGTATGCTGATGGTGAAGTTTTAATCTCCCTTTCCCTATTGATACTTATTGTTTTTCAATGTAAGAGTGGAAAATTTAGGAGGTAAACCTCTAACATCACTTTTTAAAGAATAATGAATATTCTAATCTTTGATACTCTGAGGTAGTTTATTTCTAGTTTTCTTGAAGTTACACCAAATTTCCCCAAGTTTGAAAATGTTCTGGTTCCCAAGTTCAAGTTCATAAATAACTTACCCTGGCATTCCTACTCCCCAACTTTATTCTACTGGCTCTCTTTGTGACCTGGGCAAGTGATTTACCTCTGTGTGCCTCAGTTTCCCCTCCTTAAATTGGCAAAAATAATACCTGCTTTCTCCCTACCTCACAGGGATGTTGTGAGGATAAATGTGTTCATGGAAGAAAGAAATTATATATAATATCTCAAGGTGTTATTTTCTATGGTATTGTTATTGAACAGAAATAGAAAAATACAACAAAAAATTGCTTTGGATTTTGTTACATTTATTAAAATTTTGGGCATTTGATTTTTATATGTTTAGGATATGAATTAGAGTGGAGTTAGCTCATTTGAATTATTTATTAGTTTAATTAATTGCTTATTTTTAAGATATACAAGAGGAATTTGACCAAGAAGTCATAAATTTTTAAATCTGTTTCTTTGCTGAAAAATCTTTCTTGAGATCTTAAAAATTTGTGTTGATTTTGTTATAACCCCCTGTTGAATGTTTTTATGCCTGAATCCTAAATAGAATGGGGAATGCATCAGCAGCCCCCACACCCCCCTCCAGATCAGCCATGGATGCCACCAACACCAGGCCCAATGGACATTGTTCCTCCTTCCGAAGACAGCAACAGTCAGGACAGTGGGGAATTTGCCCCTGACAACAGGCATATATTTAACCAGAACAATCACAACTTTGGTGGACCACCCGATAATTTTGCAGTGGGGCCAGTGAACCAGTTTGACTATCAGGTGAAAGATATTTTGTTGCTTTAATATTGTAGATGTGCACGTAATCTACCATTCTTTGGAAGTGTCTCATCAAGAGTACCTAAGATCTGTGTTGCACTTTTCAGTCTTGTACAGATAAGGGCATATTATGTCTCAGAAAAGTTACCGATTTTTGAGTATTAAATCATTAGATTCTTATTTTCTGGTTTTTGGTTTGCTTAGGAGAATGATATAAAGGATCGTTAGGGAAATGTTTGGATAAAATGAAAAATGTGTAAGTGCAATAGCTATATGATGTTTTGTTTTCTAATAATTTTAAAGTGGTATATTTAAATGTTGAATAAAGTTTAGAAAATTCACAGTAGTTGAATACATTATTTGTCAATAATAGATTATGGATAAGACATGAATAAAATACATGAAGAACAGATCATCTTCCTAAATGCAGTTCCTTCTGCTATGTAGAATTACAACTTTTTCTAGTGAGGTCATTTTTTTTCCATTCTGACATGACATGTTAATGGAATTGTACATAATTTCCTTTGTAGCATCTTATTCATTCCTAGGGACATAGAACTCTATGGGGATAGTATCATTATGTGGGGCTTTATTTTCTCTAACTACTCTGCCAAGGGTCCACCCTTAAACTATAGTGCAAGGCGTCATTTTGAAATAACTGATTGCAGTTGTTAATCTTATAAACCGAACTATCATAATTTAAAATTTTGAAAAAATTCACATTATGGACATAAATGTAACCAGTATTCACCTTGAGAGTAATCTTTATTCATACATATTCAGATATCTGTGGTATACTCATGCTTGGTATACAAATACGACTGTTTTTTGTTTGGTTTGGTTTTGAAGAAATGTAGAGGCAGGGAGCTTCTACTCACACCCTATTTTCTTGATAGATCCCTATGCTGACAAGCCAGAGAGCTCTGTTGGCAATGGGCTTAAGAAAAGCCTCTGAATAGCAAATCTACAAAAAAAATTTAATGATTCAATAACTTTTATTTTGTTTAAAATAGATAACTTCTTGCAAGATTACAGAAACAAGTTCCCCTAAGAAATAATTTGGAATTAATTTAAAAATTTTTTTCTTGTATTTTCTAGTTACAGAAAAATTGACATTTGATATCTTGGTAGTGGAAGGACTAGTTTATAAATGGATTCAGAATGAAAAAGGTTATATATATATATATATGTATGTATATGTATATGTGTATATATGTATATATATACATATATTTATAATATCCTTTTCTCTACTTTTTGAAAATAGTGTATTAGCTGAATTTTAGATGGCTCTTTGCATTTACATAGGCAGAAAATCTTTATCTTTCTTAAGAATAGTAAGCCTAGGTTCTTGGGGTTACAGAAATATCGGTGGATGTTAGAACCATGGAATTCTTGGATTTGCTGCACACATGGATTTCTACTGTCCCAGTTCATAACACACGTGTGTCCCAGAGAATATATTGTATTAATGTGAAGAAAAATAAACTGCAATACTCTTTCAGCATGGGGCTGCTTTTGGTCCACCGCAAGGTGGATTTCATCCTCCTTATTGGCAACCAGGACCTCCAGGACCTCCAGCACCTCCCCAGAATCGAAGAGAAAGGCCATCATCATTCAGGGATCGGCAGCGATCACCTATTACACTTCCTGTGAAGCAGGAGCCTCCACAAATTGGTAGCTATTTAAGTTTAGTGAACCACAATTGGCTTGATTTCTTGATCATGTGAAAAGACTGTCTTATTTTCTTAAATTGTTTTGACACCTCTGATATGTTAGGAATTGATAGTTAAAAACCCTATCATTTTATAGTCATAACCCTTAAAATTACAAAAAGGATACTGTTATAAAATATAAAAAGTTCTGAATAATTTTCTTTAAAAGAAATTGTTCCCTTAAACTCCATATTTTATGATGAATTGTAAACTTATCATGGCCATAGCATCTTGATATTTTTTCAGTGTTGATAGTTTGATACATTATGCCAATTTATGAATAGTTGCCCCTTTTAAAATCTCTTAGTTGTTCTCTATCTCTTGTCTCTTTCCACTCTCCATTCATCTGATACGCTAATGTCAGATTAATTTTCCTTTTATTATTTCACTTTCCAGAAATATTTCGGCAGAAGATTTAAATTTTTAACATAACTAACTTAAGTCTAATGACAAGTTAGACTTAAACTACTTTATATTTAGAAATCCAAATTGAACATTTATTATACCAGAATGTTCAAGTGTTAGCTTTCTGTTACGAAGTAGACATTTTAAGAAGATTCTAACTTCTTTTTTAACTTATGGAATCATCCTTGTTCAGATGAATTCTCAGTGTGAAAGTAGACATGTGCTTTTGTTTGACTCTGTTCTGTTTCCATATTTTAGGAAGCAGTGTAGTCTAAGAGTTTGGCTTGGAATTAGTCCCCATCACTACTACTGTCTCTTTAATTTTGAGCACATCACTTAATCTTTATAAGCCTCCGTGTTCTTATTTGTAAAAGAGATTGAGTAATAGTGATTTTTTTTTTTTTAAAGAATTAAGCGAGATGGTGGTTTTAATGTGCTTTCATAGTGCCTGGCTTATTAGAAGCATTAACATAATATTCACTGCTGTCATTAAAAATGATTTTAAAAAGAAGCATAATGGTTAATGGGTTGCTTTACTATGGTCTTACTGGAGAATGATAGTTATAAGCACTCAAGTGGCACCAGTTTGTAGAAATCCAAGAATAAGGAACTCATGCATTTGTGTTTTTTACTTAACTAACTTAGAAATGTTTCTTTTCACGTGAAACAGATGCAGTAAAACGCAGGACTCTTCCAGCTTGGATTCGAGAAGGCCTTGAAAAAATGGAACGTGAAAAGCAGAAGAAATTGGAGAAAGAAAGAATGGAGCAACAACGTTCACAATTGTCCAAAAAAGAAAAGAAGGCCACAGAAGATGCTGAAGGAGGGGATGGCCCTCGTTTACCTCAGAGAAGTAAATTTGTAAGTGTTAGAATTACTTAACATGAAAGTCCATGTGATTTATATGTGAAAATTACTGAAATAAATAACTAATAATGAGTACTGAAAGTAACAAAGTTAAATCTTTAAAGCTTCATCATTTAGATGATGTGAGTGGCTTGGGAATTTTTTTATTTAGCAATAATGTGCTCTCAGATGACATGATAGCCACAGCACTGGCCAGTATGCAATTCTGGAAATAGGTAGGCCTTCCAAGGCCATTTTGTGCTTCAGAAATAAATCTTGAGATAGCAGGGTAACTAGATTTAAGCAGACATTGGTTTAGCTTAAATGTCACAAATGCCATAAGTTACTTTTATCTTTTGACAAAAGAACGATGCCAAAGATGTGGTTTTTTAGTGGGTATTATGAAGATAAGAACCAAAAGACTGCCACTATTAAAGTTTACCCTTTTTTTTGGTAATTTTTAACTCTTTAGATGAAATAATGGATTTCCAGATTTAATAGGTTTAAAGTGTCAAAAAATTGTTTGAAGATTTTCTTCCCTCTTCTCCCACATGCCTTTGGGCTTGTGTTACATGTAGTCTTCCCCTGGTTCAAATAGTCTTTTGAACTAGTCTGAAATTAGTGTTTCAGTGATCATCTTGTCTTTTACTTAGTAGGAATTTTTTTTTAAGATTTTATTTATTTATTTATTTGACAGAGAGAGAGATCACAAGTAGGCAGAGAGAGAAGAAGCAGGCTCCCTGCTGAGCAGAGAGCCGGATGCGAGGCTCGATCCCAGGACCTTGAGATCATGACCCGAGCCAGAGGCAGATTCTTAACCCACTGAGCCACCCAGGTGCCCCTACTTGGTAGGATTTTTAAGGGTAACTGCAGGACACTTCTTTGCCTAAGAAGAGTCCCCCTTTTAAGGTGTGCTATCTAGATACTGAAAACCTATAGCCAGGAACAGACAGACTGCTGGCATTTCCTCCATCTGAAGTACATCTCATTTCTTACCTGCCCATTTCATAGCGAAAAAGAAGCAAATTTCTCTGAATTTCAAGGCCAGCTAAGATCTGCAAACTGACTTCAGACTTTTTAAATTTTAAGTCACATGGTTTTAGGTAAATACCTTAAATCTGTAGTTATTAAAGTTACATTGAATAATATAAATGTGGTCTACTTATCCAAAGTTCTATAAGCCACTCATTTCAGGACCATCATATATAGTGGATATTAATTCAGTCAGTTTTGGCACGTTATATTCCTGGTTATTTATAAAATGAAGTCAAAATTGACCAAGGAAAAATTGAAAAATAATTAAAATACTTGATTCTCATAAGCTATCTTGTAATCTTACATTTCTTTTCAGGTAACACTTTATACTACTAAGTGAAGTCTGTCATTTTTATTTACTGTTTCGTAGACTTTTTTACTTTGGGGTTTTAAAGTAGTGTGTAAGATAATGATTTTACATTATAAGCCTGAATTTGGGTTACACATACTATTACTTGTTTTTAGGATAGTGATGAGGAAGATGAAGACACTGAAAATGTTGAGGCTGCTAGTAGTGGAAAGGTCACCAGAAGTCCATCTCCAGTTCCTCAGGAAGAGCAGAGTGAACCAGAGATGACTGAAGAAGAGAAAGAGTATCAAATGGTAGAATGTTAAATTTCTTACCATGTACTGGATTTTTAAAAATTTGTTATTTTTATTATTTATTACTTTTTTTTAGAGAGGGAAATGGGGACAAGAAGTAGAGAGAGAGAATCTTAAGCAGGGTCCATGCCCAGCACGAAGCCTGGCATGGGGCTTGATCTCACGATCCTGAGATCATGACCCTGAAATGAAGAGTCGGATACTTAACCAACTGAGCCACCCAGGCACTTCAGTTTATGCGTTTTAGATAATTTTCAAATACGCAGTTGCTTGGAATGGTTGATACAATCTCTTTAAATACGTTTTATAAAGTGGCTTTGCTCATGAATTTCTTTTAAAAAGTCAAACTGTATTAGTAACTATAATAATTAAGTTAAAAATAATATGCATAAATGTATGTAAACACGTAAAATATCCTTCCATAGATGTTGCTGACAAAAATGCTTCTAACCGAAATTCTACTGGATGTCACGGATGAAGAAATCTATTATGTAGCCAAAGATGCACACCGGAAAGCAACGAAAGGTATATTGTGGGTGTTCTTGGTTTTGTTTTTCTGGGAGTATTTTGGTTTTGGTGGCTATTTTGGACTCTTTTTGGTTGTCCTTGCTGAATTCTAGTAGATATTTGAATATTTTCTTCTTGCATGTTTTAACTCTCCAGGAAAGGTTAGGTTTGTAGACACCATATTAAAACTATATGAATATTTTTCTCTTATTACCCAACTTGCCTGAGCACAAATTAGCAATTAGGTTGTTTTTCTATAAAACGTATAGTGGAGAAATTCTTGATATTTGATTTATTTCACCTGGTTTTGTTTTTTTATAGATACCACGGTATTGGTGTATAACTTATAATACAGTTTAGTTTCACTAGTGAATTGAATTACGAACCTTCAGTTTTCACAGTTTACCACTAATAGTTCTTACAGAAGCAAGAAATTCACCCATCCCCACCCCCTCTATTTTTAGTAACACAAAATATATTGAAAAAAAAAATTATGGACCATACCTCAAAAATAAAATAACTGATGTAGTGGTCAACATTTTTCATCATTATAAATCAATTTCAGCTCACTTCAGAATTATAATTTCAAGGCCAGACATGCTACTGGTTTAAAGTGAATGTTATGTTTTTAATGTTTCTTCTCTCCCCAAAAAGCAGCAATAGTAGTAGATTTAACAATACCATAGACTCTCATGACTATGAAATCGTGGCTATTTGTGTTAACATGTTGTTCCTGTTGTTGATGTGATACAAAGCTCCTGCAAAACAGCTGGCACAGTCCAGTGCACTGGCTTCCCTCACTGGACTCGGTAAGTGTTTTCCTTATTTGTGAGAGGGCCTTAAAGAGAAAATCACACTTACCTTGTCTCTCTACGTGTTCTGTTTTGAAACTGTACTATTCCTACTCAGTTTATAAAACCTATGTCTTAGGGTTATATCAGTCTCTAAAAGGTTTGCCTATTTTTTTTTTTTTTGCCTAAAGCGTTCACAAAGGGATTATTATAAATCATTATAAATGTGACTAATTCATAGTTTATTGGGGCAAGTTGTAACAGTTCATAATTTAGCTGTAATAATATTTAAGCTCACTTTCAGAATTATTTGCATACATGCTTTAGGGAAGAACCTGTCTTCTAATGCTTTTAAGCACCTTTATATAGATTGTGTTGTAGTAAGTCGAGTTTTAACATAGAGGAAAAGAGTTTATCTTACCATAGTATAATAGTAGTGATGTGTTCATAATTTGCTCTTTGCATGATATATTCTCAAATATATGAAAGCTTAAACATGTCTTTTCCACATCATATCAAATTAATCTTTGTGGGGACCAACAGAAATGGTTAGAAGCAAATACCCATGTGATTTTGTGATGATTACTGTGTAGGTCACTTCAGGGTGGGGAGTAGTTTTAGCACCATACCATTTCTGACCAGTGAGAATTAAATATTCTAATTTTTTTTAGGGAAAAAATACTTTGCATACTACCTGGGATTTCTGAGCTTTGAACAATGAAAGAATTAATTTTACAAATATTTTCAGGATCATCAGTAGTTGAATTGACTATGCTTTAGTGAGCCTTTGTTATTGCCCTGTTAAATGGTTTCGTTGGTTTGCGCAGACTGTAAAACAAACCATTATCACAATTCCTTTGTGGTGAGAAATGCATGAACTATTCCAGAAAGAATGAGATTCTGTTAATTTTCAGGAGGGCTCTATGAACTCCTTAAGAATTGGAATTCATACTTCTCCCCACCCCGAATAAGCATATTCTTCCAAGAAAAGACAATGAAAAAAGAAATTAGCTTTCTTCTCGGACCTTAAAAATTTTTTAGTGTATAGAATAATTTTTCCGTATGATAGACTGGGCTTTATGCACACAGGTGGACTGGGTGGTTATGGATCAGGAGACAGTGAAGATGAGAGGAGTGACAGAGGCTCTGAGTCATCTGACACTGATGATGAGGAATTACGGCACCGAATCCGGCAAAAACAGGAAGCTTTTTGGAGAAAAGAAAAGGAACAGCAGCTATTACATGATAAACAGATGGAAGGTACATCTTTAGACTCCCTTAATTTTTTGTCTAGTTCTGTTTGTGTGTGTGTTTTTTAAACAACCTAACAATATCAGGGACAGAATTAAGGTTAGAGTATAGATAATTTGTGACATAACTGAAACTAAGGGTTTTGGCTTATTTGTAGTTTTTTTCAAAACTACAAAAGCTTGTAGTATTCAAAATATGTAGTTTGTAAAAGGTAAACTTTGTCTTGTTTTGTAAGACATTAATTTCAGTAGCGGTAAGTTAGTGTATTTTTATTTCTAAAGTTCTCATAATGAAAAAGCAGGCTTTTGAAATAGAAATATATTTGTAAAACTCATGGAAAGTAATTTGTAGCTAGGATGTTTAGTGTGTAGCTAGTATATTTAAGGAAATAGAGGGCTTTATAGAAGCTTTTTTATGCAGAATACTGTATATGTTCTTTATAGTTTATATAATGATATTAGGAATACTGAAAGAGTATTTTGAAGTTTTGGAAAAATCATACTTGGACGATTGGGAAGGTAATTATTAAGAGTTAGCAGTTGAAAATTCCCTATAAATTACTTACTTACCTTTAAGTTGCCTTATTGGACAAAAGGGAAATCTTTTTAGATTGCTTCAAATGTACCTTTACACTTAAGTACCCTGTTATTGTATTGTCCAGGAGCATGGCAAACTACTTGTAGCTATTGAACATTTGAAATGTACCTAACCCTATTGAAATGTACCTAACCCAAATTGAAATAATGCTGTAAGTATGTGTAAAATACATAATAGATTTGAGAGATTTTATGTGCCTCCAAAAAGCAGAATATCTTAGTACTCTTTTGAATTTATTACATGTTGAAATGATAATGTTTTTGATATATTGGGTTAACTATTGAAATTAAATTTATCTTTTTTTATTTTTTAATGTAACTAGACAATTTTTAATTGCTTATGTGGCTTGTATCCTATTTCTGTTGAAGAATGCTGTTTCACTGTTATGATCTAATAGCTTGAAATTTCATTATACATTGACATTTCATAGTATTTTTGTCTTTTTCTCTTTCAGAAGAAAAGCAGCAAACAGAAAGGGTTACAAAAGAGATGAATGAATTTATCCATAAAGAGCAAAATAGTTTATCACTACTAGAAGCAAGAGAAGCAGACGGTGATGTGGTTAATGAAAAGAAAAGAACTCCAAATGAAACTACGTCAGTTTTAGAACCAAAAAAAGAGCATAAAGAAAAAGAGAAACAAGGAAGAAGTAGATCAGGAAGTTCTAGTAGTGGTAGTTCCAGTAGCAATAGCAGAACAAGTAGTACTAGTAGTACTGTTTCTAGCTCTTCATACAGTTCTAGCTCAGGTAGTAGTCGTACTTCTTCCCGATCTTCTTCTCCTAAAAGGAAAAAAAGACATAGTAGGAGTAGATCTCCAACAATTAAAGCTAGACGGAGTAGGAGTAGAAGTTACTCTCGCAGAATTAAAATAGAGAGCAATAGGGCTAGAGTAAAGATTAGAGATAGGAGGAGATCTAATAGAAATAGCATTGAAAGAGAAAGACGAAGAAATCGGAGTCCTTCTCGAGAGAGACGTAGAAGTAGAAGTCGCTCAAGGGATAGGCGAACCAATCGGTCCAGTCGCAGTAGGAGTCGAGATAGGCGTAAAATTGATGATCAACGTGGAAATCTTAGTGGGAGCAGTCATAAGCATAAAGGTGAGGCTAAAGAACAAGAGAGAAAAAAGGAGAGGAGCCGAAGTATAGATAAAGATAGGAAAAAGAAAGACAAAGAAAGGGAACGTGAACAGGATAAAAGAAAAGAGAAACAAAAAAGAGAAGAAAAAGATTTTAAGTTCAGTAGTCAGGATGATAGGTTAAAAAGGAAACGAGAAAGTGAAAGAACATTCTCTAGGAGTGGTTCTATATCTGTTAAAATTATCAGACATGATTCTAGACAGGATAGTAAGAAAAGTACTACCAAAGATAGCAAAAAACATTCAGGCTCTGATTCTAGTGGAAGGAGCAGTTCTGAATCTCCAGGAAGTAGCAAAGAAAAGAAGGCTAAGAAGCCTAAACATAGTCGATCGCGATCCATGGAGAAATCTCAAAGGTCTGGTAAGAAGGCAAGCCGCAAACACAAGTCTAAGTCCCGATCAAGGTAGTATACTTTTTAAAGTATTTTGTCTGATTTTTAAAAAAAATTTGACTGAATTTATTCAAAGTTGAAAGTGTCCTTTCTCTCTCTCTCTTTAATAACAACTCAGTTTGGTACTTGATAAATGATCATAGTCTTAAGTAATTTTAGAAATCCTATATAATAATATTTATTTAAAAATTGCAGATTCTTTAGTTTAAAATACATTTTTATTTTTAAATTTGTCTTTTCCCTTTTTTTTCAGATCAACAACCCCTCCCCGTCGTAAACGCTGAGGAATGATGTGGCAAGAATGCCATGATGTTTAAAAAATTCCATGAGTTTTAAGGGCTTGTCTCATTATAGAGGCACATTGTGGCTGTGTAGGTGAAACCAGAATCTTTTTTTTTTTTTTTTAATCTGTAAATAGGTGTACTTTTTCCAAATGCTGCTCCAAGTTACTTAATAGGATTTCTTTGTATTACATTTTTTTCAAAAAATAGTGCTTAATAAGACTATAAACATGCCATTCTCTTTCAGCTGTAATGTTCTTAAAATTATTCTTGAATGTACTGTGATGTCAATAAAGCTCTTCAGTTCATTTTTGTTAACCTCTTGCACCTTAATTTTATGATTTTAATCTAAGGAACGTACTTTTATAAAAAGGCAGCTGGAATTTTGTATAACAGGTTTTAAAGGTACTTCCTCTCATCTTCCCCAAAGAAAATGGTTTTAACTTAATAGTTTGTCAAAGTTTGTAAATTGTACCCATGGATTTTTGTCAAATTCCAACTTTAAGGGTGTGGAAGAGGGCCAAAAATAGACCTTTACTTTTCATTTGGAAACATTTGACAGCTTTCTAAACTTTTTTTTCCTATTTTGAGGATTTTCAAGTAATATATTCTCTGTGTATAAAGTATGGTTTACTTCTGTACAGTGAAATTGCTGGAATCAATCAAGCCAGTGCACCATTAGAGTCATTTATAAGGAACAGTTGTGTTTGACACTAATAGTCAACTCTGGAATTATATTCTGCAATTATCCACTTCTGTTTTAGAAGCATATTTCAAACACTGGGGATATTACAGAAATAAGACTCACAATTCAGTATATTTATTTATATTTTTAAAGTACAGTATGACCTCAACTCAGTGGAGGAATGCTATATTATGCAGGTTTGTGTCAATTTCATGACATTAAAATGGTCTGGTTTTGTCACTTTCTTACAATTATGATCAGTGAGTGGTCTAGCTATTTAAGGCAGTCATAACTTACAAGTGAAATGAGGCTCTGCAGGCATTTAAATGCTCAACTGCTTTCAGGGTCTGTTTTTGTGTGATTATTGTCTTATGCCACAATCAGATACATCTCTGAAAACAAATGCTTTTAAATTTTAATTTAAAAAGGAAAAAAAGCAGGTGCAGGTCACGGAAAAGTTTTAAAGTATGCCTTCTTACCAGCAATAGTTCATTTTAAAATAAGCCAGATTTTTGCCAAGATCAGTGTTTCTTCAAAATGAAGGTAGAAATAGATTTGTAAGTGTGCTCTTGTACCTCTACATAGGTTCCTAAATAATTTTGAACAGTTATGCATTTATCTAGAGGAAATAAATCAACTGTGAATAAATGCATGTTTACCAAAATGGTTGTTTTACAGTGCATTTAGTTCTGATATTTATAAAGTTGATATTCACAGAATAACTTTTAAATAGTTTGGAATTCTATATAGTTTAGACATCAGTCACGTGGAGACAAAATGAAAATGTGCAATATTTTTTATGTAGGTGAGCTAACACAATGTACCTAATTGCAGAATTATCAGATTAATTTGTAATAGATAAGTTGTATAACATTTTCATATCTTAAAATGTTTTTTAGATCAATCTTCAGGTAAAATAATATTTTCAAAATAAAATTCTACAGAAAAGTTCTGTTGGCTATGATATGCACATTTTTGGGCAAGACAAATGACAGGAGCCAAAAATAATATTTGACAGTTTTATTTACTCTTCCATGATATGCAAGCTTCTTATCATTTAAATCTGTAGATATTTTTTAAAACACAGTCATGATATATGTGATTATTAGTAGATACATCAGTGTTATAATTAGATATTTGGGTTTTTTAGGTTTTATGGATAATTTAGAGAATTCATTTCACTGACATGTAATTAAGTATGTTTACCTTAGTGGTAAGATTTTATAAAATAGGGCTTCCATGATTTGGGATGTGAATGCTAACACACATAAGTTAACTAGATACATAATTTGATTATGAAATCTTCTAAAATGACACCACCAGAAAATCAGTAGATTCCATTTTTGAGACAATCATTGGTCTGAATTGGTTAATAAAACTGTCTTTGGGTTCTCTTTTAAAATATTTCTAGTGTATTAATCATACTTGTTTTTGTGCAGTGGGGGTAAACCACACCATTAAGAATAAAATGTAATTTGGAAGAGGTAATTATAAGATTTGTTTAATGAAGGCCCCAAAATATAAATAAAGACTGGTGTGGAATCTCAGTGTATATGTTTTCTGCCATTGTAAAATGTCTTTTTTTAGCATCTGTTTTGAATGGTATAGTACACAATAGGTGAACTTCCCAAACATCTATTTTTTTTAGTGTCTAAGTTATTGTTTCTTCAAGGAAACACATGAAGTATAATTAATTAGGTGAGATTTTTTATTTTATGTGAGAATTTTTACAGAGGAATTGTATAAGGTTCAAGTTCCTGTAATACTGTCTTATGGAAACCTTTACATTTAAATGGAGTTTTTCTTATATACATTAAAGTCTATTTTCATTTATTGAAGTTTCTAAAATGTACTAATCATGGTTTAATGGAAATACTAGATCCACTGGATTGTCCTGATTCTGCTGGTTAATATATTTTGGGCAAATCACATAAACACTATGAGCCTTAATTTCTTCAACTGTGGAAGGGTGGAATTCGATTATTTCTGAGGTCTTTAATATTTCTAGCCCTTAAGTTTTTCAGTTTTAAATAGAATTTGGCTGTAATACCTAACACTAAAGAAAATGGGGTTTTTATTAGCTCTTAACTCGTGTGATGAGTTACATTATATTCCATAAAGGTTTATCATGTATCGTAGGGTTTTCCTCTAAGTACACAAAATATTAAATCTGCCACAATCTGATTATGTGAGTATAAGTTAAGGTGAAATTGTCCTAAGTTACCCATTTATGTGGAATTCTGCAAGTATGAAAATTTACCAGTTAAACTCTGAGTGTGTGTATATCATTTCAGAGTGATAAAACTGTTAGTTACAAGGGAGCACTTTGCCCTTAATTTGAGAAAAGTTTTTATACTTGAATTTCACAATACTAAATAGATTTTTAGTTTCACAGTAGAATAAATTGTAGACACTGATTTACCACACATGGGTGAGACCATGCCAGTGGTCTAGGAAATATCTCCCAACAATGGCCATATACCACATTACAACTGCCAGTCGTACCAACACAACTTGGGAGTTTAAGCATCATTGGAAAAGCCTTTGTTGATATTTGTAGAGTATAATGAGCTAGTTTTGCTTATCTGGGCCAAACTAGTGGCTATTAAAGAGGCTTTTGTTTTGTGTTAGTATGAAAGCCAACCACTAATTGCCTTTGTTGAATTGAAAAGGTAATGGGAAGACCCTGAAGCCCCGTGAAGGGGTACATTCAAAGGAAGTACATTTAAATAAAGCTTTAAAAACTTTATTTAATCATACTTGCACTCTGCTTTTTCCTTGGACTTGTCATTCTAATAAATACAACACATGCTAAATGTCCTTCTGTGCCAGAGCTTTGTGCCTTTGTTTGGAGAGATGCCGTGTGTCCTGAGAGAGGAAATCTGAAAAGGGCATAAAATAAGTCTGCAGCCACTCAGGAGGAGGTCAATATTTTACTAAGAAGCCGTAGGTGAAAGACTATTACTGAGCATTAAATTTCACTAATTGAAAGAACCCTTTACCAATTTGACCCTGCCTGTTGAAAATGTACAATGATTTTTTGCCTTTAATCTTGGAAATGTATCATTGCTCTTATTCAAGGAAAGGCTTCTATACATTTAGAAGTAAAGTGTTAATACCGCTTTAGTTTTCAGTGAAGTTTGTCTGGCTAGAGTCCTACCACATAACGTATGGCCTGTCCAGAATATTATCAGGTCGCTTGGAGAAACTGAATTTTCAGTTTAGGCTTCTAGCCCCCTGACATTTGAGTTCCTTGAAAGGGGAAAAAATTCTACCTTTAGGAAAGAAGTGCTTCCATGCATTGTGATTCTAAGGGTCAGTGGCATACATGGGTATAAATGTGGGAGACTTCTGTTAAATATGAAATAAAGAGTTACATGAGGATAAAAGCTCGTTTACGTAGTATGAAGTGAGGATCCATGACTACGTTGGCTGTGAGGTTTGAGGTGGTCGTACGGAAATAGGCTATAATAGAGACTTGAAGTTCTCTTATAACAAACAGTTGCATGCGCAATTTGACGGGTGTTGAGGTGAAGAGTATAGTCCCACGCTATTAACACCCATTAATGCAACCGTGAGTAGACTGGTTCCCGACAGTGTGAGAGCGGATCTCGGAACCTTTCTGTTGGGGATCTTTTGCTGGAGGGACCGGAAAGGAGGTGGATCCTTTCACGATGTGGGGAGGCCGCAAGCTGAGTTCCTGCGGGAATCGGTTTTTAGGAGTGCTTAGATCTAGGTGTTGGTGTACACAGGCTGAGGGTGCTCGCTTAAGCAGTTCGGCAGGTGAGTGTCGCTTAACCACGTTGGCACTGTGAAGGTCCCTCACGCAACCCACCGGGCGGGCCGCTGTTTTGCGCAGGCGCGGCAGAGGGCGGCAGACGGTCCTGAGCTCCGCTCAGGGTCGGCGCAAGTCCACCTTCGGTCGGGTCGGTCGCTGTCGATTAAACTCCCGGCCGGGGCTCTCGCCTCCCGTTCCCGGAGACTGGGACTAAGGACTAGTGTAGTGGTCCCGGCCGCGGAGCGCGCATTCTCCCGGCCGTCGCCGTGTATCCAGCGACCTGTGTGTCTTTTTGGTTGAGTCCCTGCGGCCGGAGCCGGCGACCACTCTGTGCCGGCAGGAACCCGAAGGTCATGTGCTTTCTTCCCTAGCCGCGGCGAGAGAGGACTCCAGCGGCTGTCTCATAGTTCTTGATAGCGTTGTATTTGTTTTGTTTGCACATACCTTCTTTTTTTCAGAAAGAATTTAAGGCAGCCATTCTACTTGTTTTGGTTTAATTCAGCAAACTCTTGGCAAATTAAGATCAAGGAAATAACTCACTGAACCTGAGGCTTGCAGAAGACAGTTTGATTAACCAGAAAGTTAGGTTTACCCTTTATATGAAACTCATTTAACAAATACTGTGTGCGGGGCGCCTGGGTGGCTCAGTGGGTTAAAGCCTCTGCCTTCGGCTCAGGTCATGATCCCAGGGTCCTGGGATCGAGCCCCGCATCGGGCTCTCTGCTCAGCGGGGAGCCTGCTTCCTCCCCTCTCTCTCTCTGCCTGCCTCTCTGCCTACTTGTGATCTATGTCTGTCAAGTAAAGAAATAAAATCTTTAAAAAAAAAAAAACAAAAAACAAATACTGTGTGCTAGGCATTGGGAGTTTGTTTGTTTTTAAGATTTATTTATTTTCAGAGAATGAGAGCCAGCCTATAAGGGCGGGGGCGCGGAGGGAGGGAGAATCTCAAGCCGACTCCCCTCTGAGCCCGTTGTTGGGCGGAGCTTGATCCAGCGACCTGGAGATCACGACCTGAGTCTAAACCAAGAGTTGGACACTCAACCGAGCCACCTAGGCACTGGGAATTTTCTAAGGAAGGACACCTCAGAGGTCTCTTTAAAAAATGTTAGAACTGGGGGCGCCTGGGTGGCTCAGTGAGTTAAAGCCTCTGCTTTCGGCTCAGGTCATGATCCCAGAATCCTGGGATCGAGCCCCACATCGGGCTCTCTGCTCCGTGGAGAGCCTGCTTCCTCCTCTCTCTCCCTGCCTGGCTCTCTTGCCTACTTGTAACCTGGCTGTCAAATAAATAAATAAAATCTTAAAAAAAAAATGTTAGAACTGAAATTAGGGTATAATGGGTGAAACGGAAAACTTACAGGCCCACCATAGAGTTGATAAGTTGGTGCTCTAATGCAATGAAAAATAGTGCAGCCAATAAAAGTGATTTAAATCAGTGTGTGCCCCCATGGAAAAATGACTCAGATACAGCATTAAGAAAGTAAGTTACAAATCAGTATGTATTATGATTTTAGATCTATATATGTAGCTATATGAGAGAACAGAAATACATAGAAATTTTAGCAGTGATTATATGTGGTGGAGGTGGTTATCCATCATTTTATCATTATGTATTTTTGGAATTTATTTTTTCAGCAAACATGTCTTATCAGAAATTTAGAAAAATATAAATATTTTCAGATTTTGGGACTGAGTGTAGAAGGAGTATCTAATACATATTTAAGATCAGGGAAAGTTTTTGAACAAGGTATTTAGGAAGCTGTCTTGAGGGAGTTGGGCAGTTTTGGAAGTCATTGGAGTGGCCAAAGGACTAACTTGAGTATCTGTGAGATTTCTGGGAAAGTGCAAAGTGTTCCTTGAAAAGGAAGGCTGGAAGTGAGGACAGAGACTGGCAAGGGATGAGACAGACTTTTTAGGCCATGACAAGTCTGTGAAAGGCTACCTAATACTCCTGAGAGTGACTTTACCTTGAGGAAATTACTGAAGGAGCAATATAATCCGACCTGTATTTAAGAAAGAACACTTGGCAGCTGTGTGGAAAGTGGAATGGTGGCAGGAGAGACTAGGCTCAGGGAGGCCGTAAGAGTAATCTCGACAGTGAATGATGATTGCTGGAACCAAGGTATTGGCAGAGTAGAGGTTTTGTTCACTGTTGGCATGGTACATTATAGGCTCTGGATAAATGAGGTTTTGAATGCATTAAATGAAATTTTCCTCTATGTCTTTAAAATCTCAAATACCAAAATGATCACACATTCAAAGTAGAGGAGTCGGTAGGATTCTATTTATTAATATAAACTCAATTAGTTTCTGTCAGTTGTGGTGTGGTGGTTTTTAAAGCTCTTGAGAATTCTGTCAATACTGATAACTAGGGGGCTAATTTTACAGAAGTAGAGGAGGAGAAGGGATGATAAGGGTCATTACTGAGTACAGAGCAGAGACTGTTTTAAAATCTCTGATGTGCAGTTTCATAATAATAACTTAGCTGTTTTATCTACATATCACAGTTTACATAATTCTCCAATAACACTTCCTTTATCTACCTGAAGTCATAAAGAAGGTGGTATTTGAACTAGGTCTTAAATGTAGTATAGGTGTAAATGGTGGAAGAGAGAGTAACATGAGCAAAGGCCTAGGAACACAAACGTGTGTGTGTGTGTGTGTGTGTGTGTGTGTGTGAGAGAATGTTGAAATGGCCTGGGCCAGACTGTGAAGATCCTACTGAAAAACAAAACAAAATTTAAAAAACATAAAAAGCTCAAGAGAAAAATATTCAGAGACTATGAAAAGACAAGCCATGAAATATAAATGGCCATTTGTCTTAGTCCATTTGACTACTGTAGCAACATACCACAGACTGGGTGGTTTATAAACAACAAGTCTATCTCTTACAGTTCTGGAGACTGGGAAATCCAAGATTTAGTGCTGGTAAAAGCCCATTTCCTGGTCCATAGATGGAGCCTTCTTGCTGTGTCCTCATGGTAGAAGAGGCAAACTTTCTCTCTGGGGTCTTTTATAAAGTCGCTAAACCAGTCATGAGGGCTCTACTCTCATGATCTCATCACCTCCCAAAGGCCCCACCTTCTAATATCATCACTTTAGAGGTTAGGACTTCAAAGAATAAATTTGGGGAGGACACACATTCAGACCATAGCACCATTAAGTTAAGAAAGGACACTTAACCACACTTATGATAAACTCAGACAACACTGAGATCCCATGTTCACCTATTGGATTATCAAAAATTAAAAAAAAATGATAATACACTGCATGAGTGACTGTCAGTGTATTATTGGTGTGGGGAAGCCAGCACTAGAAACTGTTTTTACCCATGGGGTTGGGAACTGGTTCAACATCTGTGAGTGGCAATTACAAATTTATAAATTCACATGCCATTTACACAGTCATTCTTGGGATTTCACCTACAAGTACTCTCTAAAATATATGAAATCACCTATGGAATTCATTATACCAGGATGGTTAAATTTTTGCCAACTTGATAGGTATGTAGTGGCTTTCATTTGTATTCTCCTAATGGTTATTGATATTTTATATCTCTTCATGTGCTTATTTGCATCTGTATATCCTCTTTGAATTGTCTGTTCATGTCTTTCTATACCCATTTTATAAGAACCAGACCCATTGTATAATTGGGTTGCTTGGTTTGTTGTTGTTTTATGGGAGTTGGGTTTTACTGTTGAGTTTAAAGAATACCCTCATATAGTCCAGATACAAGTCCTTTCGTGGGTTATGTGTTTTGCAAATATTTCCTCCCCGTCTGTGATTTGTCTTTTCTTCTTCTTAACAGAGTCTTTTGCAGGATGAAAGGTTTCAAGTCTAAGTCCAGCTTAATCAATATCTTCTATTTTGGATTGTGCTTTTGGTGTCAGATGTAAGAAGAACTCTGTGCGGAACCCTAAGTCATGAAGATCTGTGATAGTTTCTTCTAAAAGTATTATGGTTTTGCATTTAGATCAATGATCTATTTTAAGTTCATTTTTGTATAAGATACGAGATTTAGGTTTAAGTTTTCTTTTCTGGTCTATGGTATCCAATTGTTTCAACACCATTATTGAAAAGACTATTTTTCCTTCATTGGACTGCTTTTCAACCAGAGTCAAAAAATCTGTTGGGTGAGCTTTATAATGTCCGTAGTATTTTCTTTGCTCTAAGGTCTACTTTGTCTAAGTATTTATTGAACAATTGAATGTTCTGCTGCAGAGTAACTAGTTCATAAAACAGGTCTCTATGTAAGTTTGAACATATAGACTGGATGAGTGATTATTTTAGGATAATATGTATACACACACACGTACATATAGGTTTTTCTTTTGGAAAGGGTTTTAAGTCTATGTATAAATCCATTTCAAGTAGCTAACGTGTGACAGAATTTGAACTTGTTTTGACAAATAATCTCAGAATTAATATCATCCTAGATTAAAAGGTCACATAGTTTTATTTTAAATCTCATTTCTTATAATTATGCAGAATAATATTGGTACAGAAACTAATGGTATGAAAACCTTTTACATATACATTACTTATTTTTGCCAATTAAAATTTCAGATATTTGATTAGAGTTAATTGGCAGAATGCAAGATCTTTATTTTATATTTTAGTATAAATCCAAAAGTAAGGGGGAAACCCTTTTGTTTATCAATTGTAATATGAGATTGCCATGTAAAATAGTTTCTTCAAGTATATACGTATTAGGGATTTATACTGTGCAGTTTTCTCTAGACATTTAATTTTTATTTTCAGAGGAACCTGGCTGACTCAGTTGGTTAGAGCATGTGACTTTTGATCTTGGGGCTGTGAAATTGAACCCCACGTTGGGCACGGAGATTACTTAATAATGTTGTTTTCAATTTATTCAGAGAATCAGTTCAGTTGGACTCCACAAACTAACCCGTGGGTTTTCAGTGAATACAGCATCATGTGGTTCAAATCCTATAGAATAACTTTTGCCTGCTTGAGTAGAATGAAAATTTACAGGTAAGTTTATTCATTACTGTGGCAAGTATTTACATAATTATGTACAATCATAATCTAGTATTCATTATGTTTAATAAACACTGCTAGTATGAAATAGCTTATGTGCTTTGATTAAGGTATCTTTTTATTTATCTAAATATTCTTACTCTTCCAACAACTTTTATATCTGGAAAGTTTCAAACCTACAGAAAAGTTGTAATACAATATACATCTCTTGCATACCCTTTATAGTCAAAGGTAGCTTTATTTTTAATGTAAGACTGTATTACTTGGAGAAATCCTTTTTGCTTCCGCACTTGTGACAAGACACAAATAATGCAGTGCTTAAAATCGTAACTGATTTGGGTACAGCATAAATGTGATAAGGTAATTAACTATACAATTCTAGGTGGTAAGATTGAATCAAAGTAATATCTTTCTATAGTTGTATTTTATAAACTAATTTCTAACTTGTGAAAAATATTGCATAGAGTTAAGGTATGAACTTTGTTTTCTAAATGCTTGCTCTACTTCTTGTAAATAAGCTAGCTCCTATAAAATTGGGTGTATGTGAAATCACTGGTAGTCAGCTGAGCACCCACCTACTGTTACCTATTGTATATTAGTCATTGATTATTGAGGCTTTGCATGAAGCACAGAAAAAGATGGTAATATTCATAAGATAATATTAAAGAAGCATGATATTTAACTCTTAAAAGGATAATAAGTCATCAATGTAGAATGTACTCTATGTAGCTAAGAAAAACACACTAAAAATTTGAATGGTATTACCTATCCTAATGTAACAACCTTATTCTTTTTTTACTTAAGAACTTCTGGAGGATTTTCCTATGATATACTTTGACATGGAATTTGGTATAATGTCTGATCTGTTTGGTCCCTGTTTGATCCCATTTGATTTTTTTTTTAATTAGGTGAATTATATACTTTTCTGGACCTTTTTTTTTTAAAGATTTATTTATTTATTTATTTGACAGAGAGAGCGGTCACAAGTAGGCAGAGCGGCAGGCAGAGAGAGAGGGGAAGCAGGCTCCCTGCTGAGCAGAGAGCCTGATGTGGGCCTCGATCCCAGGACCCTGAGATCATGACCTGAGCTGAAGGCAGAGGCTTAACCCACTGAGCCACCCAGGCGCCCAGGGCCTTCTTTATTAGATTATTCATTTGACACGTTTCCCAAGTACCAACTGTGTTCTAGGAACTGTGCTAGTCACTAGGAATAAAATGGTAAATAAGACAGTCCATACCTTGCCCTCATAGTGTTTAGTGGGGAGACATGATCAAATTGTCACATTGTTCCATGAAGAAATGCAAGGTTATATGGGAATTAAAATAAGGGACTATAACCCAGTTTTGAGAGTCAGGGAAGATTTCTTAGATGGCATTGAATTAGGTGTGCAGAGGAGGGAAGGGAATGTGAGAAGAATGTGAGAAGAATGGTCCAGGTAGAGGGAACAACCTGTACAAAGTTCCTGAGAAAAGGGCATGTGGGATAAGTACGAAGAAACGAAAGAAGGCCTGTGGGGCTGGAATGGGGAGGATGAGGAGAGTAGTTAAAAAGTGCGTTTGAGGAGGGAAGAAATTGGGGACCAAATAATTCAGAGCATTGTAGGATGCTAAGGATTTTTAGTTTTTTTCCTAATATCAGTGGGAAACCATGGAAGTATTTCAAGTGGGAAAATAGCATGATCATATTTATATTTTGGGACACTGTGGATGCATTGTAGGGAAAAGATTGAAGAGAGATGTGGTAGGAAGCAGGCAGACTAATTAGAAGGCTAGTGCAATAAATAGTTTAACCAAGAGATGATGGTAGCTTAGACTAGGATGATAGTAGTAGAAATGAAGAGAAGATGGGGGTACTTGGGTTCAAATCCTGGTTCTACCATTTACTTAATCTAAGTCTCACTTTTCTTACTTTTGTAATAGGGATTGCGGTATAACCTACTTTATAGAGTTGCCAGAACAATTAAATAAGATGACACGTGACATATACGGAGTTCTTAAATAGTACCCACATTTAGTAAGTGTACAATAAGTGGTTACTATTACTATTTCTACTTCTACTACTACTGTTCCTATTATTATGTTATTATCTCATTCCTATTGGATGTGACCCAGAAGGCCAAGTCTTGTAACATCCCATTTCTGTTGCAATTTACTTTGAAAGCAAATTAACTTTGTTAATGGAACTCTGTTCCATCTGTGAATATATATATTTGCAGTGTGATTATGAAAACCTGGTTTTAAAGCATCAAAAAATGAGCCATTCATTTAGAATCTAATAAACTGTAAATTAGAATATCTTCCTACATAAATAGATTCTATGTTACATTTTTTAATATGTCTCTTTTTGCCTGGCTCTTCCTTTTGATCTCTTAGGTACCCCTGGACAAGACTGTACAGTACTTCTCAAACCACTGTAGACAGCAGTGAGATAAAAACATTCCTGGCCCTGGCTCATAGGTGGTGGGATGAACAAGGAGTATATGCACCTCTTCATTCTATGAATGACCTGAGGGTGCCATTTATTAGGTAACATTCCAGAAACTCTAAATATTTTAAAATGTAACTCTTCAATAATTTATCTTCTTTTGAGTTTATTTTTCTCTTGACTTATACCTAAGTTCAAAATGCTCATTTTAAGTTTGCTTTAGAAATTAGAGAGATTCTGGGGCAGCTGGCTGGCTCAGTCAGTAGAGCACGTGACTCTTCATCTCAGGATCATGAGTTCAAGCCCCACATTGAATGTGAAGCCTCCTTAAGATAAAAATAAAAAAAAAAGAAAATTAGATCCTTTTCAATGTCCATTGTTTGAGCCATTAATTTTTAAATAATGTTATTCAAAATCTAGGCTGCTTTTATTAACTGATTTGAAGCATTTTTGGACAATTTCAGGTTACTTAGAACTAAATTCTTATGAAAAGGACCTAGAATCCTATGGCATCGAGGTCATTTCATACCCACTTTGACCTTTAGGCAGTCTTGATAAAGAGGCACCTGCTGGTTCAGTCACTAGGGCATGCAGGTCTTGATCTCAGGGTCATAAATTCAAGCCCCACGTTGGGCATGGAGCCTACTTAAACAAACAAACAAAATATATCTTTAGGTATCCTTATTATATATAACGTTTATTTTATTTTTGTTGCTTTTTAAAGATTTTATTTATTTGAAAGAGAGCGCGAGCATGGGTGTGAGGGGAAGAAGGAGGCTCCCCGACACGGGGCTCAATTCTAGGACCCTGGGATCATGACCTGAGCTAAAGCAGATGCTTAACTGACTGAGCCACCCAGGTGCCCCATATAATGTTTATTTTAATATAAATATAATTAAAATTCATATACAGTTCAACTTAAAAGTGTAATATACAATGCTGTTAGGTTTATATGTCTGGGTGTTTATGTGTTTGCTTATGTTTGTGTATGTGGTAGAGTGTTACTATGATTATCTTAGAATTAAGTTAACTTGATTTGGATGCCTATTTACATGATCATGAAAACACCACTAACTTAGAAGATCAAAAGAGAATCAATTTAGAAGGGAATCTAGGCAAAATCTGAAAATCTAGATCACCAGTATGCTGCTTCTAAGCCCTGTAAAATAACGTATTTGTTGCTGACAGGAAATGTGTCTATCAAGTACTGATAATGTAGCTAAGAGATTCCTCAGCTAACATGAGGAATTAAGCAAATAAAATTAGGTGAATCTAAACTAGATTGTTTTTAAAGTTTTTCTTTAGATTATTATTGAAGTAATAGTTAACATATAATTATTACTAGTTTATTTTAGAAGCTTTACTTAAAACCTCCTTCCTGCTTTTGATTGTTAAAAAAGTCTTTAATGCTGAAAAGAAAAGAGCTATTTACCCCCAAATATCAATAATCCATTTAAAATGAGAGTTTAATATATCCTCAAAAATTATACACGCTTAAGATTTTATTGACAAAATTAATAATTTGTTTTTATATGTTTTGGATTTTTAAAAAAGAGACAATCTTTTAAAAACAGTTGCTCATCACCAGCCAGGAAAACCTTTGTCTGGGATGAAGATTCTTGATGTTGGCTGTGGTGGTGGATTGTTAACTGAAGTAAGTGCTTTACAACTTTCCTGCCATTTTTTTTTTTAATTTTATTTATTTATTTGACAGAGATCACAAGTAGATGGAGAGGCAGGCAAAGAGAGAGAGGAGGAAGCAGGCTCCCTGCTGAGCAGAGAGGCCCATGTGGGGCTCAATCCCAGGACCCTGGGAACATGACCTGAGCTGAAGGCAGAGGCTTTAACCCACTGAGCCACCCAGGCGCCCCTTTCCTGCCATTTTTAACTGTGAAAAAAATTTTGAAAAAGTAGGCCTATGACTCATTTATCCTTTTAACAAGTAGTATTGTTTATTTAAAAAAAAAAGAAATGCCTAATGTTCTTAATATTTTTACCAGCATAAAACTAATAAATGCTTTTTACTTTCTTAAGAAAATATATAAATATTTTAGAAAATTATAGAGGATTTTTTTTTGTTTTTTTTTTTTAAATTTTTTGTTTGTTTTTGCACAAAATTGGGCACTGGTCTTTGAAATAGCTCAGAAAATTTTGTTGTCTCTTCTAAGAGATCGGGCAGTTTCCACTGGTTTAAATGTACTGATAAGCCATTCTTTTGCACTTGCTTCAGTACGAAAACCTAACCGAGTACTGCCTGCTTGTGGTGTTCTCCCTGGCCTAGGTGCTTTAGAGTACTTAGAAAAATACTCATTCACCTTCCGCAAAAAATATTTGCCTCCACTTGTAGTATATTTATGCCGTGCAGCTCTGTTTTATAGTCTTCTTTCAGTAACTGCTTTGTAACTTTCGTGCACTTCAGAGATGTTAATACTCTATTGTGTGTGTGTAAGTGTACCTATAAAATACAGAACTCTCTCAAATAGTTCTTCATAAGTTTTTTGTGATTATTGTTCACTCTTAAGTTTTTATTATGGTAATTGTAAAATGTGTACAAACTAGAGGAAATGATATAATGAACTTCGATGTACCCAATAAGTATCCAATAATTATCCTCTCATTATTAATCTTGTTCCTTTTTAATAAGCTCTTTATTGCTAACATGTATTCTGTTTTCTTCTTGAGGATAACAATTTTTTTATCCTATTAGCCTCTAGGGCGGCTTGGAGCTTCGGTTATTGGAATCGATCCTGTGGATGAGAACATTAAGACAGCACAGCACCATAAATCATTTGATCCAGTCCTAGAAAAGAGGATAGAGTACAGAGCATGTTCCTTGGAAGAGATTGTAGAAGAGACAGCAGAAACATTTGATGCTGTTGTAGCTTCTGAAGTTATAGAACATGTGATTGATCTAGAAACATTTATACAATGCTGCTATCAAGTGTTAAAAGTAAGACTTACTGGTTTACTTGTTTGTTTTTTTCTTCTGAGTGTGTTTATGTATCCACAGCAATAAGTGTTTCATAATACTTGCAATCAGTAAACTAGAATTAGGGGATAACATCTCTGCTGGGGATTATTTCTGCTTTTCAGCTTACACTCAATTCTGGGGTTTTCCTGATACAGTATCTTGATATCCAAGAATCTTGAAAAGTATTGGTATAAACAATAGATTTAAAGGGTTTTTTTTTTCCCATTGGTGGACTCTGGATTAAATAGCTAATAAATATCGAATGACAATTACTAAGAAATTGATTTGGGGGACGCCTGGGTGGCTCAGTGGGTAAAAGCCTCTGCCTTCGGCTCAGGTCATGATCTCAGGGTCCTGGGATCGAGCCCCGCATTGGGCTCTCTGCCCTGCTGAGAGCCTGCTTCCTCCTCCCTCTCTGCCTGCCTCTCTGCCTACTTGTGATCTCTGTCTGTCAAATAAATAAATAAATAATCTTTAAAAAAAAAAAAAGAAAGAAATTGATTTGGATTGATACTTAAAAAAACAATTAAAATCTTTATTAATTTGTATAAATTGACTTAGGTAGCATTTCTTAAATAACTCTGTATGTAATATTTTTAACAGTTTTCAGCTTATAGAGGAATATTTCATATATATGATCTTACTGATTTTCCCTACAACCAGATGAAGAAGGTAAGCAGGTACTGTTGTGACCAACTTGGCCCAAAGGAGATCAGAATTTGAGAGATGTCAAAGATCACTTAGCCTTTTTTTATTTTTTTTTTTTATTTTTTAAGATTTATATATTTATTTTATGGGATGCCTGGGTGGCTCAGTGGGTTAAGCCTCTGCCTTCGGCTCAGGTCATAATCTCAGGGTCCTAGAATCGAGCCCTGCATTGGGCTCTCTGTTTGGCAGGGAGCCTGCTTCCCCCTCTCTCTCTGCCTGCCTCTCTGCCTACTTGTGATCTCTGTCAAATAAGTAAACAAAATCTTTAAAAAAAATAAGATTTATACATTTATTTTAGAGGTTGGGTGTAGAGGGAGAGGGAGAGAAAGTCTTAAGCAGATTCCTCACCGAGTGGGGAGCCCCACATGGGGCTTGATCTCACAACACTGAGATCATGACCTGAGCTGAAACCAAGAGTCAGACTCTTAACTGACTGTGCCATGCAGGCACCCCTTTTTTTTTTTTTTTTTAAATTGAGGTATAGTTGACATACAATATTGTATGAGTTTCAGATGTACAGCAGTGATTTGACAATTATAGAATTATGAAATGCTCACCACAATAAGTGTACTTACCATCTGTCACTATAAAAAGTTATTACAGTATTACTGACTACATTCTCTGTGCTGTATTTTTCATCTTCATGACTTGTTCTAAAACTGGAAATTTATACCTTTTAATCCTTTTTACCTATTTTGCCTATCTCTTACCCCCCTCTCTTCTGGCAACCCCAGTTTGTTTTCTGTATTTATGAGTGTTTCTAGTTTTTGTTTGTTGATTTGTTTTATTTTTTTTTATTTCACATGGAAGTGCAGTCATATGATACTTGTCTTTTTCTGTCTGACTTCTTTCACTTAGCATAATACCCTCTATGTCCCTCCATGTTGTTGCAAATGTTAAGATCTCATTTTTTTTTATAGCTAATATTCCATTGTCTATATATACCATATCTTTATTCATGTACTGATGGACACCTAGATTGCTTCCATGTCTTGGCTATTGTAGATAATGCTGCAGTAAACATATATATATATATATATATATATATATATATATTTTTTTTTTTTTTTTTTTTTTTACAGTCCCCCATGAGGTGCATATCTTTTCAGATTAATGTTTATTTTCTTCAGATAAATACCCAACAGTGGAGTTGCTGGATTCTGTGGTATTTCTATTTTAATTTTTTGAGGAACCTCCATATTGTTTTTCATAGTGGCTATACCAATTAACATTCTCGCCAAGAGTGCACACGGATTCCTTTTCCTCCACATCCTCACTTGTTATCTCTTGTCTTTTTGATACTAGCCATTCTGACAGGTGTGAGGTGAAATCTCATTTTGGTTTTGATTTGTATTTCTCTGATGATTAGTGATGTTAAGCATTTTCTCATGGGTCGGGTGGTCATCTGTATGTCTTCTTTGGAAAATGTCTATTCAGGTCCTCTGGCCATTTTTTAATCAGATTTTTTTTTTTTTTTTGGTGTTGTTGTAGGAGTTCTTTATCTATTTTGCAGATTAACTTCTTATCAATTATATCATTTGCAAATATTGTTTCCCATTTAGTATGTTGCCTTTTTGTTTTGTTGATGGTTTCCCTTGCTGTGCAAAAGGTTTTTGGTTTGATGTAGTCATAGTTGTTTATTGTTGCTTTCATTTCTCTTGTCTGAGGAAACAGATCCAGAGAAATATTGCTAAGGCTGGTGCCCAAGGGATTGCTGCCTATGTTTTCTTTTAGGATATTTATGGTTTCAGGTCTTAGATTTAGGTCTTTAATCCATTTTGAGTTTATTTTTATATATAGTGTAAGAAAGTGGTCCAGTTTCATTCTTTTACTTGTAGCTGTCTAATTTTCCCTACACCATTTTCCATTGTATATCTTACCTCCTTTGTTGTAGATTAATTGACCATATAAGTGTGGGTTTATTTTTGGGCTTTCCGTTCTGTTCTATTGATCTGTTTTTGTACCTGTACCACACTGTTTTAATTACTGTAGTTTGTAGTACAAACTACAAAATCTTGGATTTGGATGTGATACTTCCAAATTAATTCTTTCTCAAGATTTGGGGTCTTTTGGGGTTCCATACAAATTTTAGAATTATTTCTTCTAGTTCTGTAACAAATACTATTGCAATGTGTTAGACATTGCATTGACTCTGTAGGTCACTTTGGGCAGTGTAGACATTTTAACAGTGTTCTTCCCAGCCATTAGTATGGTATATCTTTCCATTTATTTGTGTCATCTTCAATTTCTTTCGTCAGTGTCTTATAGTATTCAGAGTTTAGGTCTTTTACCTCCTTGGTTAACTTTAATCCTAGGTATTTAATTCTTCTTGTTGATAAGATTGTAAATGGGAGTTATTTTCTTAATTTCTCTTCCTGCTAGCTCATTATTAGTGTATAGAAATGCAACCTTTCTGGGTATTAATTTTGTATCCTGTACCTTTACTGAATTTATTTTGTTCCTGATCTTAGAGGAAAAGCTTTTAGCTTTCCACCATTGAGTTTGATGTTAGCTGTGGGTTTTTCATCTATGGCCTTTATTCCGTTGAGGTATTTCCCTCTTTACCCACTTTGTTGAGAGTTTTTTACCATGAACAGATGTTGAATTTGGTCAAATACTTTTCCTGGATCTATTGAGATGGTCATATGATTTTTGTCCTTCATTTCATTAATGTCTTGTATCACGTTTGTTCATTTGCAGATACTGAACTATTCTTGCATCCCTGAAATAAATGCCACTTGATCCTAGTGAATGGTCCTTTTAAAGTATTCTTGAATTTAGTTATTGGGATATTGGTTTATAATTTTCTAGCAGTGTTTTTTCTGGTTTTGGTATCAGGGTAATGCTGCCCCCTTTCAAGGGATTTGGAAGCATTTATTCCTCTTCTACTTTGGGGATAGTTTGAAAAAGATAGGTTTTAACTTATTAAATATTTGGTAGAATTCACCTGTAAAGCCGTCTGATCCTGGACTTTTTGTTTATTGAGGGTTTTTTTTTTTTTTTTTAGATTATTTATTTATTTATTTATTTGACGCAGAGAGAGAGATCACAAGTAGGCAGAGAGGCAGGCAGAGAGAGAGAGAGAGGGAAGCAGGCTCCCCACTGAGCAGAGAGCCCAGTGTGGGGCTCGATCCCAGGACCCTGAGATCATGACCTGAGCCGAAGGCAGAGGCTTAACCCACTGAGCCACCCAGGCACCCCTATTGGGGGTTTTTTGATTACCAATTCAATTGTTACCAATAATTGGTAATGTTCAGATTTTCTGTTTCTTCCTGATTCAGTCTTAGAATATTGTGCACTTCTAGTATTGATCCATTTCTATGGGGTTGTCCAGTTTGTTGGCATTTAAATTTTCATAGTGGTCTCTTATAATCTTTTCTATTTCTGTGTTGCTGGTTATAACTTTCCCTCCTTCATTTATTTGGGCCCTCTTTTTTTTCTTGGTGAATCTGGGTAAAGGTTTATCAATTTAGTTTGTCTTTTCAAAGAACCACCTGTAGTTTCATTGATTTTTTTTCTCTTATTTCTTAGTCTCTAATTTATTTCTGGTCTGATCTTTATTATTTTCCTCCTTCTACTGACTTTAGGCTTTGTTTATTCTTTTCCTGTTTCCTTTAGGTGTATGATTAGGTTGTCTTGTTTGGAATTTTTCTTGCTTCTTTGAGGTAATCCATTGTCATAAACTTCCCTCTTAGAACTGCTTTTGCCACATGCCAAAGATTTTGAACCATTGTGTTTCCATTTTCATATGTCTCCAGGTATCTTTCAATTTGCTCTGATTTCTTTGTTGACCCATTGGTTGTTTAGTTGCATGTTATTTAGACTCCACATTTTTTCCAATTTTTTTTCTTGTAATTGATTTTTAGTTTCATTCTGTTATGGTCAGAAAAGATGTTTGATATGATTTCAGTATTCTGAAATGTATGGAATCTTGGGGCACTTGGGTGGCTTCATCTGTTAAACATCTGCCTTTGGCTAAAGTAATGATCTCAGGGATCCTGGGATCAAGCCCCTTGTGGGGCTCTCTGCTCAGGAGGAAGCCCGCTTCTCCCTCTCCTCCTGCCCCTCCCCCCAGCCCCGGCTTGCGCATTTATGATCTCTCTCAAATAAATAAATAGAATCTTAAAATAAATTATTGATTCTTATTTTGTGGCCTAACAAGATTCATCCTGAAGAATGTTCCTTGTGTACTTGAATGGGTATTCTGCTGTTTTTATGTAAATGTTCTGTATCTCCCTGTTAAATCTGTCTGTTCTAATATGTCAATCAAAGCAACTATTTCCTTATTGATTTTCTGTCTGGATGACTTAACCAATAATGTAAGTGGAATAGGTGTTAGAGTCTCCCCTCCCCGCTCCTCTCTTCAACTTAGGTGCTTTCTAGTATCCTGTATTCCCAATTGCTGACCTATTCTGCATCTTCTAATCTGCTGTTGATTCCCTCGTGTATTTTTCATTTCGATTATTGTATTCTTCATATCCTATTCGTTCTTTTTTATATTTTCTGTCTCTTTCTTGATTTGAACTCTCAACTGAGTTCATCCACTCTTCTCAAATCTGGTGAGCATCTTTATTACCATTACTTTGAGCTCCTTATCAGGTAGATTGCTTATTTCCATTTTGTTTATTTTTTTGTTTTATTTTTTGTTTTGTTTTGCTAAAATTTTAGCTTGTTCTTTCATTTGGAGCATATTCCTCTATCTCCCCATTTTCTGTGTTTGTTTCCATGTGTGTCAGCTACGTATCTTGGTCTTGAAAGTAGTGGCCTTGTGTCAGGAGGCATCATGTGGGGCCCTAGGGTGCCATCTTCCCAGTCACCAGAACCAGACATTCTGCTGGTGTGCCCTGTATGGGCTGTGTGTGTCCTCCTGTTGTGACTGGGCACACACTGGTAGGCAGGGCTGACCTTCAGCCCCGCTGTGACTTCTGCAGGTATACTGGTGTACGGAGCTGGTTCCCAGCCATGCTGTCAGAGTGGCTCAGCTGCATCTTCTGCCCACGTGCTGGTGTGTGGGGCTGCCCATCTTCTCTCCAAGGAAGGAGTTGCTTTGGAGAGGCCCGAGTCCTGGCTGGGGCTGCCTCTCGGTGTGGTGGGCAGTAGTTGCTTTGGGGGAATGCTGATCCTGACCAAGGCACAGGAGTTGCTTTAGAGGGGCAATTTCCAGGGCAGGTAGATCTACAGGGGAATGCCAGGACAGGGTGAGTGGTGTTAGCAAGATAGATGGAGAATGTCAGAACTAGTTCCCATAAATCTGACCAACTAGGCTGAAGAAGGACAAGAAAAGTGACGTCTTTCAGTATTTCCATGGCTGAAGAAAGCTCCTACAGATTCCTGACTTTCTAACGCACGCCCTAGAGTTAGTCAGTAAATCTCCATGTAAAACCCTGGCACTTTTTAAACTGCTTTCTCTGTGCTGGGTGTCAGCCTGAATGAGGTATTGTGCTTGCCTTTAAGAGCAGAGTCTTGGTATCAGGTAGCCTTCTGGCTCTCTGAAAAGTTAAACCCCTCTGAATTTCAAAGCCAGGCAGTATGAGGGCTCATCTTCTTAGTGTAGGTCCCTGGGACCAGGGGGGCCCAAGGTGGGGCTTGAGCCCCTGGCTCCTCCTGGGCTCCTCCTGGAGGGCTATCTGACATAGGTTGCTATGTCAGGAGTTTGGTTCCCTGCCGCATCTCTGCCTCTCCTACCTTCCTCCATGTGGCTTTTTCTTTATGTCTTCAACTGTGGAAGAGCTTTTCTGCCAGTCTTCATTCAGCCAACAATTACATGAAGTTGTTGCCTTGGTGTGTCCATGGGAGGAGGTGAGCTCCAACTCTACCGTCTTCCCCAAGAATCCAGAGGTCACTTGATCTTTATGTCAAAGTTCACTAGGCACTTAAGTGGGGCTTAGGGTCACATCTTTTGATTTCAAGTCTCGTTCTTCCCATTATATTATAGACTTAGTTCTCTGAAAGTGGTTCTAATTTTTTTAAAAAATAAATCTCCTAAAGTATTGTTGTTGTTGTTATCGTTATTACTGTATTGAATGTGTTGTTAATGTAGAGGTAACACCCTAAGGTCAAGAGCTAGAAGAATGAAATGTTTAGCCCTTTTCTAAATAGAGCTTTTTAGAAATACTTCTTCTGGGGTGCCTGGGTGGCTCAGTGGGTTAAGCCTCTGCCTTTGGCTCAGGTCATGATTTCAGGGTCTTGGGATCAAGCCCCACATCGGGCTCTCTGCTCAGTGGGAAGCCTGCTTCCCCCTCCCCCTCTGCCTGCTTCTCTGCCTACTTGTGATCTCTGTCTGTCAAATAAATAAATGGAATCTTAAAAAAAAAAAAAAAGAAATACTTTTTCTTTTTACATAAGTTTAGTTTTAGAGAAGATTACAAAGATAGTACAGAATGTTCCCACCTGTCCTTCCCCCAGTTTCTCCTATTGTTAACATTTCACAAAGTTAGGATAGGAACTAGGGTGAGGCAAATGAGGCATGTACGGCACAAACCTGAAGGAGACACTCAGGCTTAGGTGCCAACCATGCATTTACACAGTCGGGAAAGTGAGTGCTTCCCTCAGTTTTGTTTCTTAGGCATCTCACTTGTCTCCTCATAGTCCTAGCCCTGTATGTAACCCATTGTGCATTTCTTAAAACTAAGAAATTAACATTGACATTATGCCATTAACTACACTACAGACCTGGTTAAATTTCATCAGTATTTCCACTAATGTCATTTTTCTGTTCAGGATGCAATCCTGGATTCTACATTGGATTTAGTTGTCATGTCTCCTTAGTCTCCTTAAGTCTGTAACAGTGTCTTTGTGTTTCCGTTTTTTTTTTTTTTTAAGATTTTATTTATTTATTTGACAGAGAGAGGTCACAAGTAGGCAGAGAGGCAGGCAGAGAGAGAGGGGAAAGCAGGGTCCCCGCTGAGCAGAGAGCCCGACTCGGGCTCAATCCCAGGACCCCGAGATCATGACTTGAGCCGAAGGCAGAGGCTTAATCCACTGAGCCACCCAGGTGCCCCTTGGTGTTTCCTTTTAAATGAGTTTTATTAGGCTTATCTTCTATTTGCCAAGCAAAACTCCTTAATTTTTACTTTTTGTGTTGTGTGTCAGTATGTATGAATGGAGGTTCTTTCACACATATTAGGAATGTGTGTGGCATTGTGGAATTTGAAACTAATTTTTGCATTGATGGAAAGCCTATTAAGAAAATGACCATTGCTCACCACTCTTTCCTTAAATTTTGTAGGACATAGATGAGATACTCATAAGTGATTTTTTTCCCCAAGCTCTATTGAGATATAATTGACATGTAACTGATTCTTAATAAGATATTTTAGAACACTAGAGTTTTAGAAAAGTTACAGTGTATCACAAAATAATACCTTATATTTCAGTTTTTAATTTAATGGCACATTGCAGTATTTCAGGGTCTCATCTTTCTTTTTGGTTTTGGGGTGGTATTTGAGATATAGTTTCTCTCTCCCTACACACACATGCGCGCGTGTGTGTGCATGCGCACACATAATTATTAGAAGGAATCTTTGGCATTTTATCCCCATCAGGCCGATGAGAATATGTAGAAGAGGGAGGAGACATTAATCTTTGCCATATGTGGGAGTAAATATAGGAAACACCATGAATGTAGCCACTAAAGAATGTTAGACTAGGGGCATGTGGGATGGCTCAGTTTGTTACGTTGTCCAGCTCTTGGTTTCCACATGGGTCATGATCCTCAGGGTCATGAGATCAAGCTCCACCACTGGCTCCACACTTTGGGGAATCTGCTGGAAAATTCTCCCTCTCTCTTCCCCTTTACCTTTCCCTCAACTGGTGCTAGTGCTCGTGCATGTGCACTCTTTCTCAAATAAATAAATAAATCTTAAAAAAAGACATGGCAGACTAAATAGTCTCACAAGGGGTGCCTGGGTGGCTCAGTTGTTAAGCATCTGCCTTCGGCTCAGGTCATGGTCTCAGGTCCTGGGATCGAGTAGGAAGCACGCTTCTCCCACTCCCACTCCTCCAGCTTGTGTTCTCTCCTTAGCTCGCTTGCTCTCTGTCAAATAAATAAATAAAATCTTCTTCAATAAATAAATAGTCCCACAGATGGTTTGTATTCATGTAAGTGCTTATCTTGATCTCTTCATATTGTTTATACTAATGAAATCAAAACAAAATAAAAAAACATTCAAACCACAACGATTAGTGTTTTTGTCAGACAACACTGATTGGCACAAGATGTGGCGCCGTATGCCGCACAGAACAAGTTAGACAGGCTTGCACCCAGAGAAAAAACAGTGTCAACACATGTCAGATTGGAAATGTGGACATGTAACAAGGAGGAGTAGCCCGATCCCGTTTCTCTATTTTTATTATAAAGTATCTGATATGTGCAAAAGCAAGTCACATATGTGCAAAAGCAGTATGAGTTTAACAGTTGTAAGCACTGTTGCAAAACCCAGTGAGTACGTATGTAGTAGACTGCCTTTTTTTTTTTTAAAGATTATTTATTTATTTGGCAGAGAGGCAGGCAGACAGAGAGGGGGAAGCAGTCTCTATGCCTGATGCGGGGTTTGATCCCAGGACCCTGAGATCATGACCTGAGCCGAAGGCAAAGGCTTAACCCACTGAGCCACCCAGGCACCCCTGTAGTAGACTGCCTTTAGTAATGAATTTCCCAAAAGAAAAAAAAAACTATTTTGGTAAATTATACTTTATTTATATTCATGTATCTTAATTGCACTTAAATTATTTGGAAGGAAGGAGGAGGGTGGGGGAAGCCAAGCCTTTACCTAACTGATACTCCTGACATCTAAAATGGTACTTCTATCTGTATGTTTTTTTTTAGCCTGGTGGTTCTTTATTCATTACTACAATCAACAAAACACAGCTGTCTTATGCCTTGGGAATTGTCTTTTCAGAGCAAATTGCAGGTATTGTACCAAAAGGTACTCATACATGGGAGAAGTTCGTTTCACCTGAAAAGCTAGAGAGCATTCTGGAATCAAGTAAGTATTAATAATGTTTCCAGTTTTCACAACCTTACTGAACGTTTAATGTATCTATAATCATTAATCACACAACCTGGCACTTAATTAAATGGGCCACTATTCTCTGGCTGTTGGTTTCATCTCTCAACTAGATTATAAACTCCTTGAACTTAGGCGTGGGTATTAGATACCACTTCTCTCTCTCACCTGTGGCACCTAACCCAGGGCCATGCAAATCACAGATGATCAGTGAATACTGTTTGGCTGCTTAGTCCTCATTTGCTTAAGGAGGAGGTGCAAATATCTGTCACTTACACATCCTCTGTTGGTCCTGTTGAGGCCCTGTGTGTATCAGCTTATCCTACGTATTATTTTTTCTGATTCCTCCATACTCAGGTATACTTTGAACTTCCTTGTCACTTTTTATGTATTTTATGCTACTTAGAGCACGTCTTGTATTACGGTTCTTTTGGTGTTTTTAAGCCCCTTTCTGGTCTTTCAGCTCTGTGGAGGCCAGACTGTCTCCTTTTTGTACTCCCTGCAGTGCCTGCCTCTGCTTCACACGTTGTGAGCTCTTGATTTATGTGGTGAATTCCTGTCAGGTCATAACATGTGGTTGGTGTTCGGTACTCCTGCTGAGTACTTAACTCATGTGTGTCTCAGGCTTTTTTTCACAACACAATATATCAGTAAACTTGATTTGGAGTATTGAAATAGTATCAATCCAAGGCGATGGAGAAAGTTCTGAAGATTTCTGCAAGTGATATTGCTGAAAACAGAGTAGGAGAAAGTAATGTAAGATGCTTGATAGGAATGATCACTTGTTGGCAGATAGTCTTTTTTTTCAGATTTAAATTTTTTTCAGATTTAAATATTTATTTTTTCAGATTTAAATATTTTTTTGGGGGGCAGATATTTTCTAATAAAAGCTTATGTTTACTAAGTACTTACCAAATTCCAAACATTGTGCTACTTTATACGCATATCTCATCTAATTCTAACAACTCTAGGACTGTATGTTCTGTACGTGTGAGAACATTGAGATTCAGAAAGGTTAAGTGACTTGACTCTGATCACCATCTAATAGGTACAAGGTTGGGATTTGAACCCAAGCAATTTGATTTAGAGTTTTTGTTCTGTGCTATAGTAAAGAATGATATGTACTTGGTTACACAGTATTTTTTTCCCATTGAGTCAGGAATCTTTTTTTTTTTTTTAAGATTTTATTTTTTTATTTGATTGAGAGAGACACAGCGAGAGAGGGAACACAAGCAGGGGGTGCTGGGAGAGGGAGAAGCAGGCTTCCCGCTGAGCAGGGAGCCCGATATGGGGCTCGAACCTAGGACCCTGGGATCATGACCTGAACCAAAGGCAGACACCTAATGACTGAGCCACCCAGGTGCCCTGAGACAGGAATCCTGTTTTAAATATAGAGTCACATTAGAGTCTTGGCATTTGGAAAGTAATTACTTTACAAAATCTACTATTTCTGATTGTTTTTTTTTTTTCAGATGGTCTGTCAGTTCACACTGTGGCAGGAATGCTCTACAGCCCCTTCTCAGGTTACTGGCGTTGGAGTGAAAATACCAGCCTGAACTATGCAGCTCATGCTGTGAAATCCACGGGACAGGAGCCCCCAGTGCCTGCTGGGTTTGTTTTCAGGGGGGAAGCAGAGGAGCTCCATGATAAAGACTCCATCAACCCAGGTGTGCAGGAAGAGCTGAAGAAATGAATGGCTTCGAAGGACTATGTATAATACGGCTTGAAAGTCTCATGTTTACATATGTGAAAATACACACTTTGTCTTTTGTGAGTGGATCATGAAGAAAAGAAAGTCAACAAAAAAGGCTAAAACCTTGGATAAAAGTTTTGGTTGTTTCATCTAATGGCCACTTTCAAGGGATGATTCTGTGGATAAAAACTTTTGGCAAGGTATTGTGTAATCTAGGCATTTAAATTCCTCAGCCTTTGTTTTATAAATAGCCTTTGTTTATAAATAGTATATATACTTGACTTAACTTGATGGATTATATATATTCATCCAGCGTGTATGCACATATGTATATGCTGAAATGGGTTTTCATTTAGAGGAATCTGTATTATCTATGTTCTTTATCGGGTTTTAGCTAAAGACAGTTATGCTTCTGACATACGAAAACCAAATATAGTTTTATTCCTCTTATATTTGGGAGGATAAAATGCATTTTTTCCTTTAAATTTTACTTTGTTGGAAAGCAAATGGATTGTTAAATATATGCTGCATTTGGATTCAGACATTAAAATCAAGAAGTCCAGATAATGTTGGGCATACTTCTATACAGTTCCATAAATGTTTTATTGTGACTCTTTTTTAAACTCAAAAATTCGGTTATGGAAATTTCTTCTTCGGCTAACATTTTTATAATTGAAGGGACTGACTTGAAATGTACTTTTATGCTTCTTGAAGTATGTGAATCCCTGGCTTTTTCTGAAAGTCCAGATGCTCTCTGTAAAGACATTCATAGAGGCCGTTGACCCAGTGTGACAAACAAACACGGACTGAATACATGTGACCCAGGTTGAAGGTCAGCTTTTTACTTCTTATCATTCTTCCCTTTTACACTCATGTTTGCTGTATTCCTTTGTCGGTGTCTGTTAGAGTTGCCTCCGTAGGCAAACACTTCCCAGCCACCTTAGTTTGTCCTATACTTGTTCTCAGCAGCATTTCAGGGGAGGAAACTGAAATTTAAAGAATTAAGAGAGGAATTAATAATTTCAGTTGCTATGGTGTGATTAGGGTGCTAAAAATTAGGAGCTCCCATTGGCCTCCATTTAAAAGTTAGACTCTTAGTCTGAATTCTAGTAGTTTTATTACCAAAAGAAAGCTTCCCCATTCTATCTGTTAAAAAAATAAAGTGTTGGTATAAAAAAAATAATCTAAGAACAATGTAATGGAATTGGTTAAAAAGTAGTCTCCCAAACAATTGTATTTATTTTAGAGAAAAAAAACACTTTCGGTTATTAAAAATACATTCTGAAGTGCTGTAATTTCAGGGTGATTCAGTAATAACTACTTCCGTGTTTCACTTTGACTTCCAATGGAATGAAGAGATGAAAATTTCATGCCTCTGTGTATAATCTAATTTGATCTTTCAGGCCAATTTCAACCAAATTTCAGGAGAAATAGGTTCAAAAAGATACTACAAATTGTTTTAAGTGTGTACTTGTGGAATGAGGATTGCCCAGCCGAAAACTTTTAATTCTGAGAACTAACAGCTTTTGAAAAGCGGTAATCTAGCAAGTAGGGCTATGCTGGGGAGTTTCATCTGCAAACCTTCCCTCAGGAACTCCGGGTTCTTGAGACTGCCCTGCAAGAGATAATGATGGAGACTTTATGACTAATGGCCCAGCAAACAAATGTAAACCTGAACAACCATGGGAAGCTGGGCAGTGACCTTGACCACCTTGCTATAGTCATGAAGGAAGTCAGATTGCTCAGTGGGACTGTAATTCTAAAAACTGCTTGACCATTTAAGGTTGGCTCAAAGGGCTACAAATTAGGAGAGCAAAACTTTCAGCACTTAGCAGTAGCTATGAATGATGGTAGGAAGGGTCACTGGCAAGGCAGGTGGTGACGAGAGAGATCAAGGGGTATAGCTTTCCCCAAAACTTTTGCAAGGAACAGTAGGATCTAGCACCCAGCACAAACATGCAAAACTCCCCTGGGAACCTGGAGGAACCTTCTGGAAGCAGGATTCTAGAAACTAGCCTGATTAAGAGACTAGAATAAAAAGCAGCTGCAGTTGTTACAAAAGCGTTGATTTTTTCCCAAAGTTGCTATGTTCTGGGGGAAATCAGTGCCATCCAGGTGTATAAAACATTGCCATGTTTGTGTGTTCTATATTTTTCCTGAAGACAAAGCATCACAAAAGAATTGTTTTTAAATCTTTTATTTTATGGAGCACCTGGGTGGCTCAGTGGGTTGAGTGTCTGCATCCGGCTCAGGTCATGATCCCAGGGCCCTGGGATGGAGCCTCAGGTCAGGCTCCCTGCTCAGTGGGGAGCCCTTTTCTCCCTCTCCCTGCCACTCCCTCTGCTTATGCTCTCTCTGTCTGTCAAATGAATAAAATCTTAAAAAACTTTTATTTTATGTCTAGACATATACTTGAGGCACTAGAAATGCTATCACATTTTCTTTCCCCTAAATCATGCCTGAGTGCTCTCAAATGAAAATGTCAATATCATTGCAACTTGTGACTTTAAGAAACTTTCTGGTTTTTTGATCAACATGTTTGGATTTGGAAAACAGGTGCTGTTTGGGCACTAAGGTTGAACATTTTTGTTTGATTATGATTTGTTAACTGAGTCATTTTATAGATAAGCATAAGACCCACGAAGAGCCGTTCTTTGTAGTTGTATTGCTTTGGAGAATTTGTTAAAGGCGTTCCCACTGTTCCACCTGATTTCAGAGTGGATAATTGGAAATTATCTTAGAGATACGTTGATATCTTAGATATATCTTAGAGAACAACGTGTGTCCTATATTTCCCCTCCACACCACAGCCAAACATATCAAAAGGGTTTTCTCCGTTTTGTCATTCTCTCTCACCCTGGTGGGCCCCTCTCCATTACTGTTTCATTGAGACCATTCTCGCCAAAGTCACAGATTGACAACGTGACTATACCCAAAGACCATTTTTCAGCTCTAATCTCATTCATTGACATTGTTAATTACCTCCCTCCTTTATTCTCTTTTTTCCATGATTTTACCCTCTTTGACTAACCACTCGTTGTCAGCCTGAGTTCCCTTTTCTTGCTCTACCCACCCACCTGTTGGCTTTAATTGGATGGTTCCCTATACCCATACTTTTATAGTCTCCTGTAAATAAATCTGCCTCAAATTATCATATTTCGGGTGGGCCATCTGCTTCCCGTTGGGACCCTCACTGATAAACTGACCCACTCCCAACCACTTCTTAAAACCCTTCAGTCATTTCCCATTGCTCTGAAGGTTAAAGTCCTAAATCCCTTACCATGGCTACCGAGTCCTGACATGATCTGACCCTGCCTACTTCTCAAGCTTCGTCATTTATTTTTGACAAGTATGTTGGATTATTTTTTAAAGATCTTATTTATTTATTTTAGAGCTATACAGAGAGAGTGTGTGCAAGCATGATGAGGAGCAGAGGGAGAGGGACGAGCAGACTCAGTGCTGAGCGCCAAGACTAATGGAGGGCTGGATCCCAGTCACCCTGAGATCATGACCTGAGCAGAAATCAAGAGTCAGACACTTAACTGACTGAGCCACCCAGGCGCCCCAAGTATGCTGAATTTTAATAACAAAAGTGTTCATCATAGTTCTTTTGCATTATATTAAACTTTACCTTTAAAAATAATTATAAAATAGTGCACCTGGGTGGCTCAGTGGGTTAAAGCCTCTGCCTTCGGCTCAGGTCATGATCCCGGGGTCCAGGGATCCGGCCCCGCATTGGGGGTCTCTGCTCAGCAGGGAGCTTGCTTCTCTTCCTCTCTCTCTGCCTGCCTCTCTGCCTACTTGTGATCTCCGTCTGTCAAATAAATAAAATATTAAAAAAATTTATAAAAATAATTATAATTTCAGACTAAAAAAAAAGTGTCAAAAGTAATCCAAAGGGTTCCAATATACCCTTCATTCAGCTTCCCAAATGTTACCTTTGACCACAATACAATGATAAAACCCAGAAAATTAACTTTGATAATCTACAAACCTCATTTAAGTTTTTTTTTAAAAGATTTTATTTATTTATTTGACACAGAGAGAGAGAGAGAGAGAGATCACAAGTAGGCAGAGAGGCAGGCAGGAAGAGGGGGAAGCAGTCTCCCTGCTGAGCAGAGAGCCCGATGCAGAGCTCGATCCCAGGACCCTGAGATCATGACCCGAGCCGAAGGCAGAGGCTTAACCCACTGAGCCACCCAGGCGCCCCTCATTCAAGTTTTATTAATTATCCCATTAGTGTTTTTTTTTTAGGGGGAAGCAAGATCCCACATTGCATTAAGTTGTCATGTCTTAGTGTCCTTTAATTTGGGACAGTTCCTCATTCTGTCTTTGTCATTTGTGACTTCGACAGAGCACTGGGCATTTGTTTTAAATGCACCTCAATTTGTATTTTTTTTCTTATTTTTCTTCACAATTAAATCTGGGTAATGCCTTTTTGGCAAGAATACCACAGAAGTGATGTTGTGCCCTCCTCAGTGCATCTTGTCAGGAGACTCCTGTTGTTGATATGGCTTGTTACTGGGGATGCTGAGTTTGGTCACATGGCTAAGGTGGGGTCGACCAGATTTCTTCACTGTAAGTTACCATATTTTTCCCTTTATACTGAATAACTACCTTATAGTAAGATACTGTGAGAGTATGTAAGTGCTGTGGTTTTCATACTCTTGCCCACTAATTTTATCATCCATTGATGGTTATTGCTTGAAACAGTTATGACTGTGGTGTTTGTCTAGTGGTAATTCTCGTCTTTCTTTCCACACTTTTCCTTTCAGTTCTTCTGAAAGGAAGAACTGTCCCTTCTCCCCAATTAACTCATTTATTTAATTATTTATTTTTGTTAGAATGGACTCACGGACATTATCTTCTATGGGTTACAACCCACTGCTATCATTTTTCATAACTCAGGTTGTTCCATATTTGGCCTTTGGGAACCCTTCCTGTGGCCTTTCATGTCCCTGTGGCTTTTCATGCACTTCTTTACTTTCTGGCATCACAGGGGGTCTCCAGGCTCAACTTGATTTGTCTTGATCCAGCCCAAGAATTCAAGGAACCCCAATTCCTTTTATTGGAGAATAGTATCTAGAACCCAAGATCTGAGCACTAAGTATCCTTCTACTGCTGAGGCCTCGGTGCTTCTGGGGCATCGGTGCTTCTAGGGCGTCTGCAGACGGAGCTAGGAGGTATATGCAGGCACATACCTGCCCACATGTGAATGACCATGAATTCATACCAATACCTCTGATTGCAGGCCAGTGTAACAATGTTTATCCCACCAGTCCCGCTTTCTTTATTTTACTTATTTGTTCAATCCTTGAATACTCATAGTTTCACAATTGCTAAACAAATATAATTTAATCTTAGCATATATAGTTAAAATACTGTGTTCCAAAGTTATATTGACTTTGTTCTTTTCTTCCTCATCCGCTTCAATCGGTTGTATCGTTCATTGTAATTAGTTTGTGATTTGTAGTTCATTTGCATTCAGTTAGGTTTTGTTACTGCTTGTATTTCTTTTGGGGTTCTCCCTCCCCAACATCCTGCCTGATTTAAGTTACTAAATTTAAATTATAATCTTGTAATTATATATCGTTATAATTATAACTTAAATTATTACTTTTAGAGTATGTATCACTAAACATGGTTCTAAAAGTCAGAACTATATAAAAAGTTATACTTCAAGACCTGTCACTCCCCCACATCTCTTCCACTCCCATATTCCCTACATCCTATTCTTTCCACTCCATTCCTACTGACTCACTGTAGGTAACCAATCTCATTATTTTTCCGGTTTCTCACATATATGTGTGTGGGGGGGGTGCGTTTGTGCAAATAAACAGATATGGACATAGTTCCTTATTTCCTGTCTTGCTTACAAGAAAGGTAGCCAGCCATAGTACCATTTTACACTTTGTCTCAAGTCTTGTGTTGTTACACTCTGCTACTGTGGCTTGCACAGTTCCCCCTCCACTCAAGAACATTTGAACCCCGTATTAGCCAGCATCCTCTCTCCCCCCACCTGGTTCCCTGTACCTCTCCTTCAGACCGAAGCCCAAGCATCACCTCCTCTGGGAACATTTTCTTTGACTGTCTGGCCTAGGGCAAATACCACTTTTAACTTTATGCCATATTTCCCCTGTCACTTATTATTACAGATTTAGATTTGTTTGTGTGAATAGTTGATCAGGATCCATCTCAAACACTGTGTGGGCTGGACCATTGTTCTGTTTCACTCACTATTATATCCCCTGACCCAGCTCAGTGCCTGGCACTTGATATTTGTTTGTTGAATGGGAAAACGAGTGAATGAAATGCTGGTAAAATATTTGTGACATTTCAATAAAGTCAAGGAATTTGGATAATCCAACAGGTTATTACAGGTTATTTTAAAATGATAGGCCACTTACGTTTTCTTCACTGTGGGACTTCTACCTTCATAAAAACCCAAAGAAATAAATTCAGTTTTTCTTGAGGTTCTGTAAAGTACTTAATCTGTTTGTCTTTATTCTCAATTCCCCTTTTTCTAAGACTGTGGTCCGTTTTCATCTTTTTGAACAGTAAGCCATGCCATTTCCAATGCCTGAAGAGCCCCCCCTTTTTTGGTTCCCCAATAATGACTTCTCAGTGACCCTCTTGACTACCTCCCTATTAATAGACTTGGCCAAGGCTGGTGGATGTCCCCTTAATCTCTTCTTCCCTTCTGTAGCAACCAAACCCCTTATTTTAGCTACATTTCTTGACCTGATGGCACAGACATGAGTCGGAGTAGTAGCCTGACCTCACACACTGGCCTATCACATCTCTGAGTTGTCTGAATGCAAGGGAACGTCTTCAAACCATTAAGCCCAACAAAGCTTCACAAGGTTTATAGTTTGGGCTATTTGCCTCTGTTCTCTTAGAGTGTCATTACTGTTCTTCAGCTAAACCAACTACGTGCTGCTCATTGTAATTTGATAAAATGCTTTAAAGACCCAGAATAAAATGATATCCTTACTTTCTATAGTATAGTCCTAGGTTTTGCTATTGTATTAATGATAAATTGAGGATAAGTATTAATATCCTACAAATCAAAAGTATCTCAGTCAAGCAAAAAAATCAGAATGTTGGACACTATTTGAGATGTCTTTATGATGTACGCTGGGGACGCTCACGAGGGCTTCTGTGCTGTGGTTGACCTGGACCCTCAGCATTGAGAGGCATCAAATAGAGATTTAGAGAGACTGCTCGGTAACCAGGCACAGGGACAATTATGCTTCCTGGAATTATTTTTCAAACTTGGATTGGAGAGGTCCCTGCAATCCCATAACACATATTTTTATCATTACAGACTTACAGAAATAGGCTGAAAATCTAAGAATCCTAAGAAAATATCGATAGAGCAATAAAGATGGAAACAAGACCAATGCAGGGAAGTGTTAGTATAACCAACACATAATTGCTTTTATTAACTGACAATGTGACTTTATTAGAAAGGAGATTCTTTGTGGATTATTGCTAATGAGATGCATGTTAGCCTTCTCTGTGTCAAAAATTTAAAAAATATATAAATAAGTAAAAAGTTCTGACCCTGGGGGGGCACCTGGGTGGCTCAGTTGGTTAAGCAACTGCCTTCAGCTCAGGTCATGATCCTGGAGTCCCAGGATCGAGTCCCGCATCAGGCTCCCAACTCCATGGGGAGTCTGCTTCTCCCTCTGACCTCCCCTCTCATGCTCTCTCTCTCTCTCTCTCAAATAAATAAATAAAATCTTAAAAAAAAAAAAAGTCTGACACTGAAGGTTTGCATGGAAATCAAACAAAAGAATTTATTGTGAATTCTTGTATTCTTATATCAGTAAACCTCTTGTATTCCAGCAAGAAAAGGATGAGCACTTATAAATGAGCCACTGTTTAGGAGCTGAAAGGCACCAGCTGGACCATGTATGAAAACAATATTTTCTCAAGATGATATTGCAGAGCAGAGAATGGGGTGTGTAAATATGGTAAATATGGACACCAGACATTTCCATTTTGCTCAATTTTTTGTTTCTTTTTTCTCTTTAATTTTTTAAAAGTAGGCTCCACCCTCAAGGTGGGGCTTGAACTCATGGCCCTGAGATCAAGAGTCCTACACTTTGTCAACTGAGCCAGCCAGGCACCCCCTTGGATTGTTGACAGGCAGAACCTAATGGACATAGAACTCATAGACATCATGTGAGATCTCCATTCATATTGTAAAGAAAATAAAGTTATTTTCTTTATAACAGTCCCTAGGGGCGCTTGGGTGGTTCATTTTGTTAAAACAGTCCCTGTAGTATCTGGGGTCTACAGACAGGCTTCTGAGGTTCCAGAAACCCTTTGAAATAGGAAACAAAATTGTTAGTGGGGGGGCACCTGGGTAGCTCTCGATCTTGGGGTCATGAGTTCAAGCTCCATTTGGGCATGGAACCTTTTTTCTTTTATCCTAAAAGAAATAAAAGTGTGTGCACGCATGTATTTTTTTTGCTGAGAACGTCCCATAGCTCTCATCAGAGTCTCAAAAGGATTTTTGACCACACAAAAAGGTTAAAAGTTACTGTACTAAAATGCTGCAGTGAGAAATATAGTCTTTACTTGGCAGAATATGTCAGGAAAATAAAAATACAGTCACTCTATATTTTGCCTATAATTTGTAAGAGTGAATATGAAGGCTGTCAAGAGTTGTGAAAGGCAAAAACTGGGATATTTAAATTGCCTCTTTTAGTTTTTTTTGTTTTGTTTTGTTTTTGTAGGCTCTACACCCAAGTAGGGCTTGAACTCACAATCCCTAGATCAAGAGTCATAGGCTCTACTGACTGAGCCAGCCAAGTGCCCCATTTTTGGTCATTCTTTTTATACTGAATTGGAGAGATGTTCTGGAATTCTGTTCTTAGACTTAGTTTTATCAGGACGGCATGGTGGAAGACCAGCCTGAATTAATTAACTATCAGATTTATATAATGTTTAAAGAATTTCAACTCATAGGGGTGCCTGGGTGTCGCAGTCCATTAAGCATCTGGTTGTAATCTCTGGGCCATGGGATTGAGCCCCGTGTCAGGCTCGGCACTCAGCTCAGAGTCTGCTTGAGATTCTCTCTCCCTCTCCCTCGGCTCTCCTCCCTTCTCTCTCTCTCTCTCTCTCTCAAATAAATACATAAAATCTTTAAGAGAAAGAATTTCAACTCCCAATGCTACTTTTGTTTTTTTATTCTTTTTTAAAAGATTTTATTTATTTATTTGACAGAGATCACAAGTAGGCAGAGAGGCAGGCAGAGAGAGAGGAGGAAGCAGGCTCCCCGCTGAGCAGAGAGCCCGATGCGGGCCTGGATCCCAGGACCCCGGGATCATGACCTGAGCCAAAGGCAAAGGCTTAACCCACTGAGCCACCCAGGCGCCTCTCAATGCTACTTTTAAATAGAGATATATAGATTAATAGGTAGATGGCTAGGTAGATGATAGATGGATGGATGGGTGGGTGGATTCATGATAAATACTCAGCTATGTTAGCAGAGAACTTAAGGGGACGGCTTTAGTCCAGTGGGATATCCAAGCAGCTCACCTCCCTGCCCTCAGCTACCCCCTCGTTCACACATACCACGAGGTGGCACCCAGACCCACCTCAGAGTGACCAGGCCTTTACCTTTACCGGCCTTTTCTTACTACTTGAACACCCACAGACCTGGCAGTTTTGCACCCAGAACTTTCCCTGAGAACCCGGAACCTCCTCAAAGGAGGCTGGAACTTAGCTCTTCTACAGGCAGATCTCTCTGTGCTCCTGAAATGACATCTTCCTTTGAAATCAATTGGTGCAGGCCCAGATGACTGGCGCTCCAGGGACCTGCAGAGGCCCAATGCTTTTGACGTTCTTGTAGCCCAGTAAGGATCCCTGTGAACCATAGTCACTGACCAAGATTTGGATACCCCATACTGATTCTTTTCTACAACCTCTCCTTGAGACTCTTTCTCGAGTTCGTCTTGCGTGATTCCACCTCCCACTGCTCCCTTCTACACTTCCTGCGGCCACCTCTAGAAGCCCCGTTTCATGATTTACCAATTACACTCCTCAGGTCTTCATTGAAGTTTTCTTTACCTGCTGCTTTAACTGGCTTGTCCTCTGAGGATATAATTTCATCTGGAGCCATTTTGAGAGGAAGTTTCACATTCTCAGAATTGAGTGATGTAGTTTGTGTCCTTTTTACTTGTGGCCATAACTCTTGTGTAAGAGCTCTCCTGTCTCCAAGCCTCAAGTCTGGCTGTCCTGTCCTCTCCTTCTCTATTGCTAACCCCCTACTTCTGATCACTCCCCTCAGTCACAGCATCTCTTTTGTTCTTCCCCTTCTCATGTCCTCCCGTCTTCCTGAGGAGCTCCAGTGTCTATGTGGATGGTTTGTGTCCTACCTCATCAGCAATAGGACCTTGTCTCTAGAGGTTTCTACCTTTATGGTCACTCCTAGCACTTGCGGTGACCTAAGAACATCTGAAATTGAAACCCCCCACTCAGAGGAGGGAGACTTTCTAAAACAAGGATAGAGAACCAAGATGCCATACAAGAAAAAAAAACTGAAAAATAACAAGCTGGGGAAAATATTTGCAAATCAATTCACAGACAGAAAGCTGTTTTTCTCAATTAGAAGCTCATATAAATCAATAAAAATACTTGTACCCAGTAAAAAATGAACAGTTCACAGAAAAGTCAATACAAATGCATTTTAAAGAAATGCACCCGAGTTCACACATAACAGGAGAAGCACAAATTGAAAACTACAGTGAGACCCTTTTCTCACCAAATTCGTAAAGATCAAACATTTAATATGTGTGGTAAGGGTATGTGTGAGGAAACAGACACTTTCAAAACTCCTGAGAATGTAAATTGCCTTCTGTGAAGGGCAATATGGCTATATATGTCATAATTACAATGCATGGCTCCTTTGACCCTGAAATTCCACTTCTAGAAATATGTGTGTGTGTGCGTGTGTGTGTGTAAGTGTGTAACCACTATTTTCTGTGCTGCTATAAAAAAATTCAGGAATCTTGGAAGTTCTACATTTAAGATAAGAAAGAAAGGAAAGTAATATGCTGGACAGGCATTTAATGATAGAATTTTGTGTAAAAATAATCTAAAACAATATATACATACATATATACAGGTACATGTTTATTTAGAAAATACTTTCATAATGCTTAGAATATCTCTGGGAATAAACACAGAAGCTGGTGGCTCTGTTTGTCTCAGGGAGGGGAACTGGGCAATGAGAACAAAGTTAGGAGGGAGTCTGTATCCCAGCAAGAAACTGAAGGCGCACTTAAAGTGGGTATTTTGAAGTGGGGCAAAAAAAAGACAGTTTACAAAACTGCAGTGTCCCAGGGCCGGCAGCAGCAGAAAGTCATTACCACCCCTCCTGCTGAAGGAAAGGGGTATGGGCTTGGTTCCTGAAACCCACGGAAGGTGGCAAAGTGGAGAGGGCTGGCTGATCGGAGCTATGGCCCAGGTGACTGCAGGAGAAGACCCTACGGCTTAGTCATCCCTTCCTTGTTCTCCTCTTGTCCTCCGACCTCTGTCGTGGGGCAAACTGCATGGGGGACATTCCAGTGCACACAACCAGAAGCCACGGTACGAAGAATTCATTGATGTCCTTCATGCGGTTCAGCCTCGGGGGCGAGGAGCGGGGTGGTGAAGAGTCAGAGCACATCTGGAGGCTAGGGGAGAGTATCAGGCCCAGAGATCTACTTTTCATTGCATTCTTCTTGGTAGCCGCTGAATTTTGTACTGTGTTTATGTGTTTATATTAAAAGTAAATTACACAATCTCTTTTTTAAAGAATAAACGACTATTTACTTCCCCCTCCAACTATCTGTCACCTTTGCTTTCCTTTTCACAGCCAAATTCGTGGTGGGCGTCATCAACACTTACCATCCTTCCCTTCATTTATCAAGCCTTGTTTACGACCCCTTGACACTTGAATGTGCTCAGCCACCAAAGGTCAGTAATGCTGGCTAAATATATTTTACTCTACTTTTTGGGAGCATGTCACACTACGGATCCCACTACACACTTTCTTAAGACATCTTGGTTTCTGTAGCCCCAACACCCATCTGGCTTACCTCCTGGTTCCTTCTTAATTTCTTGGGTGGGCCTCTCTTCCTTTGGCCACCCTCTAGATGTGGTATACTCAGCATTCTGTCCTTGGCCCATTCCCCCCTCACATAGCATTGACTCTCACATTCTCATGCCTATTCCCTTGTCATTAATGACTCCCAGCCATCTCAATCCTAGGCCCAGATCTCTGCTCTAAACCTCACACTTGGAGACATTTCCACTTGACCCTTCCACAGCTGTCTGTTAGGGGCTGAATTGTGTCCCCCTAAAATCCATATGTTGGAGTATTTCAAAATGTGACGATATTGGGAGATAGGCCTTCAAAGAAGTAATTAAGGTGAAATGAGGGGGATCCAATCCACTCTGACTGGTGTTCTTATAAGAAGATGTGCTGGCTTCCAGCTCTAATGTCAGTGAGGATTTGGGATGCCTGGGTCGGGTAGTGTTTGGTCTTTTCTCCACAAGTCAAGCCAAGAAAGCAGAAGCTTTACAATAAAAGCCAGGGTAACATTATCAATTAAATTGTTTATTCTTTGAGAAGTATTTTATTTTTTAATATTTTAGAGCTATTTTAATAAAATAGCATCTTAAATTTTACAATGTAAAACCAGCGATAGTACCAACCTCACATCCATTTATAGTTACCACAGCAGCAAGGTCTTAAATCTTTTAAACTGTATTTTGAAACATGAAGTATAATATAAATTTTTTCAGGTATCAATGAAATTTATAAAAGAATCCTATTCATTTATTTATGCTCTTTGTGTTGGCACTTGAAAAAGTTCTGTGCTAACAATAATCTCCCAGGATCCTCTGTCTTCTCCCTGTTTCCATCCCTCCACCTCTCCCCCGCAACTGTCCTGCCCCATGGCTTCCTGTCAGCTCCTAGCACTTAGACTAGGACCTCTCAAAAGGCATATCCATTCCCTCTTCTAATTGCTCCTCTTGGGTCTTGATTCATTTTCTCTCCATGTCTGATTCTGCTGCAACCCTTTTATCTGTATGTCTGGTGTTCAAACTCATCAAGAACTGTGACTTGATTGGGCTGGTTAAGAACCATTGAACATGGAGTGTATATGGGGGGGGGGTTCCTTTTGGACAGAGTTTTTGGTCCTTTTCAGAAGCTGGTGGTCTAGACCACTTTAATTTATTTTTTATTTTTTTTATTGTTTTATTTAAATTCAATTAATTAACATGTAGCATATCATTAGTTTCAGATGTAGAGTTCAATTGATCTAGACCACTTTTTTTTTTTTAAGATTTTTATTTATTTTTTTGACAGGCAGAGATCACAAGTAGGCAGAAAGGCAGGCAGAGAGAGAGAGGGGGAAGCAGGCTCCCCGCTGAGCAGAGAGCCTGACGCAGGCCTGATCCCAGGACCCCGGGACCACGACCCGAGCCGAAGGCAGAGGCCCCAACCCACTGAGCCACCCAGGTACTCCTGATCTAGACCACTTTTAATCAAAGTATGGTTTCATCTTACCAGGAAGCTTGTTAGAAATGCAGAATTTCAGACCTCCCCCAGAACTACTGAGTTAGAATTTGTATGTTAAAAAGATCCCAGGTGATTCATATGCAAACTAATGTTTGAGAAGAACTGATTTAATTGTCCCTTATTTGGTCATCATGGCAGAGCTGCAGCTGAAACCCAAGTTTGGGAAGCACTGATTTACTTGTCCCTTGTCATATCATCATAGCTAGGGATAAATAGGCATAGCAGTATTAGCATAAGGAACTGTCTGAACCCACCTTTCTCCAAAGGTGACAGTATAAGTGGTAGGTATTTGAGGCTTGATAACCATCAGATTTAGACATTGTTCAGAATAGAATGGTGTAAAGATGGAATACCATGGACAGCGCTCCAGCCTTGGTGCATGAGAGATACTGTAGATGGTGGGAAGCTCAAAGAGCTGTTGGTGTAAGACACGGTGGGTTTGAATCCTGCTGTGAGAATTGAACTTGTTAACTTACCTTCCTTAGCTTCAACTTCCTCATTTGTAAATGGGATGACAATACTTATCTACCACAGGTTGTTTTGAAGCATTATTGAAAAAAATATCACCAGACAGGCAGGTCTCGTGTACAATAAATATTAGTCCCTTCCCTTTTCCTGTCTGTAAAACCTCAATTAGAGTTAATCAATCAATCAATCAATAATAAATCAATAATAAATCTTGCAAAAGGAAAATAACAAGATCCCTCTAGCTTGGGGCTAATGCCCATGGTTACGACACCAAGGCTCTCAGGACTGCCACCCATAGTCTTCATACCACTTCGATAGCTGGAGGAGAACTGGGAGGGGAGCTGGAGGGCAGACATACTTAGCTCCCTACACCTTCACCCTGCAGGGCAGGGGTCCTGCACAGCCACTGGGGGTTCAATCTGGGATCTGGCTCTACACACGGATGCTGAGGAGCCATGCGTGGAAGAGTCAGTTGTTGACCCAGTTCTGTTTGGTTCCCCTCTGGCTGTTAATTACACCGCCGCCACCCTCTGGAGCTGAGCCCCTGCCTCTGAGCCTTAGTCTTCCTTCTCTTTGTGGCTGGATTGCATCCCTTTGTGAAGCAGCCTGGCTGTGTAGGGCTCACCGATCTTGCACAAAGGTTGATGAAGGCTGCTGTGCCTTTGTAACTGGAGCTGCTTGTCTTGTTCGCCGTAGCTTTGCTCTGACATTCTCATACCAAACTTCTGTCCACTTCTTATGTCTACTGACTCCTCAGAGATTACTCTGCTTCCTTTCACTTTTATACAAGATGACCTTTTTTTTTTTTAAGATTTTATTTATTTATTTGACAGACAGAGATCGCAAGTAGGCAGAGAGGCAGGCAGAGAGAGAGAGGAGGAAGCAGGCTCCCTGCTGAGCAGAGAGCCCGATGTGGGGCTAGATCCCTGGACCCTGGGATCATGACCCGAGCCAAAGGCAGAAGCTTTAACTGACTGAGCCACCCAGGGGCCCCCAAGCTGACTTTTAATACTCTTTCTTCCATGCCACAGGTCTAAAGGCTAAATTTTAATCTGTATCAGATTAGGATTATAGTTCAGCTTTTTTCATGAAATTTTCTTTTACATGGGCATCTAAAAGATGTTCACTTCAGGGCATCTCTGGAAATTTAAGCCACATCTGAACTAAAGACCAAATAATGCTCAAAGATGATCTGCTGGGCCCAGGAAGCAGCAGTTGGCTGGGCTTCCATGAGTGGGTTGGGCAGGTCCACCTGCCAGAGTTGCTGTGAGGGTAACATGCAGCCAGTGGCTCTCTGGGATCAAAACATTAAATTCATCTGGTTTCTAACTTGGTTCCTGGACATCGAGTTTGCCGGTATTGATTCTCCCTCTTGCCTTCCATATTGCTTCACTGCAGGTAATTTATGCTCATCCTCATGACTGAACCTGGACTCTCAGTACCAAATAACAAACGGTCACTCTTTAAATACTGGCTCAACATTTAATGAGAGCAAAGGCTTAGTGCTATGTGGGAAGGGCACAGAAGAAGAAGGAAGAAGAATCGCTGGTGCAGAGCTCCTTGTCCCATCTCCGCACAGAGCATTTCTTTTTCTTTCTTTCCTTTTTTTAAAAGGTTATTTATTTAAAAAAATAAAAAATTTTAAATAAAAGATAAAGTTCATTTAAGCAATCACTACACCCAACGTGGGGATCGAACTCATCAACTAGAGATCAAGAACCACATGCTCTAGCCACTGAGCCAGCCAGGGATGCCAGCCATGAACATCTCTGTTCTGATCCCAAACTTGCGCACCCTGCTTCCTGGGACTAAGGCCCGGAAGCCTTCTGGTCCTGCTCCCTGGAAGAATCTGGTGACTGCCTGTCACTCCAACAGGCGCTTGGGTTCCATTCCTCGCAACCGGCTCATGGGAATTTCTTTTCCAAGCACACACACTACTTCTCCCAGACAGGTCACGTGTGCGGACACACTGGTGAATGGGACCCCGCAAGTGCGGGTGCGTGGCTAGTTCCTACCGTATCTCCCTCATGCTGGCAAAAAGCCCACAGTTTAGGGCCTTGACAGCATTCACTGGGGTTCTAAGGCGCTGGTGTGGTAGCAGAAGTAGAAAAGGAGTTCTCCTTTAACCCAGGGTCGCCTTCCTCACGCAAAAGCCTAGAGGGTTCCTATACCCATCCTTTCACCTTTCGAGTGATAGATAAATCCCCTACTTGATTTTTTTTTCAGTTCCTTCTAACAACTTTAAGCTATTCATGCTCTTGCTAAAATTCGTGTGTGTATCCCAAAACTATGAAACATGGACTTACCAACTTTTGTTTGGACTTACCAACTTTTCAAAATGAAATTAACAAAATGAAGTTAAAGGGAAAAAATTGAACACACACAGGCGCGCGTGCGCACACACACACACACACACACACCACACACACACGTTTGCCAGATTTTTTGCATCGAAAAGAAAAGGAAAACAAACCCAAACACCCCACATCTACGAGTTTCCCGATAATGATTTCAAACGGGAAAGACTCGAGCTGGATCTGCCAGAGGGGAACTCTCTCTAGAGCACATTTTTGTTGTTATTTGCCAAACCAGACGTCTCTCCGTGAGCACACGGCCAAGACCCAGGTAACTGTGTACTGTAACAAGAGTGTTTTTATAAATTATGCAAATCCACAGCGCTTTCCCGCTGACCAGAACTATCTAATTGCCGACCTCAATCCGGGCCCTCGTTCCCAGCCCCCGCCGGGCGGTGTTTCCAGTCTGCCACTCGCCGCGGCCTCAGGTGAGTTCCGCGCGCTCCGCGCTCCCGGGCCTGCGGGAGGGGCTGGAGCGACAGCAGAGGGCGGGCCGGGGCTCGGGGCGGGGTGGCGGGGGAGACGGAGATCCGGGCCCTGACTGCGGCTTCCTCTCCGTGGAGCCGCATTTCCAGGCACCTCCGCAGCCCTAGCCCTAGCGCGCCGAGCCGTTCCCGGCCGTGCCGCCTGGAGGCGCGGAGCCCGCGGGGCGCCCGCAGCCCCGCAGCTCCGGCCCGGGCGGAGGCCGCCGGACCGCGGAGATGCGGGGCGGGGGCAGGGCGCGGGGTAGGTGACTTTATCCCGCCTCTGTTTCCCTGCCCCGGGGAGCAATGACATCACGCGGCCTTCTCCAGGCGCCGACACAAAGAGCGGCGCGGAGAGGCCGCTGCGGGGGGAGCCGGCGGCCGCCGCTGCCGCCGCCCCGGGCCCTGGGGCCCCGCCGGCCAGGCCCGCCGCCCGCGGCCCGCGCCCTTCCTGCTCCTCCTCCGCTGCCGCCGCCGCCGCCGCCGCCTCCTCGGTCGCCGCCGCCCGCGCCGCCCCCGTCCGCGGCGCGCCGTTGAGCCCGCGCCGGGCCCCTCCGGCCCCCTTCCCATGCGGGCGGCGCGGGCCCTGGGAGGGGCGCCCGCAGCCAGCCGCGCAGCATGCACTGGGGGGTTGGCTTTGCCTCGTCCAGGCCGTGCGTGGTGGATCTGAGCTGGAACCAGAGCGTCTCCTTCTTCGGCTGGTGGGCCGGGTCCGAGGAGCCCTTCTCCTTTTATGGGGACATCATCGCTTTCCCTTTGCAGGATTACGGTGGGATCATGGCAGGGCTGGGCTCCGATCCCTGGTGGAAGAAAACACTTTACTTGACCGGGGGAGCTTTGCTGGCCGCAGCTGCGTATCTGCTCCACGAACTCCTGGTCATTAGGTGAGCCGGAGAGAGGGCCCCGCGCAGGGGCGCCGAGTGGGGCACCTGGCCAGGGCAGGGCTGGCGCGAGGGGGGACCATGCCAGCCTCTCGGTCACGCCGCGCAAATGCCCAAGAATCCTGTCCTTACCTTTCCCTAGAGGCAGTCCGTGGTCACCCGGCCTGAGGGGCAGTTTCGAGTTGACAGGAGAATTAAACTGGTTGTGGGAGGGGAAAACATGTATCTCGCAGTCCTTTGGTGCTAAAAAGCAAAAATTCTCCGGGATGTTGTGGAGCAAAATGGTCTATTAGGAAATGCCCTTAATAAGATCCAAGTGCAATGTTTGCAACAATAGAACGAGGCCTGGTGGAGATACTAAGTTACACTTTTGGGGAATGCCTTATTTGTTTATAGATAATAATGGTGCTGGAATATTAACCACTAACCTTACCTTTTACTTAATGGTTAGTTCTCCACTATCCCTCCCCAAATTTCAACATCATTAAAAAGCTGAAATTGCAAAAGCTCCAAAGCCCTCTGGGTCCCTGTTAAGGGGCATGGCCAAGTAGAGGGGTGTGCGTTTTGGTGCAGCCCTTAACCTGGTTATGGGCTGCTCAGGTATTTCAAGCTAAGCACCATCGAGGGGGATTTTGATGTCATTGTTGTGTGAGCAGTAGGAGATCCGAGGACAGGACTAGCACATGGGCGTGTTTGACAAGAACACGGGAGTCACCCAGTGCCGTAAACAGTTGGATAGTCTGCCTGCCGCAGAATGTTTACAGGACTGATTTGGAAATGCCAGAAAATGGAGGCCCCTACTGTTGGTACATCCAGAAGGACAGGAGATCTTTGTCTGAGTAGGACAATACCAAAGGCTCCTAGGGTGGTCCTTTGGCTCATTGACAACATCAATTTATGGTTAAAATCTCCATGCGTTGGAGTCCTCTGTCCCTGGGAGATGACCAGAAGCGGGCAGTTTTCAATAGCTCAGAATATCCCTGTTGACCATTATTTTTAAAGTAGTGACAAATGTGTTCACACTGCCTTTTTCCAGGGGGAAATCTTACACAGTAGCTTGTAAACAAAGACAGTGATCGGTGACCTTTAACAGGTCTACAGGGATTCCAGGAGATTGTGACAGGCTAACTTAGGTATTTTGAATATTTCTAATCTCGGAGAGGGTGGGAAATCATTTAGGTCTGAGGAAATGTATTGGCTTTCACTATTATTTAGCCATAATTGAGAAGTTTTATTTTAACCTTATTATGTACTGTGAATTCTTTCACTTAGCAGGTGCCTTGAATCATCTAGTTGAACCACGTAAAGATTTTTGAAGTGAATTTAAGGTGCATTTCCCTAGATTATTTCCTGTTTTGCTAGTTTTAGAACTCGATTTTGAGTTAGATTTCAAGCTGTATGAAAATACCCAAAACATTTGTGCAGTTCGTTAAATGGTAACCCAGCTGTTTCTCAATTATATTCCAGTCCAGAACCTTTTCAGGATCCAGAACCCTGTGGCTTCTCACCGGTTTAACACTTTGTGGAGGGAGTGAAGGCATGCGGCTCCATAGGACCAACTCTAAACCTTGCTTAAATGACCTTGCAGAAATAGCAAGGAGCCCAGAGCTCATCCTGGGAACAGGCCACACCCTGGCAGGTGTGGTCGCTAGACACAGAAGAGCCTTCTGCCCGCAGATGTGTCCTTCACTGCTTAGCAGATTACTTGGATACTTACGTGGATTGAGACTTTTTAATCTTTGTTATATTCACTTTTTGTTTCTTGACAGATGTCTAAAGCCTGGGTAGGAAATGTGTTATAATGGAGGAGAAAGTCCTGTTATAATGCAAATAATAAAAATGGCCACTCATTTTTGATCCCTTAGTAGGGACTCTGCCCGTCTAGAAGTGCTTTACTTGGATTTATCCCTCTCAGCTGTGGCTGGATGCTTCGTTCCCAATTCATAGTTAAGGCAATTACAGTGGAGGGAGAGAGAGAGAGGTAAAACCACTTGCCCAAGATCACACAGCAGGAGTAGTAGGATCCAGACTTGGGAATGTGTGTGTGTGTGTGGAGTCTGCACTTTTTCACGCCGCCTCCTAGAAAGTACCAAAGATGACATAAGCCCGGCTGGGGGGAGAAGAAGAGAAATGTGAAGAATTGGGGTATGGCCCAAGGAAGACAGGCCTGTGGTAGGGACTGGAGTTTTTGACAGCCTCTAGGGACACAGAAAGACAGCGGGGAAAGACAGCAAGGTCTGGGACTGCCAGTCAGAGGTGACATGACAGACTTCCATTTAGGGCGAAATCTCACTGTCAGTTGTCTCCATAGTTAAGGCAAGACAAAACAGTCCAGAATCTGCAGGATGGAAGACACATTTTGAAATGGTCACAGTGTCTGAGGTCATGGGCAATGGTAAAGTCGTTACCGCTCAACTTGGATTTTCTGCTGGAGAGACTTAACCTGAGTGTGTGGCCGTGTGTCTAGTGCGTAAAGTTGACTGGTGAGAAGTACTTAGGAAGTTGCATTAAGGAGTATAACCCAAGGAAGTATTTTGGATTTTATGCCTGCTTTTCCCACGGCAGTATTTTTAACCAAATACTGTCTCAGCCCACTACTTTACCTCCCCTGGGTGGTGACAGCCTAGCAGCTCTCTTAAAGTCAATCCATTTGAGAATGTGTTGTTTGTAAACTGAATGACTAAATAATGATTGTGTTGTTGGTAGCTCTTTTGCACTTTGGGTGTTAGGGTTCAGTCTGTCCTAGAGAACTTAGGGAATCAGAGCAGCCCCCAGGTCAACCACTATCTGACCTCCATAAACTAACAGCTTGTCAGTGGCACACAGAGGCACAGTCCCCTTAGGTATCCTTCATGATGGGAGGAGGGGCCAGTCTTGCGGCTCCGTACATGTTCTCTTCTGTAACCCTCATTATAAAGCCATTTTGGGAGGTACAGCTGTCCAGGTATTTTAAAAAATAACCTGCTCCTCTGATCCTAAGTCAGGGAGTCGTTTCTGACGTGTGGAAGGACGACTCTGGAACCAGAGGGGGTTCACACTCACTTCGCTTTTAACCAAGTAACCTTGGAGATGAGAATAAACTTCTTGGCTCCTTGGTTTTCTCATCTGTAAAATGGGTTTATAATAGCAGCCTGCCTTACAGAGTTGATTGAGTTAGCACGTGTGAACTGCTTAGAACAATTTGACATGTAAGTGAGCATTTAATAGAAGTTGGCCGTCATTGGCTATTAAAACTTCCGTAGGAAAGTTCCAGGCTTGAGTGACCCAAGTCAAACCGGCTGTTTTGATAGAATTAATTGAGAAATTGCCCATTTCAGTGTCGTTGAATGGCTTAAGAGCTTGGGATCTGGAGCTGCTAGTGGCCAGATGTTAGAGTGATGTTCTTTGGACAAATTATTGAGCCTCTCTGAGCTTCAGTTTCCTTCTCTGCTGTGTAATATAATATACACTAAATTTAAGCTATAACAGTATCCACGCTATTACTTCAGAGTGAAATAAGTTAGTATGCATCATGTATACAAAGTCATTGGCCCATGATTGTCACATCCATTCTTATTATGATATGGCGGCCAAGTTAACCATTAGAATTAGATGTTTCTGGCCAGCGGAGCAGAATATTTTATATTTATCTCCTCCCTTTCCAGTTCTTAAATTTTTGCCTAGCAGAAAATACCACTCTGTGACTTGAATTATTTGACTGGACAAAATCAGTTAATTGTCAAATGTAGTTTGTGCTCTCTGGGAACAGTTTAAGAGGCTTCTTGATTTTAATATCTGACCTCCCCAACATTTTATCTAAATGAAAGTTTTCATTTTATATAGCAAATTTTGCCAGAAAACAGCAAATATTTGTATTCTTTTGACTTGAGCAGTGTTTTCCAAGTGAGTCATTCTGAGCTCTTTAATTGCAATGGGCACTCTGGTCATGAACTTCTCTGAAGAGCTGGTTTTACTGAAGGCAGATGCTGCAGAGGGTGAGCTCTGTGGGCCGACGATGCAAAGAGCTTGACCTTGCTTGGGGAGAAGTAGGTACGGGATTAAACTGGGAGTGATGTGAGGAGCCAGAGTCTCAGGGAAGGCCCGGGGAAGAGTGAGGTCTATGTGACCGGGAAGTGGTTGGGCCAAGCGAAAGGTGGGGAATTGTAGATGGTTCCTGAGGGTGGTGTAGGAGCGACGCTGTGGCGGATGGTGAGATAGTGTCATTTAGGGGATAAGACCGTATCTCTGTGCATGAGAATGGATTCTACCACTCTTACAGGATGCTTGGGAGCTCCACAGATGTTTACAGATTTAAAAAATTTAATTCTCATGCTACCTGATGCATAATCGGTACTGCCCTCACTTTCTGTGGGTGAGAAGGAGAGAGGCCTAGGGTAACGTGGCCAGTAGGAAGCAGGGCTTGGATTTGACCTGTATCCACACTTGGAATCTAGCATTTTCTCTATTATACAGTGTCCATTGCAAAACTATACCAGGGAAATCCTCCCACCCAAAAAAGTAGCCAAGGGAAAGCTAGGCGTGTGTCTGAGACAGAAGAAAGGGAAGAGGCAGGAATATGAAGTTATGTACTGTGTGCTGGGAAGCTAGAGAAGATGAGAGAGAGCCCAGAAGCTGGCTTTCTTGGCATCATACAAGGAAGGGCCAGGCGAGGGCACACATAGTTTGGAAGGGGGACCAGATTCAGGGTCTCAGATTCCCAGCAGACTGGGTTCCTGGCAGAGTAAACTTGTGCTGCGATTCCTGGGTTCTAGGGACAGTTTCATGGTACAGTCCAGGGGTCAAGAACATAGACTCTGTTTGCCTCCATCAGTCCCGGGTCTGCCGTTTACTAGCAAAGGGACCTTGGGCAGGGTAATCCTTTCTGCCTCAGTTTCTTCATCTGTCACGCATGCGTAACAGTCGTAGCTCCCTCAAAGTTATTGTGAAGATTCAATGAAATGATACCTGTGAATCCCTTAGAACAACGCCTGACACCTGGGAGGCACACACTGTCATGTTTATCCTCTCAGTTTGTGCCCAGCGGCTAAGCGTAGCCCGCCGGAAGAGAGGTGGGCACTCTTCCTGCCCCGTGGGCTTTAGTTAGCCGAAGGAGATTGATACGCAGCTACTCTCTAAGCCCTTGGGGTCACCGTGATCGCTTGTAAGGTTCTCTCGTGTTTTGGCCGAGCTTCCACTCAGCTTCTGGGTGAGGTGAGCCCCTGTGACAAACAGATCTGCTTGTTCACGGAAAAGCCACAATCCACCGGGGGCCTCCAGGGAACTCAGGGCATTGAATGTACAACACGTGGTTTGTTCTTTATTTCTGTTTTGGTTTTGGCAGGAAACAGCAAGAGATTGACTCCAAAGATGCTATTATTTTGCATCAGTTTGCAAGACCTAACAATGGTGTCCCCAGTTTATCTCCTTTCTGTTTGAAAATGGAAACTTACTTAAGGATGGCTGACTTACCCTACCAGGTACTTGTGTACGCACGGGTCTCACTGTCCCGACAGGAACATCAGAGGGGTGGTCCTCATCTCACACGGTGGGAAGGGCTTGCTCGTGGTGCCGGAGGGGTGGGTGTGAAATTAGCACTGCCTGCTTCTTTTTTTTTTTTTTTTTTTTTTTAATTTATTTGACAGAGATTACAAGTAGGCAGAGAGGCAGGCAGAGAGAGAGAGGAGGAAGCAGGCTCCCTGCTGAGCAGAAAGCCCGATGTGAGGCTCGATCCCAGGACCCTGGGATCATGACCTGAGCCAAAGGCGGAGGCCTTAACCCACTGAGCCACCCAGGCGCCCCAGCACTGCCTGCTTCTTAGCAGCTGCTTCCTAGAGACTGGGTTGTAAGGTCTGTTGATGTTCACACACCCAGGTTAATGGGGGATCCAGAGGGTTTGGATTTCTGTGGGTTTCAGGGTCATGGGTCATGGTATTTTTTTTTCCTGACATGCAGTAGGCCTTGGTTAAGCTTGGCGAGGCCTCCTGGGCAGTGGTTAATGAAGGTGGGTGCACCATGGCTGTACGTGGTTTTTTCCTTGAGATTTCTGTTTGACAGCATTATATTTTGTCTCTCGTGAGTCCTGGGGGGAAGAGCACCTGGCAGGCCACCAGGGAGATGGTGCGATAGCTGTAGATTTTGGGAGAGCTTGTCCACAGTGCTCCACCTTCCGTTTGGGTGACTTTTGGGGAAACATTCGCTCGTTTCAGCATCAGAGAATGAACATGGGAATGTGTTTAATGGTGTCCATTTCTCTGTGAGTTGGGTCTCACAAATCTGGCAAGTTGCGTTTTCATTGTTACTCAGTTCTAAGTATTTTTACAAAAAATTTTCCCGCCCTCCTTTTCTCTTTCATGGAATATCCAGCTATTCACAAGTTTTTTAAGCTTTGATTTTTGTCATTGTTTTTTAATTTTGTGATCAGAGCAGATCGTCTCTATCTTGATTCCGTGAAATTTACAGAGGCTGTCGCCTAGTGTGGCTAGTTTTTATGAATGTGGAGGATCATCCCATGTTCTCCGTTTAGGTGAAGAGCTCTCTAGATTTACTTACTTGAGCATGTGTTTAGTGGATTATTTAGATCTTGGACATCTCTGCATGTTTTCTGTTTGCCTGTTCTAGTATTTCTTAAAGGAGTGGATTAAAATATCCACGGGTATTTGTTGATTTCTCTTTTCTTCCTGCCATCGTCTGGGTTCTTGCTTTATGTAAGAGATCATATGGTTAGGTACATGCAATGTGAAAGATCACATTTGTACTCTTCTGCTTCTTTTCCCAGTATATATAGCACCTGGCTATGTCCCCTGCTTCTTTTTTTACCTCTTGAATTTTATATCATCAAATATTGAGATTGGTTCTCCAGCTCTCTTCTGGTTCGTATTTGCTTGGGATACCCTCCTCCATCCTCTTTCTCTATTTTTTTTTTTTTTTTTTGAATCTGTCTTTCATAGACAGCGTATTACTTGTAGCCGATCTAAGAGTCCTTAATTGGTGCATTTTATTCATTTATACTTGTAATTATTGTTTAACTATGAGATATCTCTAACATCTTTCTCCCTCCCTCCCTCTTTCCTTTCCCTCCCTCCCTCTTTTTCTTTCTTCTTTCTGATGTCTTACTTAGTGTTTTTTTCCCATTATACTTGGCTTTTTAAAAGTTTTTCTTGTTTTCTGCATTCTAGTGGGTAGATAAGAAGAAACTTTCTTATCACTTAGAACAAATTCTATTTTTGTTCTCATGGCGGTTGCGCCTAAGATCCAAATTTGAGTTTATTTATCCCTATTATCATTTCTCAAGTGTAGGTTGGTCCTCTGATGATACAAGGATCGTACAGGTTCATGTGAACTTTGTATCTCTCTTTTCCAAGCCCTGATCCCAAACATGTTGTTGTTGTCTAATGTTTTAATTCTGGAATTTTGGAAACCTTTCCTTTTTTCCTGGTTCTTTTTTAGGCAACAGGGCTTACTAAGTTTCTGACTAGCCTTATTTCCCATGTATCTTCTCCTCTGGGATTATTTATCCTCTTATTTGAGCACTTTCTGGGTGCATATTTTCAGATTGAGCCTTTATGCAGCAAACCTTCAGTGGCTTTACACACTTGATGATGCCTTTATTTCTCCCTCATGTTTGAAATGTCTACGTTCCAAGTTCTTTGACGTCAGGGCTTTAAAAATATTACTCCCTTGTCTTTCTGCATTGGTATTGCTATTGAAAAACCTGATGTTTTTCTCTCTTTCTCTCTGTAAGCTTTTAGAATTTGAACTTAATCTCAATAACTTACATTTCACTAATATATGCCTTGGTGTGGGTTTATATATATCTTACTTGGTCCTTTCTAAACTCTTGTTGTAGAAAGTGTCGAATCTTTTTTAAATTCTGGGGAATTACTAATTTTCTTCAAATACTTCCTTTTCTTTTTGATTTGTTTTAGCCTTCTTCTTTCTTGTCCCCTATTATCTGGATACCGAAATCTCTGCTTTTATTTTCTCTCTCTCTCAATATATTCCTTCATCTTTTCTTCTGTCTTCTGGATGGATTTCTCTTCCCTACATTCCATTGCCTCTCTCTGTTCTCTTCTTACGTCTATCGTACTGCTTATCTATTGTGTTCAACGTCTGTATTTTTCTCCTTAATATATCCCCTTGGTTTGTATTACAGTTTCCTCTTTTACACCTTAGAGGATCTCTATTATGCTAATTAAAATCGGTCTGTCCCCAAGATCCTGCTTCATGGTGCGGAACGTCCGATGCTCTTCTGTGACAGCAGTTGTGTGCGTTCTGTGTCGCCTTTGGTTTGAGATTCGCTTTTGGCCAGAGATGTCCATCTCCTGCCTGGGGATTTGTACGGGGCAAGGGCCAGAGCTCAGGCTACAGGTTGTGTGCCTCTGAGGGGATGTAAGAAAAGTAAGAGGTGAGCCCCAGGCACCCCCAAAGCACTTTGGTCCCGCTGGTTTGCTGCCTTTCCTCCAGGGAAGGTGGCTCCGACTGGTCAGAGGCTCACCTGTAAGCTCTGACAAAGTGGCAGCACCGGGAGGAGGGGTCTCCGTTGCAGGTAACAGAGCAGCTGGACCAAGCTCTTGGCTGCTGGGATAATGTTAGCTCGGCAGCTCCCAATGCCCCCACCGACCCCCCAAACCTGTGCTTTCTGAGCCAGTTTCTCTGCAGAGGAGGGGTTGGGGTGGCAGTGCTGGGATGAGATGAGTGGCAGCCCCTTGGCTCAGCAAGTGCCATTACGGAGGCCCCACTGGGGAAGCGATGGAGTGACACCTAACTGGACTGCTGGACTGTGGGTGCAGTGCTCTGGGAGGGCAGAGCCTGTCTGGGGACTGGAAGGAGGTTGCTTAAGACTGGGACCGGGAAGGCAAGGGCGGAGTCTGGAGAGAGGAACGGGGAGATCGTTTGGGACTTTGTAAGCCAGGAGTAGAGCAGAAATCAGCACTGAGGACAGACAAAGCTTGAAGCCTCTAGATGCAGTGGGTCAGATTTGAAAGATTGCTGTTGAGCTTGGCATTGGCAGCCAGCCCTGGAAGACACGTGTCACGGAGGGGCTCTGGTTGAAGGAAGAGGAGGCCGGCTGTGCTACCCTTTCCCCTCTTGCCTTCAAGCCTGCAAGTGCCGGACCAGCAGCCAGACTGCCTCCATCCTTGTCGCAGAGCGGCTGCTTTTAGTGAGTGTGACTGGGGCAGCAGGACACACGTCTCACTGGGAAGCCTGAAGCTAGTCCCGAGGACATCGAGGAGGTGGCCACCTACCCCCTTGCAAAATTATTTCTTGTTAAGTATATATGCATGTATTTTAAAAGAAAGGTGTAGGCGTGTTTTTCCTTCTGCAAGGTCTCTGTGGAAAATAAACAGAGGGGCAGAAATTTAGGGCAGAGAGCTCAAGGCAGAGATTTAGGCAAGAGAAAATGGTTCTGTGGTTTAGAAGGCTGCTCTGTGCCTGCCATGGGTGCCTTGGGATCTGTGTGCCCTCAGTGAGGGGCTGGGTTGATGCAGGCGGTGCCTGGGAAGTGCTTGGCGGGGTGGGGGGCATCGCCTGTGCTCATCGGTACAGAGGCATTTTGTCAGAGATCCAGGGAGCTCTACACTCTGCCCCTTCTTTGCTCTGTGCCTTGAAAAAGAAAAGATTAAAATGTCATATTCCTAAGAGCACGACTTTATATTTGAAGCTTTTTTTTTAATGTTTTAACCAGAGAGAGACTGAAATAAATATTTAATGGCCATTAGTAGAAACTCAAAGGCTTTTTTTTTAAAACCTTGATCTATTGGTCACAGTCACTTATCTTTCCATCCTTTAAAAATAAGATTACACATATTGGTAGGTCAATTTCAAAAACTTTTCATTGTGTAATAATTATAGATTTGTAGGAAGATGCAGAAAAGTTATAAGGAAGTCCTACAATGTGGTTAATTTTTTTTTCAAAATGAAAATAGCTTTACCTTTTTTTTCCTGATTACATAGAGATGACATATGGTCCTTATAAGAATTTCAAGCAATACACAGAGTGTGAATGAAAATCGCCTCTCATCTTACTAGCTAGAGATCACCATCACTAAAACTTTGGGCCACCCTTCCATACATTTCTACAGACACACACAAAGATACCTACATCGTTTGCTGTAACTGATTGTATAAGAAGCCTGTATTTCACGCAGTAACTTTTTTTAAATATGAGAAAGAAAAAGAAAGAAATTGACTCCTTTGGAACTCTCTGCTCTGGCTTTAAGCCCTAACTTTTTTTTTTTTTTTAAGATTTTATTTATTTATTTTTGAGAGCAAGAGCAAGTATGAATGGGGAGCAGAGGAAGAGGGAGAGGCAGGCTTTCTGCTGAGCAGGGATCCTGATGTGGGGCTCGATCCCAGGACCCCAGGATCATGACTTGGGCTGAAGGCAGACGCCTAACCGACTGAGCCACCCAGGCACCCCCAGCCTTAACTTTTGATTGTTCTCTTTATTTGCTGATCTTGTCTGTACCCACCCACCTTCTATCTTTTTGTGTTGAAATTTTGTGTCTGTAAGCTACAGACAAGTTAAAAGCCTAGCACTCTGAATACCCATATGCCTTTCACCTAGATTCACCAATTATTGCCTTTTTTGCTTTGTTTCTCTTTGTATAAAACTTTGTGAACAACTTTTTATGAACCATTCGAAAGTAAGCTGCAGAAATCATGACACTTTACCCCTTGATACTTAAGTATGCATCTCCAAAAAATAAGGACATTTTTTTACTACAAAACTACGATACATAGTTGTAAAGGGAAGTACTTCGTTTTTTCCATTCTATGAGGGAGAAAACCCAGTTTTCCCCTACTGTGTGTTTCTTTCCTCTGAGTTTCCTTTCCTACTAATGTAAAACACTTCACTGCTGACACTTCTGGTCACCAAATGTGTGGATGTCCCCCGTGCCCCTCCCCCACCCCCCACACACACCAGGCAACTCTCTGTGACATGATCTGGGTGTCCTATAATTTAATTTAATTCTGACACTCTCTACCCAGAGACAGTGTCATAACCCACAGGTTAAGGGCTCAGTCCTACAGACTGTATCCTTCCCCCTCTACAGAATTCAGGGAAATACCCACGTTTACTAGTTTATTAAAAACATATGTTAAAAGATACAAATGAGCAGCCAGATGCAGCGGAATGTAGGGTGAGGTCTGGGAGGCTCTGAGTGTGGGAGCTTCTGTTCTGTGGGGTTGGGGCCTGTCCCCCTCCCCATATGGATATATCTGCCCATCTGGAAGCTCTCTGAACCCCATACTTTTGGGATTTTATGGAGACTTCCTCACCTTGGCGTGATCAAGTATTTAGTCCATTTCCAGCCCCTCTCCTCTCTCTGGAGGATGGGGTTGGGGGAGGGGCTGAACGTTCCTGGCTGCTAATCCAGGTTTGATCTTTCTGGTGACCAGCCATCCAAGGAGCCCACCCAGAGTCACCTCATTAAGACAAAAGAAGCTCCTAGTGCTCTTATCACTTAGGAATTTTTATAAGGCTTTGAGAGGCTCTGTGTGGGGAACTGGAGGCAGAGACCAACATGTGCATTTCTTATTCTTTCTTAACAGGGGATGCTTGGATTTTTTGGCCAATGTGTTATAATCCACAAAAGTTGCTTAAATTATCTCAAATGTAGCCAGTGGGAGACCTTTCAAGGTGCCTCCAGGGCCACAGTGAACATAATGGATATATATTTAGTTGAAAAGTAAGGGACCATGATGAGTGTAGCAAGTCAATGTCCCAAGACTTTGGCATTTCTTTTAAGGTTTCCATTTCAGAGTGATGATGACGATGTTAAAACTCATGATGAAGGCACGTGTCAGACATTTCATGTGCATTTTTTCATTTAATCCTGTAACTATTGTTATCCCCATTCTGTAGATGAGGAAATTGAGGCCCAGGAAAGAGTAAGGGAGACCCAGGGAGGACCAGGGTCACACTGAATAAATGATGGAACGAGATTTTAAAACTCAAAGCCTAAAGCTTTTGCGGCTATGCTGGTAATACAGTGTAAGTGTAAATTAATCTCGCCTACGGCAGACTTGCAGGGGGAAACTTCAGCTCAGAAAAAATAAAGAGGATTTATCTCCTCACGTTTCTTCTCAAAATTACTTTCAGAAAACTACCCTCGGTGGACCAGTCAGACTCCAACTCCTTAAATAAAACAGGCCAGGAGTTCTTGAATATATTTAAGGAAGTTAAGGAAAATGAAGTATTATTTTTAAAAGATATGTTTTTATTTTAACAGTCATATAACCAGTTCTGAAAACTGAAAGTTCATGGAAAGCTCATCTGCCTCTCATAGTCTTGCCAATTATTTTCAACATTTTTGTGCTTCTCTTTTAAATATTTTTTGAATTCATCTAATTTTTAATTATATATAATCATAGTTTCTCTAAAATGTTGTCTTCTACTTTTTTGTTCAGGAAGCAAAATAAATTTTTTCAGTTGATCTTTTTTTATTTTTATTTTTATTGGAGTATAGTTGACAAACAATGTTATATTAGTTTCAGGTACACAACAATGATTTGACAATTATATATATTACTAAGTATTCACCACAATAAGTGTAGCTATCATCTGTCCCTGTCCCCATACAAAATTATTACAATATTATTGACTGTATTCCCCATGCTGTACTTTTCATCCCTGTGATTCATTTATTTTATAACTGGAAGTTTGTACCTCTGAATCCCCTTCACCTATTTCGCCTAACCCCTACATCCCTTCACTCTGGCAACCACCACTTTATTTTCTGTATTAATGAGTCTGTTTCTGTTTCTTTGGTGGTTTTTTAAGATTTCACATGTAATATTCCACATATAAACGATATGATATTTGTCTTTCCTGTCTGATTTATTTAACTTAGCATAACATACTCTAGGTCTCTCCATATTGTTGCAAATGGCAAAATTTCATGCTTTTTAATGGCTGAGTAATATTCCGTTCTCTCTCTCTCTCTATCTATCTATCCATCCCGTATCTTATTTATGCATTCACCTATTGATGGACACTTGGGTTGCTTCCATAGCTTGGCTATTATAAAATAATGCTGCAGTAAACATAGGGGTGCATATATCTTTTCAAATTAGTGTTTTGTTTTCTTTGTGTAAACACGTAGTAGTGGAATCACTGGATTGTATGGTGTTTCTGCTTTTAATTTTTTAAAAAGATTTATTTATTATTTATTTGAGAGAGAGAGGGTGCATACATACAGGGGGGAGGACAGAGGGAGAGAAAAACTCAAGCAGACTCTGCACAGAGCGTGGAGCTTGATGCGGGGCTCGATCTCACAACCCTGAGATCACTACTGAGCTGAAACCAAGAGTCAGACACATAACTGACCGTGCTGCCAGGTGCCCCTGTTTTCAATTTTTACTGTTTTAATTCATACTGTTTTCCATAGTGGTTGTACCAATTAACATTTCCACCAACAGAGCATGAGTGTTTCCTTTTTCCTACATTCTTGCCAACACTTGTTTCTTGACTTTTTGATACTATTCTGGCTGGTGTAAAGTGATATCTCATTGTGGTTTTGATTTGCATTTCCCTGATGATTAGTGATGTTGAGCATCTTTTCATGCATCTTTTGGTTATCTATATGTCTTTTTTGGAAAAATGCTTGTGCTCGTCCTCTGATCTTGTAAAAATCAGATGATGATGATTATTTTAGTGTTGAGTTGTAGAAGTTCTTTATATATTTTGGACATTAACTCCTTATTGGATATATCCTTGCAAATATTTTTTTCCATTTGGCAGGGAGCTCTTTTGTTTTATTGATGGTTTCCTTTGTCGTGCAAAAGCCTTTTAGTTTGATGTAGTCCCAGTTGGTTTTTTTTTTTTTTTTTTTTTGCTTTTGTTTCTTTTGCCTGAGGAAACAGATCCAGAAAAATATTGTTAATGCTGATGTCTAAGAGACTACTGTGTATGTTTTCTTTTAGAAATGTTATGGTCTCAGGTCTTACATTTAGGTACGTAATCTATTTTGAGTTTGTTTTTGTGTGTAGTATAAGAAAGTTGTCCAGTTTCATTCTTTTGCATGTAGCTCTCTAGGTTTCCCAACATCATTTACTGAAGAGACTGTTTTTTTCCCGTTGTATATTCTTGCCTCCTTTAGATTAATTGAGTTAATTAATTAATTAAGCATGGGTTTATTTCTGGTCTCTATTCTGTTCCCTTGATCAATGTGTCTATTTTTATGCCGGTATCCATACTGTTTTGATTACTGTAACCATGGAGAATGATACGTCTAGCTTCCTCCTTCTTTCTCAAGATGGCTTTGGCTATTCAGGGTCTTTTATAGTTCTATACAAATTAGGATTATTCATTCTAGTTCTTTGAAAAATATTAATAGGATTTTGATAGGGATTGAATTGAATCTGTAGATTGCTATGGATAGTATTGACATTTAAATAATTTTAATTCTTCCAACCCATGAGCATGGTATATTTTTCTATTTTGTTGTTTTCAGTTTCTTTCATCAGTGTGTTACAGTTTTCAGAGTTTCGGTCTTTAATCTCCTTGGTTAAATTTATTCCTAGGAATTTTTTTCTCTTTCGATGCATTGTAAATGGGATTATTTTCTTAAGATCTCTTTCTGCTAGTTCATTATTAATGTATAGAAATGCAACAGATTTCTGTATATTAATGTTGTATTCTGCAACTTTACTGAATTAATTTGTTCTAATAAACTTTTGGGGGAGACTTTAGGTTTTCTATATATAGTAACATGTCATCTACTAATAATGACAGTTTTACTTCTTCTTGCCAATTTGGAAGTCTTTTATTTCTTTTCCTTGTTTGATTACTGTGGCTAGACTTCTAGTACTATGTTGAATAAAAGTGGCAAGAGTAGACATCCTTATCTTGTTCCTGATCTTAGAGGAAAAGCTTTCAGCTTTTCACCATTGAGTATGTTGTTAGCTGTGGGTTTTTTTCTTTTTTTAAGATTTTATTTACTTACTTGACAGGCAGAGATCACAAGTAGGCAGAGAGGCAGGCAGAGAGCAGAGAGGAAGCAGAGAGGAATCCCCGCTGAGCAGAGAGCCTGATGCGGGGCTCAATCCCAGGACCCTGGGATCATGATCTGAGCCAAAGGCAGAGGATTTAACCCACTGAGCCACCCAGGTGCCCCTGTGGGTTTTTTACTTATGACCTTTAATCTCTTGAGGTATGTTCCCTCTCTACCCACTTTGTTGAGAGTTTTCATCATGAATGGATGTTGAATTTTGTCAAATACTTTTTTCTGAATCTAAAAAACAAAATTTTTGATAACAAAAACCTACTAGGACTTTCATTTCCATGAGAATCAATTGTTAATTTTTGTTACTCCGGTTTTTAAAAGGGGTCTAGATAAAAATGTTCCAAATACTCAGGAAGGGGCTGGTCTAGAGGAAAAGACAGAAGTACCAACAGTAATAAGAACAGGGGAATATACACTGTACAGTGGAAGCACGGAGGAATGGAAGTGATGGTTGCACCTCGGGGAAATAATTCACTGACCAGGTGAACTAAATATTTAAATTTTGATTAATTTGAACTAAATATTTTAGGATGGATATGACTTGGCAGAAGTTGGGGAAAAGGATTCTTATAAAAGGTAAAGTGCGTACAAAGTCAGAGAGGTGGCAAAGACCTTGATGTGTTTGGGTATGGGCAGTTGGAACTCAGAAGACTGGAGGACTTGATAGCAAGGAGGCTGGGCAGGTGGGCAGCGGCTAGATGGTACAGGCCTAGACTGCTATGTGGAAGGGATTAGAATAGGCCCGTTAAAAACCACCGGATAATTTTGAGCAGCAGAGATCTTGTTTCTCATTTGCATTGCACACAGTTTCTTCTGCTGTCAGTGTGCAGGGTAGAGTCTGTCTGCAAATGACAGGAGTCCTGAAGGGGATGCGTTAGGATGATAGGGGCAGTATCAAGAATTCACCTGAAGCAGGTGCTATGGTCTATGGTAAATTTACATCCTTAGTGTACAAATTACAAGAATGTCTGATGTACTAGCAGCTTTTAGAGGTATGTGACATTTCTCTTGGTCAACGTCAGGGGGAATGTCTAGTGCCTGGCCAAGGAGTGGGGGCAGCAAATGCCGCTCTAACTCCCAGTGTTCATAAAGTGTGTGACTCCCTCACCCCTACTCCGCTCCATCTGGGACCATGTCTTCTGAGATGCTGTAAGATTCTAGTATGGTTGTGAGTCAAAGGGGAACTTATCACAGATACAGAGCTCTGGGCACCATTCCCGGGATTCTGATGCAGAGGTCTGGGCTGGGGCCCAGGAATCTACATTTTAACCGGCCCTGGATTGGAGTCTGTTGGATGCACTTTCTTACACCCAAGTGTTATAATTTCTGAGGCCACTTGTTTGCAGTGTAGTGGTATTAAGCATTATTCAGGCGTAAGCTGCTGGGTTTCAGATGAGGTCTTTGGTTAGTAGCCTGGCCAGTGCAAGCCTTATTATGGTTTATTTTCACTGTTCTGCATCTGTGGCTTGTTCTTACATTGTAACTAGACCAGCTGTTGCCAGGATCATTTCAACACTACCTCTCCTCTCTGGTCTTTTTTGGTAACAATATACCAGAGCTCAAGATGAAATCTATGGGAATAAAGTAATGTCTTCATCTGAGGTAAATCCTTTTTTTTTTTTTCCTCCAAGAGTAGCTATTTGTTGTCTTAAAGAGTTTATGTGCTGAGTACATTCACTTGCACAGTACAGTCGCTATCAAATATAGGGTTGGAATGTTTGTTTCTTTTACCCATCCAGTGAAATTTAAATAAAACATTGCTTTTCTCTTTTTAAAATTTACTCTGCTTAGAATTATTTTGGTGGAAAACTTTCTGCTCAAGGGAAAATGCCTTGGATCGAATATAATCATGAAAAAGTTTCTGGCACCGAATTCATAATTGACTTTCTGGAAGAGAAGCTTGGAGTGAATTTAAACAAAAACCTTGGCCCGCATGAAAGAGCCATTTCCAGAGCGGTGACCAAGATGGTGGAGGAGCACTTCTACTGGTGAGTCCCGCGGGCGTGCTGGGTGAGTGCCCAGGGCCTTTCCCGGCCTTTGGAATAAGCCCAAGTCCGGTTTCACTTTTCAGACACTCCCCAACCTTTTGAAAGTTTTCTACATTCTGACCAACCTCGGGGTCGAAGTTATGACCATGAATTTCCAGGTGTCTAGCTAGACCAAGGGTAGACAGACATTTTCTGTAGAGGCCCGGCTAGCACATATTTTAGATTTTATGGGCCATGGCTCTGCTGCCCCTCCTTAAACTTGGCCATGGTCCTGCCAAAGCAGCCATGGATGAACTGGGAATGATGAGCAGGACTCCGTTTCAATGAACCAATTAAAAACACTGACACTTGAATTTCATTTAATACAAAATATTTTTCTTCTGAGTTTTCCCCCAACCACTTAAAAATGTATTTTTAAAAGTTTTTTACCTTTTTAAATTTTGATTGATTATTTATTTATTTTTTTTATTTTAGAGAGAGAGAGCTAGCAAGCATGTGAGCAAGGGGAGAGGCAGAGGGAGAGGGAGGGAGAGGGAGAATCCTGAGCAGACTGCACTCCGAGCTCAGAGCCCAACCTGAGGCTCCAACTCATGACCTTGAGGTCATGACCTGAGCCAAAATCAAGAGTTGGACACTTAACTGACTGAGCCACCCCAGTGCGCCTCCCCACCCCCAACCATTTAGCAATGTGGAAACTTCTTAGCCTCCGGGCTGTGTTTCGCTGACCCCTGATCTAGACTGTAGCTCACTGAGGTAAGGAAGGTGTTTCAACTGACTCTGCTCTTTACCAGTAGAAACTGCTGAAGTAAAATATTATTATGTCAGACACCCAGAGGAGGGAATGGAGACCAAGTCAGGATAGAAGTCTGACGTGAAAGGAATTGTTCAGGCTTTGTAAAATTATCATCAGTTTTCCTTAGACGACAAGAGCTTCTCTGTGTTCCAGACGTCAGGTGTCCTAATGCTTTCCGAGCGTCTTTGCCCCTGCCTGGCTGACTCCTGGGTTACGTCCCTTGTCTGAACTGTCATGCGCTGTGTGGGGAGTTGCCTGAGTTCTGTGAGTGGCCTGGTGCTGGCTAGGACCTCTGAGTTAACAGGCACAGGTCTTCTTGGTTTATAAACTCATCGTCATGTGGGTTTTTTTCTTTGCCTTTCATCCATTTTCTGGAGTTTTAGTGCCTTTCTGGACACCCCAGTAGATAAGAGAAATTTTCTCCCTGATTTCTCTAAACTTATCTTGTTCCAAAAATTTAATGAAGAGTCATGAAACCACTGTTCTGGCATTCAGTGTTACTCCTGGGCCAGGTGCTCGCTGGTAGCTTTCACCTCCCCCACTGAGAGATGCCCACTTAGTGTAGATGGTTCTTCCCCGTCACCTTCCGATCTCGTCAGTGGGGCTCTCTTTCTACATGGAAACTTGCTTGTTCTTTCTAAGGAAAACTTGCTGTTCCCTCTCTTGGATCTTAAGGGACTCTCTATTTCTCTTTTCCTCTTTCTGCCTGTGGTTCTTGCCCAGTTTATTCCAGGGCAGACCTGAAGTGCTGCTTCCTCTTCCCCCTCCCACTGTAGGGGTGAGGGGGTGGGAGCAAGGAGGGAACCCGGCAGAGAGTGGCGGCAGGTGTGCAGAGTAGCCTGGAAGTCATCGTAGACTCCGTGTTCCTGGAATGAACCCAGGTCTCTTCTTGAGGACACCCGCGGAGAACTGTCGTGACCCCCATCTTCTGGAGTGCAGGGCTTCACTGTGGATGACTGCACGTGATGTGCTGAGCCTCAGGGAAAAGCCCGCAGGGCAGAGCCCATCTCACCTCTTGCCACGTTCGGGTCCCCACTTTGCAGCAACTGAGCGAAATGCAGAACGAGCATAGGGCCACCCTGACCCTCTGTGCCTTCTTTGGATGCAGCCCTCCAAAGAGTTACCTTGTTTGATGGGCCCATTAATGCGGAGAGCTCTTGCTTTGTGAGCTGCCTGAAAAGAAGCCGAAAGTCACCATATATTTTCGTTAGTACTTGTGCTCCAGCTCCTTGATTCTTGTAGTGGTTCATAAAATGTCTATTCCAGTCAGAGAGACTTTGATCGAGCAAGACTCCCAAGTACCACCTGTCCCTGCTTTTGGCTCTGCATATGCAGATGTTCTATATGATTACTTCCTGGTGGAAGTTCATCTTCTGCTCTTTCCCTCCCCTTCTCTCCCGGCACCAGCCCCAGCTAATACTTGAAGGGAGGCAGCTCTTGGTGGGGGAGGCCCGGTGGGGGGTGAGTGGGAGAGCTGGGAGGTGGTACTCTGGTGGGGAAGAATCTTAATTCTTATGGGACCATAAACACCCACATGCTTGGGGGAGTTGCTTAGGTCACAAATAGACTCTTCTAAGGATAATTTTGTTTCTCTAATTCACTTTTTGATTATAAAATACATTTTCGTGGGGGGAGGGGGATTAGCTACTATTTCTCATGTGTGTCTCCTTAAATGTTAATTTGAGAAAGAAATAGTGAAGGTGGGAGGTCAGGTCTTGCTAGAGATACAAATATCCAGTGAACTTCCAAAGAAAAATTCCCCAATTCCTTCAATTCCCTTTGGTCCCTAGCAGCAGAAGGGAAACAAGCCTTCTTCTGTTTCATAAGGCTCCCTAAACTTTAGTCATGTTGTTGCTTTGGGGAGACCTTGAACAGGTTTTCCCCAGAGCTCTAAATCCCAAAGGAGTAAAGAGCCCTGTCCCTCCGGTAAGAAAATGCCCGAGACAGAGAGTATGTGGACACTTCGTAAGGTTCCTCTCCTGCTCTCCCCTTTGTTGTCTCAGAGGCCACACACAACATGTGCACCCATGGAAATGGTGGCCAGCATGAGGAATGGACCACCGTCTGTAGGAAAATATTACAAGGATGAGCTTTTCATGAGAGCTTGTTAAATGCCGATAATGTGCGAGCTCCAAAGTGTTCACAGCGGTGGAGGAAATGAAATCAATTGTTTGATTCAATGGATTCGAATCATCTGGAGTTTTCAGATATGTTTATTTGATCTGAAACTGTAAAAACACTCCAGGTACGATTTTCTAAAAAGGAAAGACAATGGAAAGCTGGCATTGTTATGTAAATACCATTCCATCATCCCAAGGCTCTGATTCTGGTTTGTTCAAATAAGCACACTGAGTAGAAAGAGGTTTTTCTTGAGCTTAAAATCCATACCAGCATGTCCCACTTGCATAACTATTATTGAACATGAAGAAGACAAGTTTTTATCCTCTTTGTTCCACTGAGTGCTTAAGTTAGATCCAATGCAGGCAAGTTGGTATGAAGGGTAGTACGAGAGACATGGGGTCAAATTAGACACTACGATTTCTGTATGACAGGCTAGTGTAGTAAGAGTCTTGTAGCCCTTGGGGCGCCTGGGTGGCTCAGTGGGTTAGAGCCTCTGCCTTCGGCTGAGGTCATGATCCCAGAGTCCTGGGATCGAGCCCCACATCGCATATTGAGTTCTCTGCTCAGCAGGGAGCCTTCTTCCCCCTCTCTCTCTCTGCCTGCCTCTCTCCCTACTTGTGATCTCTCGCTCTCTGTCAAATAAATAAATAAAATCTTAAAAAAAAAAAAAAGAGTCTTGTGGCCCTGCAGGGAGGCATGAGGGCACCATGGGCGAGCCGTCTGGTCATACCACTTTGACCCATTAAAATATAGGTGTTAGAACTAGGAATTCAAATTTGCTTTTAGGTTGGTCATGATTTTTAAATATTGAATTGGGCTTTTGGTGTAGTTTCACTGAAAGGGGAGGTAGGATCCTTACTAAAATCACTTACCCAAGATCTTGTCTAAAAGCCAGCAGTCTCTCTCTCTCCTTGATTACAGCTGGGTTAATGTGTGCCCCTCTTCCCTGCTGCCCCTGCCCCCAATTTCAGATGTAGTGAGAGGTCCTCTTTGGAGGGGCTGTTCTGGGGCCTGTGCAATTCGGGGAAATCACAGAAGCTTATCATACACTCTTGCATCATTAGAAGACAAGCAAACGATGACAGGGATGGAGCAGGACATGGGGAAAGGCGTCCATGGTCAGGAAGGCCTCATGCTAAGACTCACTCATCAAACAGTAGATTGCCATGGTCTGCACTTTCCCACATGTTACTATCATCTCTACTGTGCGCCAGGCCTCCTGTTAGGTTATAATGAGGGAGATCTTCACTGAAACATCAGGGGTCGGCTCTTTTTTCCTGTCTTCTTGATCTCCTTTAACAATGTTGAACAGTATTTATTCTTCTGTTCTAAGGTAATCAATCTTTAAGAGAGGCCTTGACCCCATTTTGCAGAACAGATCAGGAACATCAGTTGTTTAAAGGAAACGAGTATCAACTTTCTGAAAGAGGTTCTCAGAATGATGACTGAGTTGTTCAGCCTCATCTAACTTCCAGACCGGCCCTCCCTGCCCTCGCCAGGTCATGATTCACAACCCCTTGCGCAGTGGGTCTCTTCCCAGTAGAGAGTGACGTGGATCTCAGAAGCGAATGGGCAGCCCCTTCTTCATTCTTCAGAGGCATTTCTCTTTCTCCTTCATTCTATTTAAAAATTGTCAGCCTTTAGAAACACTACTTAGCCGTAGCTAGCTCAGAAGTGAAGCTTTTCTACATTTCAATCAATAATTCATTCTTTCAGTAAACTTAATGAGTGACTAATGCCTAGCGGCCAGGTTCCATGCTGGATGGGGGGAAGTCAGGCAGTAAGATGCTGTCTTGGTCCTCTGGTGACTCACAGGCCGAGGGAGACGTCGAGCCATCGTAATGGTGGGTGCTGGGGGAGAACTGAAGAACTGAGGAAAGGCAGCCAGCACCTGCTGGAGTGATGAGGGAAAGGTGTTCCCGGAGGAGATGGTATCACGCCCAAAGCGAGGGACTGTCAGTTGTGGGTGAAGGGGCTGGGAGCCCCGGGGAAGATTAGGGTATCTAGGCAGAGGGAGCAGCGTCTGCAAGAGTTCCGAGGCAAGACTGAGGAGCCTGGGCAGGCACATGGGATTCTGTGTGGCAGGTGCACAGGAGGCAGTGTCGGGGATGGGGCTGGAGAATGGCCAGCCATGCCTGGGTCAGATTGTAGGGAGCAGGGCGGCGCACTGAGCTCAGCAGCTGGAGGGGGGGGGTGGTTCGTGAATGACTCTGAGAAGCAGGCTGATGGGACTAGATTTGCATTTTAGGAGCTCTTTGTAGCTGTCTTGGGACAACTGGATTTCTGAAGGGCCTTGAGGGAATGTCAGGAGACCTGCTAGGAGACTACTGTGCTCAGGGTTGAGAAATGATGAAGGGCTGAGCTACATGCTGATTGAATAGGAGAAAAGGGCAAATTCACAGGGTGACTGGCTGTCAGGAGTGAGGGATAGAGAGCAGTGAAGAATGGGTCCTGAGATTCTTTCTGGCTTGAATGAGGAGAAGCAAATTTGAAGGGAAGGAAGATCATGAGTGCAAGTTTGGAAATATGGGTTTGTAGCTCCTGAGGACCCCTCACATAGATCCCTGGGTGTCAGGACAAAGGTCTGGGCTGGTATGGGTTTAGAAGTCATCAGTTTGAAGTCGTGGGTGACAATTAGATCACACCACAAGTGTGGAGTGAGAGGTAGAAAGAATAGCAATGAAAATCTTGGGAACCTGCACGAGGTGGCGGGAAAAGCGGTAGAGATGTAAGCTAAGGGAGAGCTCTTCTATGAAAGACACGGCCAGTGTCACATGTTGCAGACTGTTCAAGAAAGAGAAAAATATGCAAAGAATGTTTAGGGGTGCCTGGGTGGTTCAGTCAGTTAAGCATCTGACTCTTGATCTCAGCTCAATATAGTCTCTCCTTATACCTAAGTCTTGATCTCGGGGTCGTGAGTTCAAGCCCTGTGTTGGGCTCCATGCCCAGCATAAAGCCTACTTTAAAAAAAAAAAAAAAAAAAAAAAGAAGAGAAGGAATGTTTATTGGATTTTGCAACAAGGAGGTATCGTTGATTTGGATGAGAGTAATTTCTGTCAAGTGTTAATAGTTTGCCGGAAGCTTGGTTATGGAAGGAGGTGGATTCTTGGTTGTAAGGATTTAGAAGCATGTGTAAATGAGGTTTGCTGCCTGTAGTGATTGAGTTAGGAGCCCATGAATTATCCATTTTCTTTGGTATTTAAAGTTTGTACCCACTTCATAGGGGTTGACCCTTAACAGAGTCTAGCTGGCCCTCTTTTGCTTCTCTTCACTGACACTGGGCGGCAGTATTAGGCTCAGGGAGGGAAGGAGGAAAGAAATCAAGAGCAGCGTGGGAAAGAGAAGAGAGGAAGACCAGACAGTTTTATCCCTAGATGCTAAATTCCAGATCAACCCAGTATCCCTCTTTCTGTGCCCTCCATTCAACCTGTTAATGGAGATGGAGAACCTGATGCCCTTGTGTTGGTGGGGTTTCCTCCAGCTTAAATGTATGACCCAGAACAGCTGCCTCTTCCATTCCCATCTGCTACTTGTACCCATTAGCGCTCTGTCCGTCACTGCAACCTCATCCTGGGCACATGCCCCCACTTCCTGCTCTACGGAGGAAACAGAAGTCACTAGACAGGAGCTCTGAACCCCTCACCTCTTGCGACACTCTCCTCCTCTCTATCTCAGAGCAAATGATGTCTTTGCTTCTCTCTAAGCTGGCCCTTCCAGCCTGGCCTTCTCACCTTCGAACTTGCCCTTGACCTGTGGACTTCCTAATACCACTCCTTACCCTAGAAACTTCTCCTCTGACAGCTTTAGCACTCTTGCTGACATGCCATCAGCTACAAGTCCTCTATCTTGAGTCTAAATGTATCTCCGGAGTTCTCAGCCTTCTGCACGTTCTCAGTTGGGGGTTCCATGGGACCTTCAAATGCAACAGCTTGATGTGTCTTTCATCATCTAAACCTGTGATACCTGGTGTGTGCCCACCCATATTCGTTAATGGCACTATCATCCACCCAAGTCATTGGCCTGAGAGAGAAGACTTAATCTCTCCTTATACCTAATCCATCAGTCAATATTTCTCATACCCCAGAGTTTCTCCTCTGCATTCCCTGTATACCCTCCCTCCCATTGCCCTAGCCCTTAGGTCTTGCCAGAGTCTTCTAGCCAGCCTCCCTTCTGGTGGTTTCTCCCTTTCCAACCCTTCCTTCACATTGCCACAAACCCGATTATGTCCCTTGTCTGCTTAAAACCTTTCAGTGGTTCAACTTGGCTTCCAAAATAGAGTTCAGCACCCTTTGTCTCAGGCCCAACCAGATCTGGTCCTGGCCCACCCTTCGGGACTCTGCGCAGGTGTCCCATGCCACCCAGCTGGTGTTCTTCACTCACACCCTTCCCCCTCTGCTCTGCCTGGTGAGCTTCTGCCCATCCCTCAGGATCACTTACGCTTTTGGTGAAACCCGTGTCATTCGTCTACAAAGAATGTCTCCTTTTTCATATCAGCCTGTCAGTTTAGAGCCACCACATTCCTCACTTTTACTCTTTAGACACTTCCTGGATGCTCTTATGACCTGGTCATGCTTATTTTGGGAGAATTTAGTTTTATTCTCGGTTCATGGACTTGCAAAATAATCAAGGATGGTCTAGCTCTTCTATTGTGCCTTTTAATCCAGTACAATTCAAATCAAAGTACTAAATTCTAATGGAATGTGAAAACTGATACCTTAATTACTGCAGGTATAAAAAGAAGAGCAAATAGGAAAGTATTTAGTTTGCATGTTTATAAAGAATTTACTAGAGTAAATATGAGATCTTTTACGTCAAAGGATCCCTTGACTTCTCTGACTGTATGTAGTAGTTACATTGTGATGTACTTTTTCCTATTTTCAGCAAAATCCATTTCTTGACTCGATACTTTATTTTGAGAGATTTAGAAAGAAGTACACAAAGCATTCTAATGAGATTTGTAGGCATTATTTTAAAAAGGTAATAAAGAAGAGTTATGGGTATAGTGCAGAGAGTTGTGTTGAAATTTGTTGTAGGATTTTTCAGTAAAAGTCAGGAATGCCTGAAAACTTTCAGAGAAATCTTCTGTTTCTTCTTTTCTTTCTTTCTTTTCTTTTCTTTTTTATAGAAGAAAGAACAGAGGAGAGAGTAGAACCATATAAAATGGTCAACATTTCAGGGACTTTTTTTCTTTAAAGAATTGAAGTGGAAAATAGCTATAATTTATTATAATTCCTTGTGTTTTCTCTGTAGAAATATTTTTCACTCTTCTGATTTTTTTGAAGTGGCCATTTTGCTCTATGCACTAACACTAGGAGGCGAGACGACTGCCAGTACATTTTTATTGCTCGTTATGGGGAAAAACTAAAATATCTTCTGTAGGTACTCCTACTGCTACATTTTTCTCAGCCTTCAGTAGGACACCCTTTTAATTTCTGTCCACCAACACTATCAGCCATGGAAACATAGGAACATTCCTGCAATTGCATAGGTTCCGAGCCCCAAATGAGCCAAGGCCCGAGGGTGGTGACTGGCAGCCCACATGCACTGGGTCGCTGCTCAGCTTCTCTGCAAGTCCCATGCAACACCTGGACTGGAGAGGTGGCCACAAGCATCGCCCAGATGGGGAAAGTGACTCAATGGAGTTCCTTCCGTCTTTGTATTCACTTCAGAGTCCTGGAGCACAAACTGAAACCATTCTCCAGACTTTCTGGAGAGCAAATCAAATATATAATATTTGTAATTTATATAGTTTATATTAACCTTGGATAGGTATATCTACTCCCTAATCCTCTGTCAAATAGGCAAACGTTTTCTTTTTTTAAACAACCCTTTGATATGGTAAAATCTAAAATGCATACACAAATTATGCAAAAAATCCCCAAAAAGGTGTAGCTTAATTAATGAACACAGAGCATATCCCTGCATAACCGTTCCTCAGATCAAGCAAGAGAATGAAGTCCGCCCTGCAGTCACTGTGCCTCCTTCCTGGTGTCCCCACAGACACGCACGGTCCTGCCTCAGAACCTCTGGAAGGTTTTCTGTGGGGTGGTTTTCTGTGGGGACCCAGAAACCAGCCTTGGGAGGTGGGGTGCGGTGTGGATCTGAGGGCGGGGGCCAAGAGAGGTTTGGTTTGGTGGAATTGTGGCATGGCATCGGTATCTGGATTTGTTCTAGTTTCTCTTACAGACCCGGAGTCTAGGCATTGGCCGGAAGCCGTTGTGACATCTGCCATGCAGAGACTGCTCTTTGTAAAAGCCGCTCTTGCTCATTTCCTCCCGTGTGCCCGCTTCGGACGCACTCTCTGGAAATGGACTCAGGAGCTGACGTGTACCTAATGCCCAGTAGTAACCTGTTTCCACACAATTCCAGGACGTTAGCTTATTGCCAGTGGGTGGACAATCTCAATGAGACCCGGAAGATGCTCTCTCTTAGTGGTGGCGGTCCCTTCAGTAACCTGCTGAGGTGGGTCGTGTGCCACATTACGAAAGGAATTGTGAAGCGCGAGATGCACGGCCACGGCATTGGCCGCTTCTCAGAGGAGGAGATTTACATGCTGATGGAGAAGGACATGCGGTCCTTGGCAGGGCTTTTGGGTAACGTACCACACCTTCTATTCTCTATTTTCTGTCCGCATCTTTTTTGCATGATCCTTAAAGCGCTCTTAGTTGGCTGATTTGAAGTCTTATTTTGGTTGGTTTCTTTGCTTCCACGTGTAGGTGGCAGCCCCACCATTTAACCCGACCCCCTTTCAGGAGCAAGCGTCTGTGTCCTCCGTCGCTAGCGCCAGCCCGGCCCGTGTGGCCAGGCGGCGCGGAGAGGACGCGGGCGGGCTGGGGGCTCACCGCCTGCGGGCAGCGCTGCCGGCCCCTGGGGAGGCCCGTGTGAGCCGCGGGTGGTTCTTAGCCCGGAAGCTCTTCGGATTATGACAGGCCTGGGTGGAAGGGCTGCTTGCGAACGCCTCTGCTGGAGGAGTCACGGGGTCTCCGTGGCCATCTGGCGGCTGCGAGCGCGGGCAGCGCCGCTTCTGACCTGCTCCGCGGGCACCTGCCGGTGTCATTTCTCACGCCGGTTTCCGTGATCCCAGTGCTCTCCTTCCGAGCGCGTTGTAACGCTTCTGATTTTGCATTTACGGCACAGAGTGGGTTTCGCTGTGCCTGGAAGCCCCTCGAGGAGGAGGAGGAGGAGCCCCGGAGCGGCGTATGTGTGGGCGGGTGAGCCGAGTTCGGTGTCCTTGCTCCCCTCGTTGGCTGGGCTGATGTGACTCTGTGCTGGGCAGAGCGCGAGTCTCAACTATGTCAGTTCATAAACACATCGTTTGAATTCAGGAGCTTCGGTGTGGGAAATGATGGTTTCTCCTGGGGACATCTAAGGTCTAGGGAGCCAAGCCCTTGGTGTGACCAGCTGTGTGACCTGGTCCCTTGGGACCGTGTATTTTGGGGTTTCACTAACTTTCTTTTGGCATTCTCATCTCCATTCTAGGGCACATCACGTTCCTTACCTTCTCCAGGAGGGGGTCTGGGGGTCTGTTTTGTTGAAACCCATGGGGCCTCCAGGGACTGTGGGCTGTGCTCGGTAGACCCTGCCCCCTCTCCTCCAGGGTGACTTGCTCTGACTGGCTCCCTCCCTTTTCTGCACTCCAGGTGCTTCCTGGACCTGGGGTTACCCCACCCCCCACCCCCCTTCCCCTGGCCTGCCGGAGGAGAGCCCAACAGCATAGCATATCCAGCTCTCTGCCAGCTTTGTTTGGGGGAGGGGGTTGATGCTGTCCAGGCCTCCTGGTGCTTTCTAGGCCCTGCCTGACATAGAGATGAATGGAATTGGCCTTAAGTTTGCCTCGTTCCTGTGGAAACAGCTCTGGACTTGCAGCCTCTTGCAGCAGGCCTGCTGTGGGCTGTTTTCTTCTTTGTAACTGCTCTACCTGCTCGAAGCTTCCCTTCCAGCTCACGCTGTTGGGGAGCCCCAGCAGGCCAGGCACTGAGCCCTCAAAGTTAAGCTAGAGATTATGCAGTAAAGTGCTGCCCTTCTCCAAAAAGTTCAGTGTTGTTTCCTTAATCAGGAGGACGTGAGCATCACTTTTCTGGAGCACTTCCGGTCGGGAGAACCAGGGAGCACGGGGTAGCGATTCTCTGATACTTAATGACTTAGCAAAGTGCTTCTTCCCCAGTTGTGGGGAGATGGGAGGTAGAGCTATTGTTGGCAGCTGGGTTGGAGACCTGGCAAGTATTCCAAATACCATCAAGTCTAGATCATTTCCTGAGATGAGAAATTGATCCGGCTATTTGAAAAGCGGGAGTCCACTGGAGTTCTCTTCCATGCAGGAGCTCAGGGAACAGTCTAGGCTCTCATGAGAAGCACTTCTGCTGCCTTTGGGGAGGGAGAGGCTCTTCAGCTGAACATCAGAGGTTTTCTTACTAAATGAGATAGAAGTGTTACCTCCCCCCTCACCTGGAAATGTAGCTTAACTTTTAAGGCCCAGATGCCTGAGAAACTCAAATAATGACTTTTTGTTAAGTATTTCAAGATTTGGGGAAATTGTCTAGGGAGGTATTTGAGTCATCAGGGTAAATTAATTATTGCTGTTTCTGTTCAATTGACTTCAAGGATTGAAGACCTTCTTTGGGGCCAGAGCTGGGGAATACAAAAGTGAATAAGAGATGGTTTCTTCTCTCAGGCAGCTTCCTCTCCAGCGGGAGAGACAAACTTATAAACTAGGAATAGGCGAACTATGGCCCATAGCTGGTGGCCTGTTGTTCTGGTTTTTTGTTGTTGTTGTTGTTGTTTTGTTTTTTAATGGCCTATGAGCTAAGAATCATTTTTACATCATTAAAATGTAGGGAAAAATGCAACAGAGATGAAATATGGCCCAGAAAGCCTAAAATATTTACCATCTGAAGCTCCATAGAACTTTGCAGACCTCTGCTCTAAATGAGCACCCATGTTCAAGTTGGGCTGTGATGGGTGTCATGACAGAGGTCTATGCTTGGTGCCCTGGAGACACAGCAGGGTAGGGGTGAAATGGCAGGGAGAGCTTGGGAGGGCCAGAGAAGAGGCAGCAGGCGTTTTGGCCCCAGAAAATAAACAGTTGTCCCAAGGAAGAAAATAGGGAAGAACCATCTGGGCAAGTCATGAGAAAAATGGTCACAAGTGAGGGACATTTTGGAATCACTGTTGAAATGAAGGTTAAAAGGTAGTTTGGGACCGTATTATAAAAGGTAATAATAACGCTGAGATACTTCGTCATACAGAAAATATGGAGAGGATGCAGACTTTTGAGTACTAGAGAGAAAGAGGCATGTTTGTGATTTAGAAAAGTGGCTCTGTTGGTGTCATAGTGGATGACTTGGGCCCGAAGGGGTGAGTGGTAAAGAGAGACTGAAGGTAGGCAGAGCCCGTATCTTTGGATGGGGTTAAAAACATTGTGATGAAATTCAAATAAAAAAATTAAATTTAAACAAAATAAAAATTAGTTGAGAAAGAAGATACCTCCATGTTGGAAAGGAAGAGATAACATTATTATTTATAGAAATTAAGAGATTATGTAGCTAAAATAGGGACACCTTGGTGGCTCAGTCAGTTAAGCGTCTGCCTTTGGCACAGGTCATGATCCCGGGGTCCTGGGATTGAGCCCCGACGATGGGCTCAGCAGGGAGCCTGCTTCTGCCTCTCCCTCTGCTTCTTCCCATGCTTGTGCTCTCTCTCTCTCTGTCAAATAAACAAATAAAATCTCAAAAAAAAAAAGAGATTATGTAGCTAAAATAATAGAGAATCAAAATTACGGTTAATGAGGGAGTTCAGTAATTTTACAAAGTTACAGACATCCAGATGGCCAACAAACACATGAAAAGATGCTCCACATCACTCATCATCAGGGAATGCAAATCACAACCACAATGAGATATCACCTCACGCCTGTCAGAATGGCTAAAATTAACAACACAGGAAACGGCAGATGTTGGTGAGGATGTGGAGAAAGAGAAACCTTCTTGTACTGTTGGTGGGAATACAAACTGGTGTAGCAATTGTGGAAATCTGTACGGAGGCTCCTCAAAAAATTAAAAATAGAACTACCCTTAAAAAAAAAAGATTATTTATTTGAGAGAAAGAGAGAATGAGCAGTGGAGAGGGGCAGAGGAAGAGAGAGAGAGAGAGAAGCAGACTTCTTGCTAAGCAGGAAGACCGATGCGGGGCTTGATCCCAGCACCCCGGGATCATGACCTGAGCCAAAGACCGACACTTAACCAACTGAGCCACCCACACACCCCAAAATAGAACTACCCTATGATCTAGGAATTGCACCACTGGGTATTTACCCCCAAAATACAAAAACACTAATTCGAGGGGATACATGCACCCTTATGTTTATTGTAGCATTATTATAATAGCCAAACTATGGAAGCAGCCCCAGGATGAACGGATAAAGAAGATAAATATATTATAAATGGTAGAATATTATTCAGCCATAAAAAAGACTGAAATCTTGCCATTTACAACCCATCAATAATAGCTAGAGAGTATTATGGTAAGTGAAATAAGTTAGAGAAAGACAAATACCATAGGATCTCAGTCACGTGTGGAATTTAAGAAACAAAACAAACAAGCAAAGGAAACAAAAGAGAGAGAAGGACAAACCAAGAAACAGACTCTTAACTATAGGAAACAAACTCATGTTACCAGAGGGAAGGTGGGTGGGGGGATGGAGAACATAGGGGATGGGGATTAAAGATAAATTCATCCTGATTAAATAAACCAAAATAAAATGGCAAGAAGTTTACAAAGTTACAAACATGTAAATCTTGATACCTCAAATAACTGATTAGGAAATATTAAAAATTTCCATTTATAATAATAAACAATCAAAATATTAAAAATATGTATGAAATATTCAGGTCCTACAGAAATAAAATTGGGTAGTTCTCATAAGAGATTGAAGGTTTTTTAGAAAATGGTGAGTATACCCTCGTTTATCCATTGGAGAGTGATTCGAAAGTATATTCTCGTTTATTCATTCAAGAGCCAGAGGTCAAACCTAGCTCCATCACTTCCTAGCTCTGCGACCTTGCAAGTTTCTGAACTTCTCTAGGCCTTAGTTTCCTTATGTGTAAAATGGAGACAATAATGGTGAAAAGAAAAGTAGCACATGTGAAGTGCTCAGAATAGTACCTGGCAGGTAGTAAGCAATCAAGTAACAGGCAAGTGTAAAACACAACTGTGATGAGGGCAGGAAGCTGAGGTTCATGGTGCTGTGGGTGCTGATAATGCAGGGAGGGTTGTCCAGTGGTCAGTGTTAGCCTCTCTTTGGTTCAGCATGTTTCCATGTCCCCTTGGGGGTAAGTGTATACATTGGAAGCAGAAGTAATGACCACTAGTGGATGCTTGACTTTCACCTTGTGCAAGAAGTGTGTAGACTATTTCTATCCCCTCCCCAAAAGGTGAGAATCGGAAAAGTATGGAAAAGAAAAAAAGAAAAGCATGATGTAAAAATCCAGTACAGAAAGGCCAGGTTTTGGGGAGGCAATGTGGCTGGAGGGGCCATGTGAGGGAGGGGTTTCGCATCTTCGCTCCACTGCTTAAGTTATCCTAACTTAACGTTGTTAGGATAACCACAGTTGCCCTTTTGGTACACATCTTTCTAATATTTTTATGTGTAATTTTAAATCATATAGATGTATTTGTATAAATACACACATACACATAATTTTCCAACCTGTCTTTTCCTTACTTAATATATTGCAAATGTTTTTTTCTATACCATATGTTGCCCTGTGCCTGGTCTCACACTTGAGGCCATAAAAACTGACATAAAACTCATCAGCCTTCTGCCTCTTTTGTATTTCTGTGCTACCATTAATCCTGAGTCTACAGGTATGAACTTGAGTGGAAGGGAAATAAGACAGAACGAATATAAGAAGATAAGAATGTAGCTGTGTCCCGCCTTAGCGCAGAGATCCCCAGCTGTGACCATGTGATAGGAGATTAAAGTAAGGAAGAAGATGGAATCTGGTACCCGGTCAGAGTAACACCACCCATTTGGCAGATGAGGAAACCGAGGCACAGAAGGGTTGAGTGACTTGCCCACAGTTACACAAACAGTAGAAAGAGATGTTGGTGAGCAAGTAGGGCACAGGCCTGATCAGCTGCCACCTGATGGAGATCCTGTTGCAAACGTTTATAAAACGGCAAGACTTGTGAGAATTACCACCCGGAGAAGTACTAGGTGCAACGAGGGCCCTTTTGCGGGGGAGACTAATGCGGTCACAGCGGTTATGCAAGACTTCTTTGAGGAGATGACACTTCCGGACTCTGAAAGATAAGTGGAGTTAGGCAGACGTGAGTGTGAGGAGGAATGGGGTGGGAAGTGAGACCAGCATGGAACATAGAAGGGACATCACATGTGAAGGTCTGACATGAAAGGCAGCTGGAAGCCTTCAAGGAATGAAATGATGGCTAGTGTGTGAGTAACTTTGTGTGAACCGAAGTGTGGCGTGAGGTAGAGGTAGGCAGGGGCTAGATCACACAAGTCTTCTGTATCGCTTAAATAATCTTGGCCTTTCTTCTAACAACAATGGAGTCTGTCAGAGGTTGAAATTAGGGAAATGACATGACTTTATTTATATATAATGAGCTAGAGGGGCCACGGGTGGATTTGGGGGCCCCGTGAGGAGGCTGTTGAGAGGTAAGATGGTGTTGTGGATTACAGTCCTGGTGATAGAGTTGGACCTATGATGATGGTTTAGAGCTATATTCTAGAGACAGAATTGACTGCAGTTTGGGGACTTGATATATGTGCGGGGGTAGGGGGGAGAGGCAGTGATGGAGAGGGCAGGGGTAAGGAATAACCAAGTTCTTGACGTGAACAGTTAGTAAACAAAGTAGCCATTCATAGTTGGAGAATGCTGGAGTAGAGGGGAACATCATGAATTTCAGGTGTGGGTCTGCTGAGTCTCAGATCCCTGTGAGACAGACATGAATGGAGACAAAGTGTATGATAAGGGCACCCTTTTTTTTCTTAACTCATTAAATTTTTTAAAAAAGATTTTATTTGAGAGAGACAGCGCAAGAGCACGTGCGGGGGGAGGGGCAGAAGGAGGAGGAGAAGCAGGCTTTCTGCTTAGCAGGGAGCCCAGGTGCAGGGCTTAATCCCAGGACCCTGGAATCATGACATGAGCCAAAGGCAGACACTTAATTGACTGAGCCAGCCAGGTGCTCCATTAAAAAATTTTTTTTGAAGATTTTATTTATTTATTTGAAAGAGAGAGCATGAGTGAGGGGAGGAAAGGTGCTCTTTTGAACCAGTATAGAAAAGACTAATTAATTTAGTAAATGGTGTTGGGACACTTGACTAACCATTTGGAACAAAATATGTACAGCCCTCCTGACTTTATGTCATACTGCTGAATAAATTCCAAATGGATTAAGCATTTAAATGTAAAATATAAAACCATAAAGGTATCAAGATAAAATATGGGAAAACTTTTATATAATCTTGAACTTGGTAAAGTTTTTCTAAATATGGTACCAAGGAGAAGTGACAAAAGAAAAGTTGAATTGCTAGATTTCTTGAGACAAAGCCACCTGGATGTCAATAATCACCATAAATAAGGTTAAAATTGAAATGGAAATCTGGAAAAATATTTGCAATCTGTGACAAAAGAATTAATGTTACTATTTGAAGAACTATAAAAATCTAATAAAGCGAATACTTGGAGAAAACTGGACAAAAGACATAAAAAGAATTTGCAAAAATGACACACATGATGAGTAAATATATGAAAAATGTTCAACCTCTTTAGTAATCAGAGCAGTGCAAATTAACAAATGAGGCACTACTCTGTCAATCAGATGGGCAAAGTTTTTTTTTTTTTTTAATGTGATGTATTGGTGGGGTTATGAAGGAGGCACTGGCATTCTCTACTGATGGGAATAAAAACTAGGACATACTTTCTGGAGTTGAGTTCCACAGTTCTAAAAGTCATAACATTTTACATATTTACTTATTAAATAGTTTAAAAAATCAGGAATCAAAGCTTTGAACCTTAACGAGAAGAAATAAGGAGAAATGTCAAGTTCTGTACTTAGGTCCCCCAATTGAATTGCACAAATACAGGGTGGGGGAGGGACATGTGAAAAAGAGACTTCAGGATTTTACTGGTTTTCAGTCTATGAATGTCACCAAGTGTGATAAGCTGTCAAAGAAGCTAATCAAAACCTAACCTGTTTAACGCAGCGTCCTGTCTATAGATTTATCTATAAGAAGGATGATAATACTGAAACATTGCAATCTTAGCAGTTATGAATAGTATGGGATTATGAATAGTATGGGATGAATAGATGGGATTTCTAACTGGAGTCCGTGGTTTTTGTTTACGATGATAATGGAAAACCGAAGTTATTTTAGGCACTTGCTGTTCTCTTTCCCACTCTTTTCTCCCCACTTCTGTTGTTAACTTTCACTTCTTTCATCTGGTGGGGGCGGTCTGAAGGTTTAACCAAGGCAGAATACATATAAATTAGTATATTTTTAGGTGCCCACTTGTGGATTGTTTGTGAGTAATTTGCATTCTCTAGAATGGTATTTCATCAGTTCTCTTTGGTGCAGACATACCTAAAGAAATCATTATTACCTCAAAGGATGTTCTAAAGGACTAAGCCGTGAGCTCTGGTATCAAGAGTTGGTAGTCCAGTGGACTAAGATTTCTAGTTTGTACAACAGCTTGGGACAAAGAAAGGGTTTTTTTAAAGGGTACAAAGTTAAATGACAACAAGGAGAAGGTCAAAACACTCGACTCATAGTTTGCTTCTCAATAGGTAAGAATTGAAATCTAAACTAGATGAGAAGGTCTCAAGAGAGCACTACCGTATTTTCAGACAACTAAAAGACTAACAAGCAAACTAATTATTTGAACGTGATTTTTGTATTAGTTACACACAAAGTGTAATGTTAGGGTCTTGGGAACCAAAGATGAGTAAGAATGGTGTCTACCTTGAAGAACCTTATAAACCAGTAGCACTCAGGTCTCTAGGTCCAAACAGTGTCCTAGGACATGAAAAATTTTCCATGTGATCTTGGAATTTTGAGTGTAATCCTTCAGAAACGGGAAGAATCGGAACGTGTCAGAAGATAGAGATAGAAAATTGTCCCTATTTCCAAAAGGGGAGGGAGAGGTAGTTTCCGATAGTGAAATAAAATACTAGAGTGAATTATTAAATAGATGGTTACTTTTCACCAAGAATGATCTTTGTTCATTGTGAATAAAGCATACCAGGAAGTGACTACTTTGTCTTCTTGAGTTGTTGGACTTACTAATTGGATAGACCATGTCTTGATTTATTCAAACCATTGGATACCATCTCTCAGGATATTGTTGTGGGCAAGATGGCTGGTTTTCAGAGGGGGCTTCCATGGGTGCATAAGGTGGCACCAGGGTTCGTTGAGTGCTCTGGTGAGGAGGAGAGGAAGCCTTAGCAGGTCAGACTCTCTTCACCTCTGTTTTACCTAGAACAGCTCCCTTGTTAACTGTTTATATATTGGAAATCTGTTGCATTTTGGTTCGATAGAGAACTTTCCCTACCGCAGAAAAAAAATTAAAAGCCCCCAGATTAGCTAGTGGATTTGTAGCTGATTGAGTGACTCTATCTTTACAGTGCGGGTTGAGGGCTTGATGTCACTCAAAGAGAGCTCTCCAGAGACTCTGCTCTTGACTTTTCTCAGTGACCAGTTGATAACTTCAAAGACATGCTTTAGTGGTTTTTTCAATGACTCGAGGTGGAAGGATAACTAAAAACCTGGTTGGGAAAATCAGGAATCTAAGCTTTGAACCTTAACAGGAAGAAACCTAATAGGGAGAAATGTCAAATTCTGCACCTAGCCTGTTTAATGCAGTGTAGCGTTTCAGTTGAAAAGTTGGTTCCTTAAGGAAACCTTTCTGGACCTTTCTCCCGGTGCGTCAGTCAAACCTGTTCCTTGCCCCAGGCACTTGGTGCTTTCTTCCCCCAGCACTCCTTGCACCTTCTTTTAATGGTTTGGTTTGACTGTCTCCTTAGCAGGACTGTGCCAGACCTGGTGTATTCGTTTCTATCTCCAGGGTGTGACGGAGTGCCCGGTACACATTAGGCACCCAGCAAGTGTTTGTGGAACAAGGGAGTTCAATGTTAAGTTCTGGGATCCATATTTTAAAGGAACTTAACCAAACTAGGGTGTATCCAGAGAACAGTGGTTAGGAAGGTGGTTCGTCTCAAAATAGTTTCATGCAAGGAAGCTGAGGATCCCGGGGGAGGGTGGTCTGCAGAAGTGAATCTGTATGGGTCATATACCCGCGTTTTGTAAATACTGGGAGTGGGTACTGACTTAGGTGTGGAGGCAGCTGATGGACATATTTGGGGAAGGGGGAGGGGAACAGAGGAGAGGGTGGGTGTATATGTGGGGGAATGACAATGGATTACAACTCAGGGTAAGGCAGCACTTTAGAACAGACCAGTCCTAAATGGGAAGGGCTTGTCTTGTGGTGTGGTAGGAGTGGTTGTTCTTTGGAATTACTCCAAGGTGAGGTTCATGACCACCACCAACCATCATCAACCATCATCACAGGTGGTGAGATCTTTAGCTAGAGGTGGTCGGTCTCTGGGGAGGGGAGGTTCTTCCAGTTCTGATGGTTTCATGATTTTATATTCATTCTCTAGAGAGGAGAGCAGAGATGTTTCCAAGTTACGAAACAAGGCAGAGGCCAAAGTAGAGATCATTCGGGTTCTGGTTGGTGTCTTGGATTGTGATTTGTATTTGGCTGCCGCTCCTGCCTTCTGCAGCCTCCGTGCTTTAAATGATCTGTGTTTACATCTCCTGTTATCGAATCTACTTTCTGAACAATGGTTGGTTCTCAATAACCCTCTCTTCGAATTTCCACTTTTTTTCGAAGTTGTTTTGATTCAAAGGCTCTTGGACAGGGGATTTGTTTTGTTTTGTTTTGAAGCAAGCTTGGGAATAGGCTATTTTAATAGCTGTTCTTCCTACCCTGTTTAATTATGTTCTGCAAACAGCCCTGCAGCACAGTAGGTGCTGAGGCCTAGGCTGGGAGCCCACTTTGCCAGACACGGCAACCACACACCTTGCCTCCCAGTGAAAGGGACAGGGTGGGGCAGGCAAGTCTTCAGGACTAGGTGCTGGAAAACGGTGGGAAGCGTCAGGTTTTATCTACCACGTAAGAGCACGTTCAGCATATGTGTTGAGTAACTCAACAGAGGGCAGAGGAATAAAGACAGAGAAGTAATTTTGCCTGTCAATCTAGCTAGAAAGATAAACGCGCAGATAAAAGATGAAAATAACAGACACTAAAAAGGGAATGTTTTGGAACCTCAAAGCAGTGTTTCCTAATGGGGGTCCTACGCCCTTTCCAAATGACTGGCACTGCCTAGCATGATGGTGGTTCTCAGCCCTGACTGCTCATTAGAGCACCTCGGGGGCTGATAAAACACAGCTGCACAGGCCCTATGCCAGGCCAAATAATTCACATCTCTGGGAGTGGGGTCTGGGGAAAGGTGTTTTTAAAACTGAATAGGTGATTCAGCTGTGTCTGTAATCTGATATGTAGGGCAGCTGGGGAGGTGAGAAGGGCTGGCCTGGGTGCTGGGGGGGTGCTGGGAGGAGGACTGGGGAGAGGGGTAAGGACCGTGGAAGGGCCTCAAGAGGGCACTGGGCCTTGGTCTGGGCAAGTATCAAAAGGGAAAAAGCCAGAACAAGCCAAGCCTACTGGATTTTTGTCTCGAGGGTAACCCTGATTGGGTCTGTGGGCACAGGCTTTCCTTCTTTCCATGTCAAAAACCTAGTAGGTTGATTTTTCGTATGGATCCTACAATGTCCTTGAGACATTGTATTTTGCAACACCCTCGAGGGCTAGTTATTTCACAGATGAGAAAGCCCGGCCAGGGTCAGAGAGGTGAGGGGGTGGGTCTCAGGTCTCTCAGCTAACGGGACACTCTTCTTTGGCTCTAGTACGACTTCTGTGTGTTTGCATTGGTGGCTTGTTAAGATCACATGCAGGGAGAGTAATAATTTGACTTGGGAACCATAAATTCGATTTTTACCTGTACTGATTAGATTCCAAGGAGTGTCTAAGCTTTTTACACATTCCTCCTGGAGTCCTATACTGACCTCCTGAAGGGGAAGTGATTTCCTGTATATGTATTATCCAATAACTCTCAGTTGCTTGCAGCCCACTATTGGGCATCAACTCTTCTTTCCAGGCATCTCTCCAGTCTAGATTTCCAGGATGAGGGTGGAGGAGTGGCTGGCCAGGGGCTGGTGGGGCCAGACCCTGCTCATGGGGGTTGCGCCCTCATGGGATCTAGGCAGTTGGGACCCAGTTTGTGGCTTGTTCCTTTTCCGTTCTCATCGTGGCTATCTCAGTGGGTATAAATATGTTGGTTATTCATGAAAACAACAAAAAAAGAACTTCTAGCACAACACAATTAAATGCTAATGAGTACCAAGTGTTTAGAAATCTTTGTGGCTTATTTCGCAGCGCAAATTGGTTGGTATAAATCTGAGGGAAGTAACCTGATATCTATCCTGGGGGCATTCTGTTTCTTCCTCTGAGAGAGGTCTTTGACTTTCTGTTTAAAATATCAGCGTTCCAGTTCCTGAATGATTAGAATAAAAGAATGAAAAATTCGCAAGATAGCACCCTATGGATAAAAGGCTTTTAAAATCTTCACCAGTACATGTCCTTTCCTTGTGTTGCCAGATACGGAAGCCTTTCCACGTTGTGTTCTGTTTGGGTTGATTTTTGCCTGGATAAAACTTACTGAGTAGACTGCCTAACTCAGGGAGGAATTATAGAACAATGATGGCCTGATGTATCATAAAAATTAAGCCCTTGGTGAATCCAACCACATTTTTATTTAAAAACTTCAATTTGTATGAAAAAGGCTAATCAGCATTTAAAACATTAGGAAAAAATGTAGATATCTTTCATCATTCTGTCATCTAACTCAGTAACGATTTTCTATTTCCTTGTATCTTCTATATGCATATTTTGAGAAAATATCAATTCTGATGGATACATATCTTTGTATTTTGCTCATTCTTTTAAAGCAGATGCTAAAATGTGCTTTAATTTTGAGGAATTATTTACTTTAAATAGACTCATAGGAGTGAAATTACTGGGTGAAAGATTATGAACATCGTTAGGTTTGTTTCTAGGCATTGCCATGGTGTTTTCCAAAAGAGAAACACAGGTTTACAAAGTGACTAGTAAAAGTCTGAGGTACCAGTTTCACTGAAGGCTTACCAGTAACCGTTCTGATTCCTAAAGAAAAAAAAATCATTTACCACTTTATTCATTATAAACTATTATCTTCAGTTTAGTCTGTATTCTGATTCTTTAATCACCTGTAAGAAATATTTTTTTCTTTTTCTTTTTCCTAATTGTTTCTTATGTGAATCAGCTGTTCCAATTTTTTGTCCATTTTTCTACTGAATTTGAGGTTTCCTTTAAAATGTAATTGATCTATTTATATCTCACTGAGTTCTACTCTCAGTGATGTCTGAGGCAAATATTTTCTCAATCTCACTTGGAATCTTAAAGATGTATGCGTGTGGACAGTCTGACTCATGGTTACCCTCGGCCATCCTGACCCCACTGTAGTCATCCGCGGTGCTTGTGTGGGTGCTTGTCCAACTCCTCCCAGTCCCAAACCCAACCCTGCAGGGACCTCTGCTCCTTCCACTGAGCGGCCTGCCTTCTCCTTGAGGCCGGCTTCAGACCTGGGGCTGTTGACTTCCGACCAGGACCCCGGAGTCTGCCGGAGCACCCTGCGTAGCCCACCTCACTCCCACACTTGATTACTGCCTGCCTCTCAACCTCAGGCTCCTTTCTTCTTCACCTTCTCCTCACCCCGCCATTTTGTTAGCTCCCACTTCCGCATTTACTTCCCTTTCACTCAGCCTAGCCTGTGATCCCTCATGGAAGCTACTCTCATCCCTAGTGGCCCCCATTTGCTCACCTTCCCCATCTAGCAGTGCTCCAGGTGGCCTGGTCAGCCTCGCTCTGTGGAGTCCTGCCCCCTCCCTTCCTTCTTCAGGAGTTTGAGTTCAAATTCTTTCTTTCCTCTCTTCAACCTTTATTTCTTTACAGATTCCTCCTACTTAAGATGTAAGTCTCTCCCTCCCTTAAAAACACCCCTCCAGTTCTGTCCTGTTTCTTGCCTTCCCTTCCCAATCTATCCGAAAAGCCACAAGTCACACTCACTCCCCATTCGCTCCTAGGCCCCGCCCCGCAGTTGCTCTTGAAAGGGTAAAGAACAACCTGCTGTTCACCAGATCTGCTTAAGAGCCTTATTTTTATGTCCGTTTTTATTTTGACCTTTTGGAAGTGGGAAACGTCAGCCTGAGGGAGAGACCGAGAAGGCTAAGGGAAATAAGTTTTTTAGGTGTGTTGAAGAACAGAGGACTGGGGCGTCTGGGTGCTGCAGCTGGTTAGGCAACCGACTCCTGGTCTTGGCTTAGGTCATGATCTCAGGGTCCTGGGATCCAGCCCCCGCCTTGGGCTCCGCTCAGCCTGCTGGAGTTTCTCTCTTCCTCATCCTCTCCCTCCCCCTTTACTCTTCCCTGTGCATACATTTGTGCACACCTGCACTCCTGCTCTGGCTCAAGTAAGTAAGTAAATAAATAAATACAATCTTTTAAAAAAGAACCAAGGATTCAGGCTTTTTTCTTTCTCTGGAGGCTTCATCCTCCATTTTCAGCTCCTCAGATTCCCAGGCGCCCCCCGAGGAGGCATTAGTCTCCTGCTGTTTCAGCTGGTGCTCGCGTTCTTGGCTGTAACCTGCCAACACTTGCAGGCACTTCGTTTTCATTAACTCATTAGTGCTCACGATGACCTTTTTTCCATGAAGAAATTTAGGCACAAGGAGGCACCTTCCCAAGGAACAGCCAGCTAGCAAATGGTGGCGCTTAGATTGGACCTGAGTGGTCTGGGAGAAGCCCGAAGTCCTTGCTGAACACTTTTTTAGCCTTTATCTTACTTATCGGATCTGTCTGACCCCTTTTTCCTGCTTTTCCTTTGCAGGTTCCTTAAATACTGATGGTGGAGGGACTAAGAAATTCTTTTCTATTCTTTAAGGGTCCTCTAGCTGGACTAAAAATTAAATTTACTAAGATAGATTAACAGGATGGAAAAAAAAAAGTTTTATTACATGTGCAGAGAGGCCCAATAATGAAATTGAGAGCGAAAGAAATGAACAAAGCAGGCAGTTTTTATATTTTTTAGACAAAGAGATAATAAATCTGTGAGGAACTGAGAGGAAAAAAAAAACCCCTTGGGAGCTTCGGTTAGTAAGGAATTCTGAATAGAATTTGGGCTGGGGTAGTAAATTAGTAAAAAGTAACACGGGTTGTTTATATAGCCTTCTTGGCTCTAAATTTCCCATCTCCAGTGGTAAGATTGTCTCTTTAGGCCCTGGAAGACAGGGACGATATCTTTCACGTGGGAGATTTATTTCCTGTTTTCAGGAGTATGGGAGGGGCTGAGTGTGCTTCCACCAGCTGTCTCTAGGTCACTTTTATACAAAATAATCACTACGTTAAAGTGGCATGTTTGGGGCAGCCTGCCCTTAGCCCCTGCAAGGGTTCCTAGGATTCCATCCCCTGCCCTCCTGAGTCCAGCTTTTTTCTTATCTTCACTTAGATGTCCCATAGCCGCCTAAATTCAGCACATCCTGAAAGAACTCACCCTCCCACCAGACCAACATGTCTTCCCATGACCTCTTGGTGAATGGCATTGTCATCCATTCAGTTATTCAAGTTGGATGCTAAAAAGCCATTCTAGATTTCTCCTTTTCCAGGAGATCCTCTACCTGGCTTCCAAAGTCCTATACTGCTGGGGCCCTGCCTTCTTTTAAATGTCCGTTCATTCTTTCTTTCCTTTTTTTTTTTTTTAAAGAGGAAGAGAGAGAAAGAGGGGGGGCAGAGGGAGAGAGAGAATCTTTTTTATTTTATTTTATTATTTTTTAAGAGGGGGGGAGAGAGAGAGAGACTCTTAAGCAGGCTCCATGCCCAGCACAGCGCCAGAGCCCTATGTAGGGCTTGATCTCACAACCCTGAGATTGACCTGAGTCGAAATCCAGAGTCAGACGCTTAACTGACTGAGCCACCCAGGTGCCCATCCAGTCTCATTTCTTAAGCTTCACCCCTTGCCCATTATATGCCAGCCACACTTGTCTTCTTTCTGCTTCACAAACCCACTGAACTTATTCTGACTTTAGGGCATTTGTCTTAGCCATTCCTTGTGCCTAACATTCTCATCCTCAAGATCTTTACATTGCTAGATCCTCCTTGACATTTGTATCTCTGGGTAAATAATCACCTCCACAGAGAGGCCTTCCCTGACTGACATAGCTATTTAACGTAGCTGCCAGTCACCCGCTAGCATGGCACTTGACTTTAATTCTCTGCACGGTGCTTATCACTTATTGATTGATTGGTTTGTCATTGCTCCATGTGATGTAAACTCCACGAGAGCAGTGACCTTGTCTGTTCTGTTAGTTCCTGTATCCCAAGCATCCAGACCTGTCTTGCACATCATCAAAATAATATTGACAAGAGCTGACATATATGGAGCATTGCCAATGTGCTTAAGCAAATAGTATATATTATATATTATATTATATATTATACCCTCATATGGTAATCCTTACTTTCATAATAATATGCATAATATATAGTCCACATTGATTATATAATTTAACATTATACATATATATGATATAAAATATCTAAGATATATATGATATGTACATATATTTGTATGCATATGTGTGTGTGTGTCCCAACAGTAATGTAATAACAATATCTATGCTTAGATGATTTGATGAGAATTAAATGAGGCAGGAACTATTCTCATTAATTCCCACCAAATGTAGATGAGGATAGGTATATTGTGATTAATTTCAGTAGTAGTATGTCTGGTTTGTCAGTGAGGAAACTGAGAGACGTAGTGGTTAACTGACCTAAGGCCACAGAGCTAACAAGCAGTGGGGTCAGGCTTGGACCTCGGTGTTGGGCTCTAGAGCTGAAGGGTTGGGTATAGCTCATCACTGGGGTGCTCCCCAAGCCCCTTCATCTCCTGTCCTTTCTGCCCCACAGCTGGAGGAGGGGCACCCCATGTCTCTCATCTAGATTTTGCCACAGCTTCTTAGCTGGTGTCCCAACCTCTGGGTTTGCTTTTTAAATTTTACCAGTGTTTAATCTAAAATGCAAATCAGAACTGGAGGCTCCTGGTCTTGTAGACTAAAATCCAAACTCCTTTTCTTTACAACCTGAATTCTGCTCACGTGTCTATCCTCATTTCCCGTGTCTCCCTCTCACACACATTTATTTCCCCCCAGGATTGCTGAAGCACACGCTGCTATTTTGCAGTTTTGTGCCTTTGGGTAGCCTTTTCCCTTACCTCGCTTCATCCCACAGTCTCAAGTTTTCTTTCTACTTAGAAACTTCCTTAATGTTCTCCTCAACCTCCTCCAGCCCCATGAGGCTACCTACATTGAGTGTTTCTCTTCTCTCCTGTTTCATTTTGTGCAGACTTCCATCATGGAAATACTATATTGAACTTGTCTAGGTTCCTCCTGTGCTCCCTCCACCCTTCCTGACCTGAACTTTCCCCCATTCTTGCCTGGGAACATTATTATTTTGAAGGAATTGGCTGACCGACTTCCCTCTGACCCTGGTACCTAACAGAAGGCCTGGTAAAATAGTAGGCACTCCATAACTGTTTGCTGAATGAATACTAATTTCCAAAAGGCAGTTGAAACAATCCACAGATCAGAGAGGGCATAGTCAACCATAATATAAAACTTTCAGAAACCAATTGAAAAAAATCACTTTCTTGGAATGAGTTTATTCCTGGAGTTGGGCACAATTGACTACTGAGATAGAAAAGGAAACTTGAACTCAGGACCCTGAGATCAAGAGTTGCATGCTCTACAGACTGAGCCTGCCAGGTGCTCCTTTATAGACAGGGTCTTTGAATGTAAACATTTGTAAGTTTTCCTTGATAAAAGCTCAAGATTTAGCGCTGAATTGCTGTTCCGAAGGCATTTTCCTGGGGACTACTTTAATGTAGTTCCTTTATATATTTTTTTCCTGATACAATTTATTATAGGGGTTGAGCTTGGAGAGCCTAGAGGTTTTGATAACTTAACCAACAACCATAGCACAGGCACCTCATAGACCCACCTTTCAGTGTAGGTTAGTTCTAGGGGGAGAAGTTGAGGGCAAACTTCAGCTAGTTCTGAGTCAGCTGTTTTACATTGAACTCTGTGGTGAAGTAGCTCTTCCTGCATTAGGAGAGGGTTCTCCCTGCATTAGGAACCTGGTGGTCAAGCCTTGGATGTTCTCTTATGAGAACTTATGGATCTGACTTGTTGGGCTGTTAGGAGGCCCTCTTGCCTCCCTGGAGCAGTGAGCTGTAGCTGTCTGCGACAGGGCCAAAATAGCTTAAATACCTATACAACACCTTGGCTGAGTCCCCAAGTTCTACATACTAGAGTTCTATGCCATCAAATATGGGAGGGGTGACTCTGGTCCAAAAGATTTAAGGGCAAGGTATTATAAAATAGTTGCCATTCACTGAAAAATATATTTACTGTGTACCTACTGTGTACAGGGCAAGGGGCTGGGTATTGGGGGTACTGTGTTAACATTTGATTAGGGCTCATTGTCTAATATGATTTTGTTCTTCACTGAGTTCACAATCTAGACAAAGTCTCAAGGAACCATTCTAATGACACTGGCAGGACCCTTGCGTATCAAATAACCCCCAAGTAGCTGAGTTCATTTAGCCATTAGATTGGCAGGGGGAGTGATTAGTGTTGTACATTTAAACATTGAGGGACATCTGCCAAATGTTATAATTTAACATAATACAGGATTTTGCCTTGTTGATGCGGTTTTCCCCTTGATCCATTGTTACTGAAAAAGATCAGGTAATTTTGATTTTTTTTAATTAGGAAAATCTTCAAACACACAGGAAAGTACAATAGTAGTACAATGAATAACTTTTTATAATCATCACCTTGATTTCATAGTTGTTAATATTTTGTCATATTGCTTCAGCAGTTTCTTTTTCTTTTTTTTTTTAGTGTGCATTTTAGAATAAATTATAGTTATCATGACATTTAACCTCCAGACACTGGACTGTAGCTCCAATAATTCCTTCTGTAGTAGGCAGCCTCCAAGATGGCCCCCGATGTTCCCTGCCTTCTGTTGTTCATCTTCTTGTGTAATCCCCTCCCCCTGAGTATAAGCTGGATTTATTGATTTGTTCCCAACAAATAGAATATGGCAAAAACAATGGACTGTCCTTTCCAAGATGAGGTCATAAAAAGACTGTACTTCCATCTTGGGCATCTTCTCTTTCCTGCTGTTGCTCTCACTCACACTGTTATGAGCTGCTCTATAGAGAGGTCCATGTGTCAGGGAATGAATATCTCTGGCCAAGAGTCAGTGAGCACCTGAGGCCTTTGGCAGCCATGGGAGTCAGTCTGGAAACTCTCTCCCTGAGTCAAGCCTTGAGGTAACTGCAACCTTGGATAACTTCTTGATTAAATCAGTGAGAGACCCTGTGCTAGGGGTACCCAGCTGAGGCTGCCTGGATTCTTGGCCCATGGAAATTGTGAGGTAATAAATGTTTGTTGTTTTAAGCTGCTACATTTTGGGGTACTTTGGTATTCAGCAACAATAAGTACACGGACATAACTCCGATCCCGTTAACCTGGTAGGAGACTCTTCCAGCTGCTGCTGAGTCGTGAAGAGTGAAGCCAGGTTGTCAGCAGAGGAAAGAGCACTTCTCCTGCGATGGTGGGCGGCATGCATCAGATCTCAGTTGCCTCAAGTTATGTAAATAAAAGGTTTTACATCTTTTAGAAGTAGAATCTTATCTTTCTGTCTCTCAAGATACTATTATTATTGCCCATTCTGATTTTTAAAGGATTATTTTCATCTTGGCTCTGAAGAAATCTGTATCTGTGCCAAAGTAATAGAGCTTGGCATGTGGGAGGCTTCTGTCTCCGGGTTCAGTGATCTTTGAGAAAGCAGTCTGCTCTGAGGAGAGAGCTATGGGGCACATTTTAACCCATTTAATGGTTAGGATACCTGGAGGAAAGCATTCAGTATAGGAGTAATAGGTCCCCTATAAAGTAGGGTAAAGACTCCTGCATTGAGCATCACACAGAATTTTGATAGGATGTTTAGCATAGTCATGGGTATGTCATTTGAGAATATATGGGATTCCTTGATTGATTGATTAATTGATTGAGAGGTAGTAGAGGGGCTCAGGGAAATGGAAAAGATACCCCCAAGCAGGCTTCATTCCCAGCACGGGGCGGAGTGTGGGGCTCAATCTCACGACCCTGAGATCATGACCTGAGCCAAAATCAGAGTGGGACGCTTAACCAACTGAGCCACCCAGGCGCCCCACGATTCCCATTCTGTGGTAATTTAATTTCACCTCAAGAGATCTGTGCCTATTGAGTGAATCTGAGTGAGATCTATTACTCTGGGCAGGCCTTAAACAGTTGTGGTGGTTAAAGATCTTTACCCATTTTTGGTGCTTGCTCTGATGTTTGAAAATGGTTGAGGATCCTGGGTTCCAACTAAGGTGAAACCTGAGATCCACAAAACGAATAAAAGTTCTTCATGATTGTGGAGTCTGCCCCCATGGCCCCGACGCCAAACACAAAACCTCCCATGGAAATCTACGACTAGTCAGCTATCTCAAAAAGATAAGTTCCTTACAGAAGGATTTGAACTTAAATTTTGATGTGGCATTAAGTTCTGCCTGATATATTGTTTCATTAGCCAAACCAGAATGTGGGAGCTACCAGATAGTCTTTACTGAATAGAGATGGAACAACTGATTCCTTTGTCCAAATACAAGGCAGCCAAGGCTGAAATGAAATTAAGGGGAAAGCCTCTCCTGGGATGTAGTTTGAGTGATCTCTGTTCTTTACCCTCAGAAGGTATACTAGGGAAGGGGAGACTGGGGAGACCCAGTGACTTTCATACCCCTCAGATTTCAGACCAATGTGTAGTAAGACTCAGAAGCAACAATATGGCAGTGACTTCAAGGAGAGAGAAATAAGGCGGATCATTGGTGAGTCAGTTACCTTACGTCACCATTAGAGATGTTGTTGTCGTTCGTTTCGATTTCCAGGAGCTGTTGTTTGTTGATATTAAATTAGGATGTGAGACTGACCAGGCATTTGCCTCCTCCTGAGGAATACTTTCCTAATCTAGATTTCCCCTGTGTGAAGTTTTTCCACAACTGGTGCCAACCCTTCATCCCAGTTTTCTAAAGTTATAGCCTATGCCCATGGAGGCTTTGGGTATGTGGAAGTCAGAGGTGCTCAGTCACCTCAAGAGGGCTGACGCACAGAAGAGCAAGTGCAGCTCTTTCCTTATTGTGGGGAAGAGATGTGCTTCCTGTCTCATCCTAGGGAATCTGAAGAGGTGAGGTGATTGGTTTTGGTCAGTGGAGACAGGGTCAAGATCATACAAGCTGAGAAAAATTCTTTCTGTGGGTTCTTTCAGAGAATCCTACAGAAAATTGCAGGAGTATCTGGTTGCTTTCCAAAAATTAAATCTGAGGAGGGATTAAATGTAGGTGCTGCTTCTGGTGTGTCCCCCAATGGTTTATAACCTCACATATAAGATAGCAACCCCTTTCTCCCCATAACTGAAAGAATCACATGCACAGCAATTTTAGAATATGCTGGTAACATGAGCAAAAGCTCTTTAAAGGAAGTTGCCCGACAAAGGGAGTCTGATCAGGAGTGTAACAGAATAGAAAGTAGATTTTATTTTTCCCTGTAGCTTTGCTCTTTTGGAGATTCACATGCAGAAAAAGAGCTTAATGTGCGTTCTTCGTATATGTGCTGCCGAAGCGAGCACAACATGCGTTCTTCGAAGGTTTGATGTTAACCTGTACTATCTTTGGGGAAAATGCTAAAAAAATCTTTTTTCCCCCAATTTTCCTCAAATTCCCAGTTAACTAAGGGTGAGAGAAGGACAACAAGAAATATGGGTGATGTCCTCATTGACGTCACTGCTTATAAGTCATATCAACGCTCAAGTATAAGGAACCCTATAGTTGAAATACACAATTACTCTTTATTTCTTAGACTAATAGAAAAATAAGTGCTTGAAAAATTTTTAACTGTTTTCTTTCATTTTTCTCTTGAACTTTTAACAAAGTTCTAACTTTCTAACAAAGCCCTTTCTCTGCCACTTATAAGAAATTTAGCTAAATGACAGAAGCAGAATTGACAGTGATCAGTGGAAAACAGGAACAAAATTAGTGAGGGAGGGAACAGATGTGAGTCAGAGGCTCATTTCTACAGTGATTTCCAAAACCTTGAAGTAAACTTTCTACCCACAATTCCATAGTGATATATGTGCCCGTGGTCAGCTTTTGCTTAGAAGTATGTTAGTGGAGATTTACTTTCCTAGGAATGGGTAGAGTAAATATGGCCATAAATTCTTTTTGTGATCCCAGAGGAAAGAACTGGGATCAGTGATGGAAGTTCTAAGGAGTCATATTTTGTTTCAGTGTAAGCAACCGTCTAATCCTAGACTAGACTGTCCTGCCCAAGAAGGGATAGAGATGTCTCTAGCAGGGTGAGCACTGGGACATATGGGGTGGGGAAGTGGGAGAAGGGATTTCTCTCCTGGGAGAGATATTGGACTGGTTCTGTCCATGGTCAGTACTTGTGTTCTGATTACTTGTGATGAGTAGAAGATCATTTCTAATGTTAAAATAGCACTGCTAGTTTGCGAAGTACTTTCACATTATTCTATCTTGTAATACTTACAATAAATAGCTCTCCATTTTAAGAAGGGACAAAGATCAGACATAATTAAGGCTATGATCACCTAATTGACAATTTCTACTGTGATAGGTACCGAATAGACAGAAAAGTAAAACTGAGGGTTATTTGCCCTCAAAGAACTGAAAAACTACTTGAGGAGATGTGCACACACACAGGTCAGACTATGAGATAGCATGTGGGAATTACCTATTGGTGCACTAGATCTGTGGTTCTCAAAGGGTGTTCCCTGGACCAATAGCATCAGCATTATCTGGGATCTGTTAGAAATCCGTTTTTTTTTTTTTTTTTTAAAGTTGGCTCTGTCATGGAACCTAGTGCAGGGCTTGAACTCACGATCCTGAGATCAGGACCTGAGTTGAGATCAAGAGGAGTTGGATGCTTAACTGATTGAGCCACACAGGCACCCTGTAGAAATGCATTCTTTTTTTTTTTTTTTAATTTATTTATTTGACAGAGATCGCAAGTAAGGAGAGAGGCAGGTAGAGAGAGAGGAAGGGAAGCAGGCTCCCCGCTGAGCAGAGAGCCCCATGTGGGGCTGACCCTGGGATCATGACCTGAGCCGAAGGCAGAGGCTTTAACTCACTGAGCCACCCAGGCGCCCCTAGAAATGCATTCTTGACTCGTACTCCATACCTGCTGAATCAGAAATTCCAGGTGGGGGGTGGTGGCATCATTCCGTGTTTTTAAAAAGGCCTCCAGGTGATTATGATGCATGCTTGAGTTTAAGACCACTGATCTAGTCCAGACCAGTGCTTCTTAAACTCTGGCATGATAAGAATCACTTGGAACAGTGCTATTTTTAAAAAAAATTTTTTTTTCAAGTTTTTTTTTTTTTCAAGTTTTTATTTAAATTCTAATTAGTTAACATAGATGTTAAAATTGCACCTGAAACTGCTGTCTGAAATATGGCCCAAGAACTGCAGGCTCTCCAAGGTGGTTTTTACTGACCTGAAAGCTTGTTAAAACACAGATTTTCCAGTCCCACTCCTAGACATTCTCATTCAGTAGATGGGACTTGAGAGTTTGTGATGCTGAGGGACTCAGAATGTTCTCTGAGTAGCCGTGCTCTGAGCAGTCTTGCCTCTGGGGTTTAGCAGAGGAGGGCCCAGTGGGAGAAACTTGTGCGCCAGGACCATGCGCGTGGTCTTCACAGAGTGGAGGACGGACGACCTGGACTGAGTCTGATGGGAAGGTTTAGGTTGGCTGAGAGGAAGTTATTTGATGCAAGGGTGGAGGGGAGGATGGGATGAGCACCCAGCATGCGTGACTGAAGTAGAGCATTCACGCTAGTCAGACCTGGGTTCGTTCTGCCTGGGACTGGGGGGAGTTAACAGCTGTCAGCTCTCACGCATCCTCTCCGAGGAGAGGGAGCAGGAAACAGCCTAGGACCAGGAGCACTTTCTTAGTTGCGCTGTTACATGGTCCTGCCCTCTAAGTGGTACTTGTCAGACGCATTACTGCGTCCTTCTTTTCTCCTCTTCCCTTGGTCCCCTGCTCACTGAGGCTGGTTTGCTTCAACCCTATAGCTTGTTCTTTCAGTTTGGCCTGAATCTTCAGGCTTGGATTCTGAGCATTCTTCTCAGACTCCATGTTGATTTAGTTCTCCCTGCACGACTGCGTGGCTCTGCTCTCCATAGTCACCCTTCCCCATCATGTCCCACCCATCCCCTCAGGCAGTCCTTGCTGAGGGGGAGGAAGCTGACCAACGTGCTCCGTCCTCTTCCATATACTCTCATCTTTGTTGTGTCCTGGTGTCTCCTGGTCGGCCTTGTGTTGCTGTCCACGACAGAAGTGGAAGATAGTGTGGCAAGAGCCAGCTCAGTCTTGGAGGTCAGGATAAGCAACCTTGGATTAATGGGGTCACTTAAGATTTTGACCAGTGATCTTATAAAATCCAATCACAGCTCAAGTCTGAGGTACAAAGAGCAAATATCCTTTAGGGCTCCAGAACATTTCTGTTATTCTTGACTTTGCACTCCCCACTCAATTTGTGGTCATCCTTGGGGGCCCCAATGGTTACCGCATCTGCACCATAGCTTTTGCCATGGAGAAGAGCTGCCCAGACCACCCAAGGGAGGTAGGATCAAATTCTAGAAATACCGAGGACTAGCTTGTATCCCCTACCCTCAGTGCGGCCAACTCTTATTGCCCCTGCCGGGGGCTCGTCTGCACGGCCCCTCTCCCCTGACTGTTTGGTCACTATCCTTGCATGTCCTCACTGGTCTCTGCTCCCTCGTGGCCACTTGAAGATCCAGGCGTGGAGTTCTGTGAAATCACCCTGGGCACCTGAAGTCACCTTGCCTTCACTGGCTGGATGTACTCCACGTTCTCTTGTGATGTGGGCTTGCCCTCAGTCAGGAGGGCTCTGCACCTTCATGGAGGTTTTCTAGGCACATGGAGACTGGCCTCTGGTGGAGAATCCCTCAGGGAGCCTGATATCCCTCACCTCCTAGGGTTTCTGATATTTTCAACCTTCGTTTCTGCTCACCAGTGTTCTGGTCCTCACTCCCAACCTGGAGGCTGGCAAGGAGTCACAGGTACTCAGGTTTCTCTCAGCTGCTTCTGTCCCTTCCTACAGAAGCAATGGGGATAGTTTACCTACTGAAAAGGAAGCTCGAGTCGCCCTGTCCCCCAAGCCTGTTCTTTCAGTGCCCTTCAGAAATGCCCTTAGTGTTTTGTTTTTGCTACGTCTGGCCGCAAGGTCTGGAACCACTTGGTGAAAGCTGGGAGCGTTGCAGTCTTGAGAGACCTTAGCTCAGCCTCTTTGTCTCTAAGCAGAGTCAAATCTAAATTCAATTTCCCTCTTAAAATTACTTCCTGCCAGTGTCCAAAAGGCCAAAGCTAGAACAATTTGAGTGATAAAATATATAATGAAAGTACTGGATTATAAGCCATAGAATAAAATAAGTATTGATGAACACATACTTATATAAATAAATAATTGAATACATTAGTAAATGGGGGATGCGGGGAATAGTAGGATTCCAATCAATAAATGTAGAAGGAGTGAGAAAAATAGAAAATCCTGACGAGGCAAACATAATAATAATTGTTTCAGAAAACATCCACTAGTGGATGCTGAAATCAGCAGTCCAGACTTTGCAGGGAAACATGGTATTCATACAGTTTCAAAAGATCTCATCCAGGATTATTAGTTGCAAAGGAAAAGTAGTACTGTTACAGTGAGGAAACCTCACAGGTACCACTTTTACCACATATTCAAGGTTGACATCACCGTGATAAGACATGTGGACATTATGGTCCCTCTGATAGGCCCTGAGGAGGTATATTAGTCAGGTTTCTTCAGAGAAACAGACCAGTAGGATATATGTAAATATATACATATATATTTGGGATATATACATTTAGTATACAAATTTGTAAGGAGGTTATAGAAGCTGACCTGTCTCAAGGTATTCAGGGTGACCCCATGCTGGAGACCCAGGAGAGCTGAGGCTGTGGTTCCAATCCAAAGGCCTGAAGGCTCAGCACCCAGGAAGAGCCCATGTTTCCGCCTGAGTCCAAAGGCAGGAAAAACCCCATGCTCCCTTTTGAAGGCAGAAGGAATTCTCCCTGGGGAGAGTCAGCACCCCCCCCACCCCCTTTTTAAAAGGCCTTCAACTGATTGGATGAGGCCCACCCACACCAGAGAGGGTAATCTGCGATACTCAGTTTGCCACTTAAATGTTAACCTCATCCAAAACACCTTCACAAAAACACCCAGAATTATGTTTGGCCAAATAAGCACTCCGCGACCCAGTCACATGGGCACATAAAAGTAGCCATCACAGAAGGTGACATTAGGACTTCCATGGGATTCTTGGCAAAAATATGTGACCTGATCTAATCATGAAAAACCATAGGTGAACTCAAATTGATGAACATTGTACAAAATAACTGACCAGTATTCTTTATAAGTCTCAGGGTTATGCAAGACAAGGAGAGACTGGGGCGTTTGCAGATTGGAGGAGAGAGTGAGGATACATGACACCTAAAAGCAGTGTGGGATCCTAGATTGGCTCTTGCAACACAAAAGGGTATTAGTTGAAAAATGAATAAAATGTGAATGGAGTCTATAGTGCAGTTAATAGTGTGTTAATGTTAATTTCTTAGTTTTGATACTTGGACTGTGGTAGTCTAACATATTGATATTGGCCGAAGCCAGCTGAGGGGTACACAGGAGCTCTGTTATTTTTGTAGCTTTTCTGTAAGTCTAAAATCCTTTCAAGATCAAGTTTTTAAAAAGCTTCCTGCCATTTGGTACTTGAGCACTTTTCAGTAACAGTACATTTTTACAGTAACAGTAAATTTTTTAAATTTAATAAATTTAATAAATATTTTGATATTTTTAAAATTTATTACTGGTGTGTGTGTGATTTTGATTCTACCATTCAACATTTTCCACAAATGCTGAATTCTGTCAGTTTTTTTGGAAGTACCTTTAAAAAGCCCTAGACTTCTTTTCTTTCTTTTTCTTTTCTGTATTCAGTACTTCTTCCTCTCTAAAGCAGTGTTTTTGGTAAATGATGATAGCTCAACCCTCCAGGGGTTGTTAACCTCTGAGATGATGACCCGTGGGGCCCATTGACACAGAGCAAGGAGCCTGCAGCCGGAGGTCTGAAGACCTGGGAGCCAGCCTTCTTAGTCCAGTTCTGTTACTAACTAAATCCATGACTCTCCGGTGTTAATGTTCTGATGCCAAATGGGAAATTCAGGTTAGATACTGTATGCATAGTTGATGTATGTATTCAAATGATTACTTTTTTTTTTTTTTTAAGATTTTATTCATTTATTTGTCAGAGAGGGAGAGAGAGAGAGCACAAGCAGGGAGAAGGGCAGAGGGAGAAGCAGACTCCACCCCCCCCTTTTTTTTTAAACATTTTATTTATTTATTTGACAGAGAGAGAGATCACAAGTAGGCAGAGAGAGAGAAGCAGGCTCCCTGCCAAGCAGAGATCCCGATGCGGGGCTTGATCCCAGGACCCTGAGATCATGACCTGAGCCAAAGACAGAGGCTTAAGGGAGCCCGATGCGGAACTCATCCCAGGACCCTGGGATCATGACCTGAGCTGAAGACAAATGCTTAACCCAATGAGCCACCCAGGCATCCCCAAATGATTACATTTTTTAATTAATTTTTTTTCTTTTTATCAAGGTCCCAGGTGCTCTATTTTTAGGTTCCCAAGTTTTTGTTTTGTTCTGTTTTATCCATATATATTTTTTTTTCCCTCTTGCCTCCAATGTCTTTGGGTTCTACAACAGCTCTCGATTTACACACTTCATTCTGGCATTTCCCTTAGACAATCCCTCTTTCTCTCTCTCTTTTTTAAAATCAAATTAAGAAGATCAACATTTTCTTTTTTTCTTTTGAGCAGGAAGCCCCTGCAGCTGTCCTCTGTCTTGTTTTTCTTCTCTCTGAACAGTGTGTAGCCCTTTTCACAGTTGTGCCTCCAACTGTCTCATGGCTTCTGTGTTGTGGGCTTCCGAACATTTGGGCCTCGACTGGGCTGAGCCCTGGCACCATCCTATAGGGATCACTGGTGGGCATGCCCCATCTGCCCACGCAGGGTGGCACGAGAGCTCAGGGTCAGGGTCCCTTGGCCAACCTGCATCACTAATGCCAGCACTAAGGCCAGGGCATGGAGCCAGCAGGGTGCTTTAAGGAATAACTGACACTTTTTTTTTTTAAATTTAAGATTTTATTTTTTTAGGGAGAAAGAGAGTAGAGAGTGGTGGGGGAGGAGCAGACAGGGAGGGGGATGGAGAGAGAGAGAAAAAAAATTTTTAAAGATTTCATTTATTAGAGAGAGTGAGCATGTGTGCAGGTGCATGAGTCGGGGGAGGGGCTGAGGGAGAGGGAGAAGCAGACTCCCTGATGAGCAGGGAGCCTGACTCGGGGCTCAATCCAAGGACCTTGGGATCATGACCTGAGCCAAAGGCAGATGCTTAACGGAGTGAGCCACCCAGGTGCCCCAGAGGGAGGATCTTGAACAGATTCTGCTCACAGAGCCCGAGGTGGGGTTCAGTCTCACGACCTTGAGACTATGACCTGACCTGAAACCAAGAGTCAGACACAACCGACTGAGCCACCCAGGTGCCCCAAGAAAATAACTGACACTCTTGAGAACAGATGATTTACCCAGGTTTGCTTTGTTATTTTTGTCCAGGGATGGACCACTTGCTTGTCCTCATCAGAGTAGACAGTTTGGTTAGGTTCAGGATATTGCGGGGCTTTCCTTGGTCCCTGTGGAATATAGAGTAGAAATGATCTTTTTAAAGATAATTCCAGCTCCATTTGTTGTTTTTTTGTTGTTTTCAACTTATTTTTAAAATTGAGATATATTTGACATAAAACATTGTGTAAGTTTAAGGTGTACAAATGTTGATCTGATACATTTCTGTATGCTTGTATCGTGCTGTGTTGGTCTGTTAACTCTCATTCCCAACTCCAGCCATTTCTCCTTCTAGCTCATTTATATGCAGGCATCAGATACTTAATTTTATCGGTGTGCCCCTCAAAAACAGTGAAATGGGTGCAGCATTTAGAACCATGCCTGGTATGTAGTAAACATTGCATTAGCATTTGTTTAATAAAAATAAGGAATTATTCTCACTTTCAAAGAACTTACCATTTTGTTGGAAAGAGAAAATGTGCAGACAAACAAGCAAAAACCAACCAGCACGTAGCACAGTATGAAGCTCAAGAGAGTAGGCGAGAAGAGGCAAGACCTCTCCTCTGTGTGCTCTCCTCGAGTCATCTCACTGATTCGCCTAAACAACCAGCAGTTCCTCAAGAAATTAAGGTTAGTAGGTATAAAAGGCCTTACAAGGCTTATGTGTAACCGCAGCATTTGAACACAGGGCTGTCTGAACTGAAGACTCCTGTTAGCACCAGATAGAATAGACAGAGGAAGTTTTGGAAGGAGGCTCATGCTGGACCTTGAAGGATGGATAGAATTTACCAGATGGAGAGGAGTGGGGAGCACATACAGGTTGTGGGGGGTGGGAAAAGGGGTGGGCACAGCTTGGGCAAAGATGTGTCCTTAGGAAGCATGAAGTGTGCTGGGGAATGGGCAGCGTTGCCCAGGTTGGCTAGAGTGAGGGAGGAACGGCAGAGAAAACTGGAACTGGGTCGGAGGCAGAGCCTAATGAGCCTTGAATTCCGAGTTTAGACTTTCTTTCATAACCCATTTCATAGCCCATTGATGGTGTTTGTGAAGGGGAGTGACGTGGTGAAAAGAGGACTTTATGCGATTTAAGTCGGGTGGGGTATGGGCTGGAGAAACAGAGGGGCTGCGCTCATGAAAGCTAATGCTTGAGGTACCGACATATGGTGCTAAGGGCTCCTCGTGCATGATGCCATGCATCCTGACAATAGCCCTAGAAAATGAGCGTCAGTATCATCCCCATTTTCCAGATAGGCAAACTGAGCCTCTGAGAGGTTCAGTACCGAGCAGTCTCCCACGGTGAATCATGGTTCTGCCAGGATGTGAATGAGGTGGATCCAGTTCCGCCTGTGTTGCCTCTGTTTGCTACAGCGCCTGTCAGTGGCTTGGCAGACAACCTGGGACAATTGTAACAGGTCGGAGGAGATGGTCCAGGTGATGAAGACTGAGCTAGTTCAGCAGTGATGGAAAAGGAGAGATGGGAGCAAAGGTGTGACACATCGTTGTGTGTGAGCCCGATCTCAGGGCTGGGCCTGTGATTCCATAGTTTCTCTTTCTGTAGTCCTTCCTGCGGGAGCTGGTGCTCAGTGCTGAGAACATTGTCAAGACCATGGTACAGCATGGAAAATCTTGCCTTGCAGCCCAGGCTTCTTGAGTTCTTCTGAGGACATGTATTAATTTAATAAAATAAGTGCTGACGTTGGTGTGCAGGGTCTGGGTTATCTTTGAGACGGGTTAAGCATATTTCCAGGCGTTCTCAAGCATCTCAACTTTTAATTCCTAGAGTCTGAGACAAGGAGGTGCCTCCAGAGGTCTGTGGGTGATAAGATCTCCCTTTCCCCATGAACCTTCCTCCCTTATGTGCTTTTCTTGATATGTTCCCAGTTACTTCCCTGTTTTGCTACTGTATGGATTGGTCCGTCACAGGATTAATTTGTTTCATTTTTGCTTCTATTTTTTTTTTTAAGAAAAAGGGGGTACATGCATTTTGACTCTGCAAAACTTTTGACAAGAGTTAAATGAACCTATAATTCGTGTGCGCTGAATGCCACGGTGACCACGTGGGGCAGTGGAGGCCAGCCCAGTGACCTCTCTGCTCTGTCTGCTGCAGGTGACAAGAAGTACATCATGGGGCCCAAGCTTTCTACTCTGGACGCCACCGTCTTTGGACACTTGGCACAGGCAATGTGGACCTTACCTGGGACAAGACCTGAGCGGCTGATCAAAGGCAAGCCCTACAAACCTCTTCAGGCTTTAGGAGTTGCTGTGGGGTGAAGGGTACGGGTAACACAATGGAGAATTCTAGGTCTATGCCTGTGAACTTGACTGTGCTTTTTGGAGACACCAGGCTCTGGTGTCCAGGGCTGGGGTCAGTTTATTTTATTTTTTATTATTATTGTTATTTTAAAAGATTTTATTCATTTATTGACAGAGAGAGACAGCGAGAGAGGGAACACAAGCAGGGGGAGTGGGAGAGGGAGAAGCAGGCTTTCCGCTGAGCAGGGAACCTGATACGGGGCTCGATCCCAGGAACCTGGGATCATGACCCGAGCCGAAGGCAGACACTTAATGACTGAGCCACCCAGGTGCCCCCGGTCAGTTTATTATGCTCAGGATGTGTAGGGGTTGAGGAAGACCAGACTTTCACCTGCCATCTTGCCTAGACCATGTTCTTAACAAAGTTGATGCAAATTGTACTGTGTATTACACAGCTCCTTACATAGTGGACTTAACACTTGTTGATGACAGGGCTGGGATTCCACCTAGTGCCCATATTTTGTTGGTCTTCCTTAATTTCCATGGGACATTGGTGCCGAGCCTCACTACTTTCTGTTCTACGTAGTGCGGCAGCAAACATGGTGGGCTGGGGCTGATGGACTGACTGCCCATCTCGATGCTGTTTTGAGTCTGAACTGGTGTTACATATTTCACATGTAGGTATAGGTACATATGTTTCTACATCATTTGAGTTCAAACATTCTTTCTTCCTGTTCTAGTGGGTATCTGTAGATCATACATTGAGAGTAGTAGAGCTAGGAAGTTCAAGATTGTGAAAAATAGGGGAAATGTCCGCAAATGTTTTATAGTGTGATACTATATAAAATGTTATTATTATTATTAGTAGTAGTAGCAATTGTTGTATATTTTGGCCGTAAGGCCTGCCACAGTTACATTACGGACTGGGGGGGTAGAAGTGGGGATGAATGGGACCAGACCTAGGGGATGAATGAATATATGTGTGGGGGTGGTAAGCCAAGAGTTGAGTTCATGTTGGCAAGGGGGCAGGGACAGTAAGCTCAATGTGGGTCGGTGTCAAGGGACCAGACCTTGGTGTATGTGTATGTTGGGGGGCAGACTGAACAGGTGGGATGCACATGAAAGCTGGGCCTCTGGGAGAGGCTTCCTCTGCTGAATGGGAACTGTTTGGAGTCCTCTCCAATTTTTTTTTTTTTTTTTAAAGATTTTACCTATTTGAGAGAGAGAGAGAGTAGAGAGAGAGAGCAGGAGCAGGGGTGGGGAAGAAGGGCAGAGGGAGAGGGAAAAGCAGACTCCCCGCTGAGCAGGGAGCCTGATGCAGGGCTCTATCCCAGGACTCTGGGATCATGACCTGAGCTGAAGGCAGGTACTTAAACCGAATGAGCCACGCGGGTGCCCTGAGTCATCTCCAATTTGAAGAAGTACCTGAGCAGGTACCTGGGGGCTGCTGATACAGGGATCAAAGTTCAGTATTTGGGTTTGGGAAGGGGAGTGACAGAGTTGACCAAGGTTTTTATGCCCCAGCTGAGAAGGCTGAGGATGTAGATGAGATCACCAGTGAATAGTGTATAGAATGTTTTTATTGTTGCTGGATGGATGATCGGAACCAAGCAAGGCAGAATCATACAAGAAACTGAGGCAGGTGAACACTCACGTGTGGTGGCCACAGGTGGGTGTATAGGAAGGTTGGGGAAGGCTGTAGCTCTGTGTGTGTCTGTGTGTGTTTGTGATTCAGGTGCATGCCCAGAAGTTCAGACCAGGTAAAGGACAGGAGAAGTCATTCTCCAGATCCTCCCATTGGTGAGGATGAGTCTTCAGAAACATTACCAGACTTGGTTGGAATAGGGCAGGCATTGACTGAAGGTCTTCCGGAACTTCAGCTGGGTGAGGCTAGGGATAGTATGGACTGATATTTAATTTCCTATTTGATCAGCACAGAAATGTTCCTTGTCTTACAATGTGTTGGAAGTTACCTAAATCGAATATGTTACCTTATTGGTGGTGTTGGTAGCATTTAAAATAGTTTCTCTTCATTTTAATCATCTAAGATACATTGGTTCCCTTTAGATCATGTTGTATATATACACTCTATTCCTGTTTCTTCCTATTCCCTGCCACCACTCTTACTCACCAACAAGTACACACACTGCCACGTCTACTCACATATTCTATACACACATACCTCATACACACTCAGTTGTACACGTACACTCACATTTGTACCCAAGCCCACGTGCGTGAACACACCCAGCTGATGTCATCTCTTATTAGTCAGAAGCATTTGGGTATTATCCATTATGACTAGAACTATCAAATTCTATAGAATCCCTTCTTGCAGGAACGAAACATCTTTTGTTAAATTATTTATGACTTGTCCCTTTTCACTTTTACTTCCTGGAAGGACTCGAGACATTTAGTGTCCTTTTTAAAGAAATGGGTCAGCCTTTTTGGAGGATCAATTTTGAATTTCACCCAAGATCCACACACTTGGGAGAATCTGACACCATCGTGTGCGAGGGACTTTGGCTCGTAGCTGTGTGTACTTTGGTTCTTAAACAAGTTAGAAGCTTCCAGCTCTCCCTGGGAACTGGGGTAGCACGAATCGTTAAAGTCCACAGAGGGTCTCTAAATCCCATTTTGGTCATTGGTTGCACGGCCTTCCAAACCTTCTGATAGCAGCTGCTAATAGACAGGCAAACCACTACTTTGGTTTCTACTTCTTCCTCCACCTATGCTCTTTCTGTGGTGGGGACTTGCCCAAGAAGTAACAAGAGGAAGGGGAAGCAGGAACAACTAAGCACCTGTATGCTTTCGAATTGGCGCAAATCTAGGAGCGTCAATGCTTGGATCAGGCAGTTTTCTGCCTTAGCTTTGGAACATCCAAAGCACTGTTGGCCTTGCCACATGTGTGCATGTGGGTGTGTGTGTATAATATTCGCTTTTGGTCCTAGATATTAGTTACAGTATCTAGCCACATAGTGTAGCAGAACCATCGAAAATATTGAGAAATTTTCCTTAATTTAAGGGAGTAAGAGGACAGACTTTGAATATTAAGCCGTTCTTAAAATATACTTAGTATGTGTTTGTGTATTATAGATGTAGGTACATGAAATATTTCCTTGCTGGAGAAAATTTAGAAAAGATAGAAAAATTAAAAAATAGAACTTGTGCTCCCTGTCATCCACAGAGAACTACTGTTAATATTGTGGTTGGTGTCTTCATCTTTCATCAAGTACATGTATGTGTATATTTTAGAAAAACTGGGATCATGGTGTTGATACAGTTATAAACCTGTAGTTTTAATTAACTATGTATCATGGCCATTTCCCTTGATATTAAATATGCCTTAAAGCAATATATAGTAGTTGGATAATATCCTATGCCCTGGCTACATTGTAATCGATGTGATTAATCTTCTCTTTCTGGACTTGTTCTTGTTTCACATAATTTTTTAACTAATATTCTTTAGTGAATTTTGTATAAAAATATATTCTTGCTTATCTGTGGTTATTTCCTTAAGCCAAATTTCTAGTTGAGGAATTTCTATCTCAAAAGGTCTAAGCTCTTAGTCTGTATAGCTAAATTGCTTTCTATTTTTTTTTTTAAGATTTTATTTATTTATTTGACAGAAAGAGAGAGAAAACACAAGTAAGGGGAGCAGCAGGCAGAGGGAGAGGGAGAAGCAGCCTCACCGACCTGGGAGCCCAGTGCGGGGCTTGATCTGAGGACCCCGGAATCATGACCTTGAGCCAAGGGCAGGTGCTTAACCGCTAAGCCACCCAGGTGCCCCTCCCCTTTAGATTCAAGGAGATGAGGGGAAGGTGGTGTGTCTTCATCACACCATTCAAATTTTTTTCAATCTTTTCTGAAGAGGATATGCTCTGTGCACTCCCTGCCCTGTGACAGAATGCCAAAGAGAGAAGCAGGGGCTCTCCATGCGGTCAGCACTTCACACAGGTCTGCAGTAGGGGGGGTGCCGAGGAAATGCCTATAATGAGTGTGTGGGGGTGCCGGCCCCACGTTTTCCAAATACTTGCTGGTTAATGCCCAAGGGCTGGACAGGTGCTGCTGGGGCATGCTGGCCATCTCCCCTGCGCCCTCCTTCTTCCCACCCCCCCGCACGTCTCCCTCACTCTCATTCCTGCTGTACACAATTGGCAGCTGGGAGAAACAGAGTCCTGGGTTCTGGGGCTGGTTGACAACGTTTTCAGCGTCAAATTGTACAATTTTTTTTTTAAAGATTTTATTTATTTATTTGACAGACAGAGATCACCAGTAGGCAGAGAGGCAGGCAGAGAGAGAGAGAGAGAGAGAGAGGATCAGGAAGCAGGCTCCCTGCTGAGCAGAGAGCCTGATGTGGGGCTTGATCCCAGGACCCTGGGATCATGACCCGAGCCGAAGGCAGAGGCTTTAACCCACTGAGCCATCCAGGCACCCCAAAATGTTTTTGAACATTAGAGAAATTGCAGTGATGCAAAAAAAAAAAAATTAGTCACTTTTTTTCAAAGAGCATTGGGGAATATTTCCATTTGGAGGACCTCTAAGAGAAAAGCTCTTCATTCTTTTTGGGAGTGACCTCTGGGTCGAGGACCATTTGGCTTTCTGATAAATGGCCTCTCAAGCCGCCCGAGCATATCCCCAGTCACTCATTAGTACTGCACTAATGTACTTTATCGGAACTTTAGATTTAAAAATACAATGATTGTCAAAATAAGTTGGATTAATAGGAATATTTTAAAAGATTTATGACTTCCCCTTATCTGTGTCTAATATCCCCCCATGGAATAATCAATATTAAGAATTTGGAATGAATTTTTTTCTGCCTTTCTTTTTCATGTGCAGGTTTACATACATGTATATAATAGTTTTGTTTTTTTTTTAAACTATTTTTAAACAATGGAATTGCATTCTATACATTTATAACTTGCTCTTTTCATTTAATAGAATGTCACGCCTTTTTAACAACTACAAAATATATAGAATTGATGCACTGTAATTTATTCTATCAATCCCTATTGATGGGCATTCAGGTCATTTTCATCTTTCTTTTCTTCCTTATTTTTTACTGACACAATGCTGTTGACATGCATATATATATATCTTTATGTACCAGGGGTTTTATCTTAGTAGAATAGAGAAATAAAAGTGGAGTTCTGGGCCAATGGATAGGTACAGTTAAAATTTCAACAGGTGACATTGGATTACTTTCCAAAAAAAGGTTATAGAAATTTATAATTCCACCAGACATGTAGTTACAATGCCTCACCCTCCACGTTGGAGGTTACCAGACTTTAATTTTTACCATTTTTTTGTGTGACATTGTTATCTCATTATTAGGTACACTTTGAAAAAAATGCAGTTTTTCTATTGTTTCACAAGGTTCACACCTTCAACATAGGCATTTATGTTAACACAGGTGTGTCTCTCTCACACACACACATGTACACACACACACACACAATTTCTACTGCCAACTTTTTTCTTTTCTTTTGTCTGGTCGCGTGGTGAGTGGGTCAGTTGCTGGAGAATCCAGGGACAGAAGGAATTGGCGAAGTCAGACAGGGGTAGAACTCAGCCATAACATTTCATTCTTCATCCCGCTGTTTTTATCAGTGGTGGGATTTGAGGATGGGTATGTGGGCTCCCAGTTTTTGCTTATCAAAAGCAATTCCTTTCTGGACTCCATGATGGAATGATCACTTCTTGACAACTCATTATCTTTGAGGGGCAGTACCTGTCCCCTCATAATTCTTGAGACTCCAGAAAGAATTATAGAAAATCTTCTGGGACAGGGAGTGTGAAGCTATTAATTCCCAAGCCAGGCTGGGGGGTGAGGCGGGGAGAGAGAGAGAGAGAGAGAATAGATTCGTGGTGAAGGGCACGGAGTCTGGAGACTGGGTGTTGGAATCCTGGCTCTGCTGCTTTCTAGCTATGTGACCTTAGGCAAGTTAATTAACCTCTTTGTTGCTTCAGTGTTCCCATGACAGATGGGGATAATAATAATTTCTTCTTTATAGGATTATTGTAAGGACTAATTCAGCAGATGAATAAAGCCCTTCAAACAGTGCCTGGTACACAGTAGGGACTATAGGCACGTTTGCTGTTATTATTTTTATTAACTTTTATTATTGCACGCTGAAGGGGAATTCGTGTTTCACAGGACAAAGGCAGGGCTGCTCTCCTGGAAGAAAAGCGAAGTAACAGGCTGTAGAAAAAACAGCCATAGGAGAAGCGCCTAGAACCCTATATGGTGTAGAACCTGTGAATAGATTCTGACTTTCTAGCTGCTTGCTAAACAGCTCAGAGCGAGTGGTCTTGATTGAGGCAAACACAGCTGTCTCCAGACCCCACTGTGAAGTGACCATAGTCCATCTTCGATCACCTCCTCCCACTCCAAGTCCTGCCCCCCGCCCCCCATCCCGCTGGTCAAACCTTGCTGCGGCCTCCCCAGCTTTGTCCAAGTCTTGGTTACCTGGGACTGGCAGCAGTACCCGGGGAGGTGTTTCCTGACTGCTTCCCTGAGGGAGAATCTAAGTGGAGGGTTTGTCTGCATCTTTTCAGGGAGCACTGATGGTGGCTGCTTGGCTTCTGGCTCCTGGGCGTGTATGTAAATTCCTTGAGAAGGGGGCAGTCAGAATGGACTCTTTAGTATGGGGGGAACTGTTATGACCTGAGGCAACTGAAAATAGTGCCCTGGAAGCGATATCAGCCCACCAGTTTATAGGGCTCATGGAGTGGGGGAATCGCTTCTTCATGTTTTATAGGGAGCGTGCTTATTGAAGCAGAGCCGCCATCAAGTTTTGAAAAATTTCCGTTGGAAAATGTGTATAATAATGTTACGCAAAGTAACAGGAAGTGGTAATAATGACAAATAAAGAGAAAATATGCTGAAATAAGTTCCACCAAAATGTTCATTGTGATGACCTGGGATTGATGAGATTATAGGAGCCTTATGTTTTCTCCCTTATCTATTTATACCGTTTTTATACACAGGGTTCTCACTTTCCAAAATGAGAATGTATTATCTTCTTTGATAGAAAATAGAGTAGTTAAAGACTATAATCAATAGACCCATTAATACAGAAACAACCTATATGGCCATAAAGGGGGTATGGTTAAAATAAACAATGGTACATCTGAATAATGAGCTACTGTGCAGTCATCAGGTAATAGTGTGAAATTGAAAATTTTTTTTACTACAGGTTGTTAAGGGGGTAAAAGTAGCATAAGAAACAGAATATATAGTAAATGCTTAAATAACAAGTATAAATATATGTAAGCATATATATGTCTATACATTTCTGGAAGAACATAAACAAAAATGTTATTACAGTTGTGATTATTGGTAATTCTTTTATTTTTGATATATCCATTATTTTCTAATTTCAGCAGTGAAACACTGGATTATCTGTATAATTAGATGTTTATATAACTTTTAAAAAACAAACAACCAAAGAATATTCTTAGGGCTAGGAAATCCAGAAAGGGATAGTGACAAATTATGTGTTTGTAAGCAATGCTGCCATCTGGTGGATCAAAGGCGAAAACTCACCCTTGCCATTTTTCATTGGGAATTAGGAAATGAATGTCAGATTCTGTGTTGTGTTTCAGATGAATGCTTGGAGAATTTTAGTGACTTAACAAAAGTGTTCCTTTGATTCACATGAAAAGAAGTAGCCCAATGACTGAGTGGGAACTTAATTATGGGTGTAGCTGTTCCATTTTATTGAAAAAAATATTTAAAAACCCGTTTTACTAAATGTGCCTGTGGGTACACTCATCCATAGAGAATTCTACATTATCCATTTTATTTAGGATTATTTACATCTTAACATAACTTTTTCCAACTATGTGGCATAGTACCCAGTCCTTAATAACACTATAAATATTTGTGGAACGAATGATTATTTCTGGCTGACTTAATCCAACTAACAGTTGGTGTATTTTCATGGGCTATATTTTAATTTAAATATGAACCAGTCAAAGCACCAGTTCTCTTGATAACCAAACATAAAATAATAAAATGCTTGACACAGCCAAATGATGGTAGTTTAGCTGCCACTTTGGATAAACTACCCACCATAGGACTCTCTCCTTAATCTCACTCAGCCCACTCACGAATTTGACTTTTCCTGCTTACCTTTTTTCTTACATGCATGAAAAGCTAAATATTCGACGGTCCCTCTTTGGAAAAACATTGTGAACGTCTCCCCCACCATATTCTTCCCAATTAATTCCCCAGGCCAAGTGGCTAACTGCTGCCTTTGAGAATTAACTCTGACTTTCCTTCCCCCCTTCCCCCCAACAGGTGAACTGATCAACCTTGCCATGTACTGTGAGAGGATAAGGAGGAAATTCTGGCCCGAGTGGCACCATGATGATGACAACACCATCTATGAGTCTGAGGAGAGCAGCGAAGGCAGCAAAACCCACACACCCCTGCTGGATTTCAGCTTTTACTCAAGGACAGAGACCTTTGAAGATGAGGGAGCAGAGAACAGTTTTTCCAGAACCCCAGATACGGATTTCACTGGACACTCGCTCTTTGATTCCGATGTGGACATGGATGACTACACAGACCACGAACAGTGCAAGTGACGTTCAGCCTTGCTGACCGTCTTCTGCCCGAGCTGCCACTCCCTGGTGGGTCCAGTTTCCCAGGTGGAAATCCAGCTCAGCTGGGAGGAGATCTTCGTGCTTGGCACACCTCTCACAAGCTAACTGGACTATAGCAGCCTTATTTCTTTTTTGTACAAACAAAACACAGAACCATTAAGATGGCTCCATTTAAAACAGGCAAAAAAAAAAAAAAAAAAGTCAGCATGGTTCCTGAAATCCATTTTTGTTTTCATTAGAAAACTAACATCATGTGGCAGAGCAGGGGCAAGAACAGGTCGTCTGTGGATCCCGATTACGTAGATCCTCTTCAGCCCGAGGGCTTCGCTGTGAGACGGACTCTCGAGCGCCCTTCCTTCCTTCACGTGGGTTCGAAGTAACACGAGAAGTCATCAGGAGACACGTAGGAGACAAGGGTTCTATGGCGGCTGCTTGTATTTTATGTGTGTATATTGTATGTTGAGATAATTCAAATAAAATCCCAAGATATTCAGTGAACACCTACTATGTGCAAAGCACTGTGCTAGGTGCTAATCAGTATAAGTTTTCTTCTCAGTCCTGCCAGTGACTAGCTGTGTGATTTCGGGCAAGTCCCTTAATTCTCGTGTGCCTCATTTCCCCCACCTGTAAGGTGGGGATAACACTACTCTCCACCTACCTACCTCACAGGGGTGTTGTGAGGATTCATGTGGTAACATTCGGCGCTTTAAACCTCTTGGAAGAGCTGCGACGTAAACACCTTTTATTCTCGATTGTGCTTCCGACGTGTGGAGATTCGAGGGCAAAGGAATTCCACATCCGGCCAGCAGCAGCCACAGTCACTCGCCAGAGCCGAGCAGACAAAACACGCGGAGAGGCACAGCTAGGACTCGGTCCTCGTTCTTCCCTGTGATCTTGCTTGAATCGAACTCTTTTGCAGAGAGAACCTTGAACCTGCTCTCACAGCTCATCAACAGCTGCAAACAGTCTTCAGTTCTGTGTGTCTGCAGAAGTCTTTCGTTCATTGCCTGAATGCACACAGGAGTGTTGTCCTTTGTCGACTCCCGAGCGTTAAGTTGCCCGTGTTTGGTTTATCTGAAGGGAGTAAAGCTCAGGAATATGATGGGTTTCACAGAAGTGGAGGGGAAAGATTTGACTGATTTTTCTAAGCAGACGCTTGCCAGCTTGTAATGTGTTTTTGAAAACAGACCTTGCGAGATGTGCTGAAATGATGCAGTGTGAAGAGGATCACGGCGCTGGCATCAAAGCACTTTGTGCGGTGTACACTCTATGCAGTTTTCCTAATGCAACTTCTCTGGTGTTCTCAGCCATTGCCCTGCGAGAGGAAGGCAATGCCGAGGACAAACGTTAATGTTTCTTAAGGATTTCCCATAGCCTCCCTGTGCTCCCTCTCCTTCCCCATAGAGCACATGGACCCTTGGGGTTACTGTATTTACTAAGGCCCGCTGTCTCTGAAGACATCATTTTTGGTGACTTACAACATTTTCCAGTGAAATAGGGGGTGAAGATGCTGGGGTGACGGCCGTGGATTTGGGCTAGGAGAGTCAGTGTTCAGGTTTGCATCTGCAACCAGAACTGCTTTGCTTCTGATCACAGCGGGCTCACTGGGCAATGGTTATGTGTTGTGGGGCTCAAGAGACACTGCTTTAAAGACAGCAACATGTGCTGGGAAGTTCATGTTCTTTGCTTGACAAAGACTCTTTGAATATGGCTTTTGCAAAAAAAAAATCCTAAAATGCTGTGGATTCCACTGAGAGGTAAAGGGGGAGAGTTGCTGAGGCTGTTTACCATTGAAGCAATGTGTAGGAGATGCCCTGAGTTGGACATTCTTACTGCACCGGAAACCCGGTTGTTAGTATCTTATTAAAACCATTCATCTTGGAGAGGACTGTTTGGTGCCTAATGAAAATGTGGTGCAGAAGATATGAATGGAGGAGCGTGTTTCATCTCCAGCGTCACTTGGGAGGACTGTCCGCTTCTGTCTCTAACAAGTGTGTTCCAAGGCCAGCTGGTGGTAGTTCTGTGTGACTAGGGAAACTTTGGGCTTGAAAATGCAAATTCGACAAACAGATGGACTGTTGACCCATCCGCACAAGGACTGAGTTGCCCTGTCCCCACTCTTAGCTGGAGAGAGTTGTGTTTGGAATTTTGCCTACAATTTATTCTTACTATATAGCACCAGGCGTGTTGTATCTTTACTTCAAGAATGATTAAGTTATGATTGTGTAGAGTTGCATTTTTTTTATCGTGCATTGCTTGGAGAGCAAGTACACGGAGAGCCAGTGTTCATTGTCATTCTATCCGGGTGCCTCTCAGGGGCTTGAATGGACGTTACCACTTGCAGTCTTGGGTACTAGCCTGACAGCTCATGACTGGGTAGCCAAACATTTTGTAAGTGTAACTCGATTTGGAACCCTGGAATAATATCCCCAGGTTTTACCTTTCCAGTCAGGGTTATGGAAACAAAATGACCAAAACAGACTTGGTGTGGTTTGGATGACCTGGGTAGGCTTTATTGGGAGGGCTTTAATTTTATCTTTTTAATTGTGATTTTATCTTTCATTCCTAAGCTCCCCAGATCTGAAGTGTTCTCCAATATGGTGAACAGGTGCTACTTACAAGAAAAAAATAACAAGAAATTAGGGGACATTTTGGTTATCTGGCTTACTTGTTCAAGTTGTGTTTCTTTTTTTACTGGAAAGTAACTTAAGGAAAGTGGGATCTTCAATGTTAACAGACGTTCTAGGTTGGGCAGAAGACCCGCTAGCCACCTGTTCTTTTTTTACCCCAATAAATTCCTCCCCTCTCTCCCTCTCCCTTTGCCCCTCAGCCCCACTCATCAGGATTGAGGAGTAGCAACAGTATGATTTAATCTCCATATGTCAGAGTAGATATAAGGGCAACATAAATTTATGCAGAGGTAAACCGTATCTTCAGAGTTTACCATTTTGTTGTTGTAACGTAACGAATTATGAACAGTGACACTCCTGAGGCCATGGGCTACCCAGGTGACTGATCATAGAGTAGAGCAACTTGGACTTGAATCATGACTACAGTCTGGTGCTCCAGTGAACCCTGCCTGTGTGTGCTGAGATATTAGGTATTAGGATAGGATTCCTGAAGTAGCATTCAAGGAAAGGAAGAGCGAGGGATTTTAGCTTCATGGGTCTTGTCTAGATTATTTGAGAGAAAGTGTAGAATCAAACAGTGTACGGCTGGGCCATGGGTTGGTTGTAGGAAGCCCCTTACAAGAGAGCCTTTGAGGTTGTCATTGGCCCCGCATCACACGTGCGTTCATTTGCAGGGCAAGACCCGAAATGAAGTCTTTTGCCTGGCCTTAGATGGATCTTGCCATGACACCATTTTGACTTGGTTTCCTTTGAAAACCCACGTCCCCTGAGAAATCGCTCCGTGCCCATGGAGCCAGGATGTCCCTGGTCTCTCTCAAAGAGTGCTTAGAGTCTTCCACTCTTGTCCTCCATGTCCATTCAGTCTGGTCCAGGCCAACCCGAGATCTTTCATTAGGGTTTACTCTGCAAGGTACTGCTAGGCTGTGCAAATGGTAGCAAGTCGCCAAGACTCCTTATTCTTTGTTATTTATCTTTTAAGAATGCATGCCCATATGCTCACTCACTGTGTATTTACTGAGCACCTACCCCGGGCCTGGCCCGGGATCCACCCTGGCTATGGAATGGTGAACAGAACAGACATGGCACCCTAATGTTAGGTCATCCTCTTTTCCTTAGACTTCTGTGGTAGCCTCTTTTAAATGCTTGGTCACTTCCCTGATCCATTCAACCCATCACCACTAATTTTTTTAAAAAACTCTGGCCCTGAGGGTGTGCCATATTACATCAGAGTGAGGGTCGCTCCCTGGGGCCTGGTGTCCTCACCTCTTCCTTCTTCTCATTTCCTGGGGTATCTCCCAGGGTTCCTCCATGTGAGCCATCCAGTGCATCCAGGTTGGTTTGCTCGCCATTGCCTAGACATACCTCATATGCCCCCTCTGTCTCTGCTTATGCTAGCCTCTCTCCTGAAACGTCTGCCCTTCCTGTCTGCTGGCCCCACTCATGCCCACCTCTTAAGGCCCAGCTTCCTCAGTTTTGCAAGAAGACTTCCCAGCTCATTATAATCTCCCCTTCCTCTGGAAACACAGCATTCATAATCTCCTTCCCTGATGGCTGCATAGGAAAGGTATACCCAAAAGCAGGCCACGTCCTAAAAAGCAGTGGTTTTAAATTGACCTCAGAGATGCCACTGAGAATCCTATGACTGCCTTAGTACCAGAAAAATACATATATGAAAATACACAAAATTTTACGTAGAAGTTCAGATTTAGAGACCTGAAATCATCCACGGATTCCTTAGGTGCTCACGGACCCCAGTTGAAGAAACCTTCTGTATAAAGAGTGTTTAAAAGTTCCCACTATTACTGTTCATTCTTTTCTTGCCTTTGACCTATTCAGAGAGGAGAAAAATTGGTATGGGATGTGCATGCAAGAGAATCTCTTACTATCCGTGCTGAGTGTGTTGAGTGACAGTGAAGGAAGGAAGAAGAGCTGTCTCGCATTAATTGAGAAAATAGCGTTGTTTTGACAGATTTGGCATTCTGAAACTGACAAGGTTTTATTGTTATTGTTTTTGTCAGTTATCCTTAAACCATCCAAAAAGTTGGTTTATCCGAATTAATTCAGGGCCCTGTGAGCTTCATCTCAGCTCTCGAACCCACCACTTCTGCATGGGTAGACTGACCAGCGGCGGGGGTCAGGTAGGAGAGAAGAGGCTGGATTGTTCCTTATAGGAAAAGGTCTGCACAATCACGTTTTCCTGTATTCATCCATCCATCCATTCATTCATAGGATAATTGTTGAGTGTATTTTCAATAAAAGGATGGTGCCTTTGTAGATAGGTAACTACTCAGGTTCTTCTGTGTCGCTGTCGTTGTCTTTTTCTTTTTTTTTCTTTTTTTACAGGGTGAAGTGATTTTTATTGCTCCTATCATCCAAGATTCGTTGCTCTTCTGTATGTGCAGGGCTGTGTAAGTTGAACAAGAACCGATGAAAGTACATTTGATGACAAATACTTCCAAGTCTGAACGCTGAACTCCGGCAACCCATCCTTAATAAGTTCAGCCATCAATTATGTATGATTGTGGAGTGCTTGACCTTTATTCAGTTGCTTCCAGTGGTCTGGATGAAGCTTGGCAAAGTTTGAGAGGATCCCCTTGGTGGGTGGGGCGGGAGGTCCCGCTTGCCTGGAGTGCTCTCGTCAGCACCGGCAGTAAATGCAAACACATCATGAATGTTTTCTTCATTTGAATTCCTTACCAGAAACTTGGGTTTTTAGTCCCTGACTTTCCAGAATGTCTGAAAGATATTTAAGGTTCCTTAACCTTTAGGATAAGATGACTGGAATAAGTAATGTATCAGCCTTGGTCTAGAGCAATGGTTACAGAGGAAACTGAAAAATTGCTTAAAGGAAAGTGACTCGGCTCTCTTGGGGCTGACAGTGTGACCCCCTCAAGCATTCTGGCTCCTGCTAAGGCAGGGGACTTGTCCCCAGAACAAGGCTTTCTGAAACTTCTGTTGCTGGCTAGATTATGACGAGGAGGGATGCTCAAATTTCAAGAAGATTATTGCCCCAAATTGTAAAACTTGTAGATAAATGGAGGGGCCCATTGCAATAATGAACTAACTTATGAATGTGGTCTAGCCAGCACCAACACTCGTGATCATTTTAGTGGGAGAAACAAGTTACCTAGAATAAGAGATTGGTAGAGACTCTAGTGTTCTTACGTAATTAAATAATGTCAGCAATGAACTTGATGGCCTTCTTGGATTTTTAAAAATTGTTGTTCCTGACTGCAGCTTTAAATATTTTGAAGCAATCCACTAATAGTAGAGCAATATATATTTATGATAATGGCTAATTTTATAAAAAGTAGTATTGCTAAATACGACCAATTCCCCTCTCCCCCGCCCCTACCCCACAAGCACATTTTTTTTTTTTTTTTTACTTTGTGGTTGAAATAGAGCAACTCATTTATCAATGATAGTTAAAACTTTTCCTTTCTTTAGTATTTTTAAAAAATTACCTACGTTTTTAAAAACAATAGGATTCAGCTCCTGAATTGTTAATTAGCTGTGTTAATTAACTGTGTTAATTAGCTGTGGCTAAACAGAGAGCAGAGAGAATGCAGTTGTTCAGTGGAGGGCTAGGAAAGAGAAATGCTTTGGATGTTTACCGTCTCCCTCCTCTTAAACAAAACAAAACAGAACAGAAGAGCAATGTGGACTCTTCCCCTCACAGTTGTTCAGAACTGGAAGCGCTGTGCCCTATTTGCTTCTCTCTCTCGGTAAGAGATCCCATTTGGCTTATTCGAACACAACCCACGTCCAAATGATTGTATTTTTACTTTAAACAAATCATATCTGAATTCTCTTGCAGCAATAAGATTAAAAACAGTGCTCAAATTTTTGAGGACTCTCTGCTTCCGCTGGGCGACATGTTTTGTTTCTCCTGTCAAAACGATTACCTCAAGTAATCCGTCTCATGGGATCATGCTTCTTGTAAACACGTGTTTTCCCCAGAGACGTGCATCCCGCGGAGTGTCTGACGACTCACATGGCGGGGATGGCGGTCATGGTCGGGAAGATGAGGGTCCGAATTCTTCACTTGGTGGTATTAGGATTTCGTGGAGTGGGAGGAGAGGAGGAAAGGGTGACAGATGCGACGGCTTCAGGCAGCCATGTGGCTTGGCTGTGTTAGAATGTGTCAGGCACATCAAAAGTTGTCTCGGTGGTGGCGTTAGTGCCACAATACAAAATCCAGGCTCATAAATCAAAAACACAAGCAATTTGTAGGGAAGGATTGTTTGTGGGTATACAAAAGACTACAAAAGACTGGTGCAGGGAGCACTGAAATAGCATTGATCTTTGTCTTAATTTATATGCTCAAGCTCCAGGATTGTCCCACCTGAAGCCAAGCCTGGGAAGTCGGGGGGCAGCTGAGAGCAGAGCGCTGGCCCCCACCCCGTTCCTTTGACTCTGGAACTTCCTTCTAGTTTCTCAAAAGGGTTTGTGGCATATGGTTTCCATTTTATAAATAAAAAATGTACAAAGTAATGTATATTTGTTTTATAGATGTATTGTAGAGGGAGACACCCCAAATCATCCGTATCGAGGTAGCGGTCTCCAAATCTTTGTACTCATTCACCCCACAGTAAAACTTTCTGAGCTTGCCCTTCGGTATATTTATTTGTAAACACACACACACTGCTCACACTGCTGTACTGATACGTACATTAAAAACCATGGCAAATGTAGAACTTTTCAAAGACTATTCTCCTGTACTCAATAGAGTTTAGGGAACAGGGCAAGGTGTATTTAGGGCTATCACCTAGAAGGCTGCAATTGATTAAGGAATGTGTGTGTAACATTTGTGGCAAAGCGTTATGTAAAATAGGCATGATCGTAGGTCAAGGAATGGATGTATGTGTGTATTTTTACTGAAAATGGGCATTTTTGGTTGGGGAAGAGAATAGCAAAGAGATGTCCCCTTTACACGAGCTATTTTTAATTCTGGTTTTGGGACCACTTGATCTAGAATGTTTTGAAAATTTCTGGAAGATTTCACAGTCCATGGATTTAAGCAAAATAAGAGAAGAAACGATGGGAAGAAAAACAAATTATGCAAATGAGGGATGTATTGCTTGAGAATTTCGGTACTGATCTGAAAAGCATGTTCCGATAATTCCTGGTAATCATCGTCCCACTGACTATATATCTCTCTTCTATTTGTTTATAACCCCACGTCTCCAAGTGTGTAGAAGATGCATGGATTTATTTCCAGATATCTGAGGTAGGAAGGACCGAGGTTGGTCTCATTCAAACCCACATTTCAGCTGCTTGGGGGCTGATGGGTGGACACGGCCTAGAATCATTTAACCTGCACCATCTGTTTTGCAAACACAGTGATGGCATCTTGCTGAACAAGGGCCTCAATGTGGAGGTGGCATTCCAGTGTTTTTGGACCTATGAGTTACGTTAGCACAGTTATTGTTAGTAGTTTATAAAGCCATATTTAAACTTGTACACTTGATTGTAAGATAGATTTGAATTGTGCACTATGTTGATTACTGTATATAAATGTGGAAATTCTGTACATTTGGTCTCAATGCTGTATGTATTTGATGTGTAAATGATAACTAGTGGTTATAAAATAGTTTGCTGTGAATGTCTTTATTCCCATTTGCTTCTCTTTTGCAAATTTGAACGTTTAAACTTTACACTCATGAGGTAAATCTGAAATTTTTGCAGCCAACACTGTTAAGTGGTGGTCGTTTAGATGCTTGCAAGATCTTTCCCTTGTGTAAGGCTCTCCTATGATTCAAACAGAGGTAATGAATTTTTTAGGCATATACTTTTGGATCAGAATTTCAAACCAATGTTTTTAAAGTAGAAAACCAGGTCTTTGAATATGCTCTCCTACTCTCTCCTGCCTTTAGTTGTTGCCCAGAGCTTTTGGGGAGTGTGTCCACTAGTAGAAGAAAAGAAGAATGTGGCAGCAGGACACATGTTAAGACCTTTACCCTGGGCACTAGGCCTTGAGAGAGCGATTTTCCCTTCTGTTAATAGTGTCTAAATGAGTTTTTGTACCTCTTTGATGAAGTCGTTATGATTCCCATTTTGTAGATGAGGAAGGAGACTTGGGGAGGTAGACTGGGGTGAAGTAGCTAAGATGTGCTCAAGTCATAGATTGGCAGTGAGCTTTTTAGAAATACAAATATCACTAAGTGCTCCACCCAGATGTGCCTGGCAATGAACCTCGAAAGATAGCTGGGCCTCAGGGCATGTCAGGATTGAGGGAGACATTTAGGATGCTTGAAATCCTACATAGAAATTTCACAAACTATTATTCACATCTTAGCATTTAGAGCAAATTGCAATACGGTAACATCCAAAATCCCAAACTTCCCACACCATGGGAGTATCTATTAAGTAGAAATGGAGAGAATACCATAAACCCACATTCTAGAGATAACAGTTTGGTTTTTAGACCTCCTTTCTCTCTTGACTTTTGAATCCCAACGAATCAACCCTGCCTACTAACATAGAGCCTTATTAACATAGGCCCATAATTGAAAATTCTTTGGGACAAATCTGTATCTACTTCAACTTAAGTTAGCTCCAGACCCTTCTAGAACTTGTGTGGAGGTCTTGGACTCAAGCCTGGTGTCTGTCCCCTTAGGGAAGCTTGCTCTCCTTGATTTCAGAGGCGTCAGAAGGAAGTTTGCCTTCTCAACACACTGTGCTCTCAGAAGTATAAGAGAAATGTCTTGCTGCTGGTTGTACTGAATATCCCAAGACTTGATTCTTCATAGTTTTGTCCTTCCTTCCTTTTAGAGAAGAGGCAGAGCCATCGCTGTCCCCACTCTCCCAGGGGCTGTCTATTTTGTTTGTACACTATTTTGTTTGCCACTGTCAGCACCCATGAAACACTTCTCAGCTGGGCTGGTTCCCATTAGCCACAGACTTTTCTTTCAAAACCTACCAAGGTTAAAGTAGCTGATCCCATGGATGAAAGAAAACTCCAGAAAACAAGGGAAAGAGGACCAGCTTCCTCCCTCATGGTAATGACTGTGTTGCTGCCCTGTGTGCCCACGAGGTACCTGGTCTATTTTCCTGGTGGTGTGCTCATTGTGAAGACTTAGGGGGTCATCTCCAGTTGAGATTGGAGGGTCACCTATCCGGGCATTGTGTTTGGCCGGGGCAAGCACTCTAGGTAACCCATGCTCAACATGGAAACATCCAGGTAAACCCTGACTAAAACAATACCACAGGCAGCCTTGAAAGGGAGGAGGAGAGTTGAGGGAAGGGCCGTAGGTGGCAGGGAGCAGCTCCGGGCCCCTCCCGCAGCCCTCCTGTGTCCCGTGTTTACTGTGTGGAAGTCCTGTTCCTTCCTTCTCCACCCTTACGGACCTCCCTCCAGCTAGCTGGCACATACCAGGGCCAATCGTGGGCATTTTAGGACTGCTCAGGGACAGAAAATCCAGACTCACTGGTGGCCCAAGCATAAGCAGGGGGGAAGTGGGGAGGAAGACTGGACCAGACAGTTTGCAAGTCATCCCTCTGAAGGTAAGGAGGGCTTCTGAGCTGGGGAGGAACACAGGGAAAGAGTATTTAAATAAGATGTGTCTGCGGACAGCCTGGCTGCGGGACCAGTCAGACAAGGGGTGGCAGGAAAGCAGCTGGGCCTGATCCCAGTGGCTTGGAGCAACGTTAGAGGTGAGAAGCGGGGCAGGGGCGCAGGGAAAACTGAGAGGGGGAGTCGCCCGCCTCCGAGTGCGAGGAAGTGCTGACTCCTGGATGTGGGGAAGGAGGTCGTGCTGGGAGACTGGGGACGCCCGCAGCCAGGTGCAGGCAATGTGGAGAAGGGACACTGGTGTGGGGGAAAGTGGTGTTTGGGGTTAGGCGCACCGAACATGAGGAACCAGAAGGAGACGCGGGACTGGAACTTGTGAAGGGGAGAAGAGGGAAACTGCAGCCCGCGAAGGGATCGTGAAAGCAAATGGGCTGGAGAGAGATGAAAAGTCTTCAGCAGCCTGCAGTTGTGTGATGTTTCGCTCACTGCCTTCAGGATACTGTCTCAGTAACTCCCTGGGCAGGCCACCTGGTGTCCTCACATACAGAGCAAGGGGTCTTGCAGGCTGATCCCATCCAAACCTCCTTCCATGGTTCCTGATGGTCGAATTCCACTTCTCTATCCACTCTGATTCCACTTCCTGCTTTATGGATTCTCCTCATGTCGGAAGGAGGAGTTTCATGACTAATCAGGTCCTAACAGCTAACATTTACGTATCACTTACTACCAGCCAAATGCCGTGGTCTCGGGCCACCTACATACCTGAACTCATTTACCCTTCACAGCGATCCAGCGAGACAGGTGCCGTCACTGTCCCCACCGCTACCACCGTCATCATCACCACCTTCCTCAGCATCATCACCGTCAGCGCCGCGTCTAGTTTATACATGGGGAAACTGAGGCAAAGAGAGGTTGACTGTCTTGTCCTGGATCGCCGCCAAGGGAACAGCAGAGCTGGGGTTCAGGAGTCTAGCTTTGACCCCGCTGTGTGCCGCTAGTTCTACACCGTTCTAGCAAGTTCGCCACCAGACCACACAACCCCTTGAGGAGAAGGCTGTGAGGCTGGAGAGTGCTTGTGCTGAAGCAGAAATGACTTCATTAACTTCTGCCGAGTCATTCTCAGCCAACTGTGCGGGCTTTGCCTTCTCATAGAACACACACAGATTCTGTCACCAGGTCCTTGATCCACGTTCACACAGACCCTGGCTCTCTGTGGGAGGCTATCTGAGATGCGGGTGATGCCTGGTTCATGGACTTCACTTCTGGTGGTCATGGCCATTGGTCCCACACACTTCATTCACCTTGACTCCTTAGAGAGGGAATTCCTGGGGGAATGACTGAAAAAGGAGAAAACACCCCTAAGTGGCAGGGATCTTGGGGTTCCTACTGCCCGCTGCCCAGAGGAGCTCTCCACACACTCTGCTGGCCCCTGTCTCTAAGCGAGAGTCTGCACACTACCCATCTCCAACCCCAGAACCGCCTGTACATATGCCCTTGGGATGCTGCCTGTGGATGTCTCCACCTGTCCAGATGGGAGCTGATAGTCCTCTTTCCCTCGTGTTTCTGAGTCTCTCGGTGTCTAAGCAAGACCCCGAGAACCACCCAGTCCCGTGGATTCTGCTTCCTGCTGCCAGTTTAAATTCTTCTCCTCCTCAGCTCAGCCTCAACGTCTGGGGCTGCTGCCTTCTCCCCAGGTTCCTTCCTTCTGGTCTGCCTCCCTCAAACCCATTCTCCTCCTTGCTGCCAAGCTATTTGCGAATTTGCATGTCATCCTTGCGAAGGCCATGCTAATCTTCTCCGTATCTTTCCAGTTTTAGTGTCTGTGCTGCCGAGGCGAGCACTGCCAAGTTACTCAAACAGGGAAAGTGGCCACGTGGCTTCCGTCATATTCAGGATAAAGTACAGGCATGAAAGGCTTTCCGTGACCTGAAACCTGCCTCCCTCACTTGCCACATTTCCCACTACTGCCCTTCCCGTCCTCCCACACCAAACTCCAGAGCTACCAAACTATGAATTAGCCACTTTGTTTTACCTGTCATTCCACCACTGAAGAAATGATGCTGTTGTAAAAAAAAAAAAAATTATTGGCATTTTTTTTCCCTCTTCTGTTCACATAGATAACAAATGGATGACTGTAGTTGGATTTTTTTTTCTGTCTTCTCTGCTGAATGCTTTCTTTTCACCAGACTTCCCCAAGGAGAGACAGCCAAAGAGAAAGGTGTTCTCTTTCATTTCTTTGACATGGTGGGGAATAGAAAGATAAATCAGACACTGACTCTACCTTCACTGACAGGTAAGACATAAAACTCCGGTAAAAGATAGATGCTGATAAACACCACAAGAGAGGGACAAATAAGATGGCTTGGACCCCATGGTGGGGAGTCCTCCCAATGCAGGAACGTGCGAGAGAGGGAGCCTTCTGAGCCTCTCTCTACTGTTCTCCTGCTTTTGCCATGCTGAAGGTGACTTAACCTTTCCAATTTGTCACACTTCCAGGCGTGCCCTCTCCCCAGCACAGAAAGGAGGAAATGTGTCTTTCTTTGGTTAAAAAGACTTCCAGAAGTCTGGATGTTTAAAAATGGCGGTCTCGGGGTGCCTGGGTGGCTCAGTGGATTAAGCCTCTGCCTTCAGCTCAGGTCATGATCCCAGGGTCCTGGGATCGAGCCCCGCGTCGGGCTCTCTGCTCAGCAGGGAGCCTGCTTCCTCCCCCTTCTCTCTCTGTCTCTCTGCCTACTTGTGATTTCTCTCTCTGTCAAATAAATAAATAAAATCTTAAAAAAAATGGCGGTCTCGTGATCTGAGCTGTGATAAGTGTAAGGTAGTGCTGAAGCCTCATCTTTCTGAGATGACCCCTGCTGTCAAGGACCCGGTCTCCACCATGAGCATCTAAGCTTCATTCCATTAGCACTGAAAGGATAAAGGAGGCAAAGAGGTGTCTTGAAAGCGTTAAAATGGACACGGAGCACATTTGTGACAGGGAAGGTCAAGGCTTTCCAGCAGCTGCTTGGCCGCAGGTGGTGCGGGCTGACTGGGGGCCTGTACCTTATGTCTTAGCATCCGTTAGATCAACCTCTTTCTCCTTAAAAGCAGCTTCTGCAAGTCACTGTGCAGCAGCTTTTCCTATGAGTGCATGTGAGCTTCAACTCTTAGACAGGATGGAACAGGATGGGAACCCCACGCACAAACGCACATGGTTGCATCCTTATCAAACATTTGCTCTACTCATTGTGGGGTGTTTGTCCCCCAGGCAGGGCTCTGTAGCTGGCTGTAGGATGTCTGATTTCTTGTGTTGGATAACTTTAAGGGTTTAGGGTTTGCAAGTAGGTAGAGGTCCGAAAGGAACGGCATAATCCCTTTATCCCAAAGCACAGTACTTGTAGCAAATGCTCAATAAAGATTGGTTACAAGAGTGGACAGATTCTAAGATAAAAGATCAGATTGCAAAGAAATTCTCCAAAGTCTGAAGTTTGACATGACAGACTGTGCAGAGGCAGCCAGTAAATAACTCATAGAACAAACCACAGGTGACTGAAATACGGGGTAGTAATTTTTGTAGGCTCAAGTGGTTTATGCAGTCCTCAGGATCTCTCGATGGAGTTATGGCCCCGTAATTCAAACAGCTCCCATTTCTTCGACACACACAGACCATGGATCTGAATCCCGAATCCCACCCGCAGTTGGCACTGCGCTTTTCTTCACCCCCGAAGTCTTATGCCGCCCCACAAAACCCTGTGCTGCAGCCTCTAGTGGAAGGTACATTCACCTATGCTTGGTTTTAGACTGTTTCTATGTATTACAGTGTATTTAACTTATGAATGAGACTACAGCCACTAAAATTGTGCATGGCTTTCTTTGGGAGCCTCAGAGGCTTATTTCTTTCAGCTCTCAGTTTTTGCATCCTATAGAAAGCAGAGCGATGTTAATGACACTTTCTTGGCTTGAGTGTTGGCACGTATGGACTTAGCCCGATCTCTGCACACAAAAATAGAGGGAGAAATCCCTCGTAGGAGGAGATTAGACTTCCTTTTTTACTTTTTCCTCCTCCTACTTCAACTCTTCCCCGATAGGAGGAATTTGAACTCGTGCTATTACTGTTAGCTCTCTTTCCTACACAGTCTTACATATAGAACCAGTACTTTAACATTTATGTGTGTGTATATATACATAAAAATATATTTTTATATAATGTATTTTATATAAATATATAAAATATAAACATATAATATGGAAATATATACATATACATTTATATAAACATTTATATAAATAAAAAGAAAATATTTATATTTTCTATATATTTTTATATCTATTTTAAAGATTTATTTATTTATTTGAGAGAGAGAGAGCAAGAGAGAACACAAGCAGGGAGGAGGGAGAGGGAGAAACAGACCCCTGCTGAGTAGGGAACCCAATACGGGATTTGATCCCAGGATTCCGGGATCATGACCTGAGCCAGATCATGGCTTAACTAAGGCAGACAGTTAACCCACTGAGCCACCAAGGGGCCCTGCAATCAGTACTTTAAAAGCAGATATGTCAGATACGATTATAAGGCAACTTGTTATTGTTTTTTATTTTTTTAATTTTTTTAAAAGATTTTATTTATTTATTTGACAGACAGAGCTCACAAGTAGGCAGAGAGGCAGGCAGAGAGAGAGGAGGAAGCAGGCTCCCTGCGAAGCAGAGAGCCCGACCCTGGGATCATGACCTGAGCTGAAGGCAGAGGCTTAACCCACTGAGCCACCCAGGCACCCCTAATTTTTTTTTTTTGAAGATTTTATTTATTTGTCAGAGAGAGAGAGAGAGAGAGAGCAAGCACAAGCAGGGAGAAGGGCAGAGGGAGAAGCAGGCTCCCTTTGAGCAGGAAGCCTGATGTGGGACTCAATCCCTGAACCCTGGGATCATGACCTGAGCTGAAGGCAGATGCTTAATGACTGAGCCACCCAGGCATCCCTATTATTGGTTTTTTAATTGCCCCTGCAAAGTCAGTCTCTGCAGGGCTAGTTTTCCCCCTAATATTGGATGAAATTTTCAGTAAGCCTCATTGTCTATCTGCTTACTCTTGGATAGTAAAAAGATGGAGATCTCTTTAGTCTCAAAACAGGTGCTGTTCTGTCAGGAATATGTGCAGTCATGTAATCATTAAACTTCTGAGCTGCATTCAACAGGGAAGCTACTCCCTTGCTTTGCTTGAGTCTCCATCAGAAGGGCATGGAACTTTATTTTATGTCTTCTGTCAACCTCTACCTCCTTCCCCCTTCCCCACTCCACACACACACATTGGCTAGCTGTAACTTCTGACCATTCTCGGGTTAGAGCAGAGGGAGGCAGAGAGGGAAGCATGTCTAACTTGACTGCCTCCAAAATGCTTGTAGATATTTATAGATTGTTTTTTTAAAAAAAGATTTAATTTATTTCTTTATTTTAGAGAGACAGCGAGAGAGCACAAGCAGGGGGAGCAGTAGAGGGAGAAGGAGAAGCAGGCCACCCGGAGGGGTTGATCCCAGGACCCTGGGATCACGACCAGAGCCAAAGGCAGACCCTTAACTGATGGAGCCACCCAGGTCCCCCTATATGTACATGTTTAAAGATGACTCTGTGGTTGACAGTTTCCCAGAAACTTTGGAAACCTCCCTAGTACGGATCTTTCATCTGGCCGTTCCCAAGACACAGGCAAATGCATCTCCCCTGGCTGATCCTTTATGCCATTTCCCGGGGTTGGAATTCTACCACTTTCCCAAAGGTCCTCTTGGGCAAAGTGCCTTTAAGATGGTGCCATTACCTCTGTCTCTTTTGATGCTAAAATGCAGACCTTGCCACTAAAATGCTGAGCTCTCTACCAAACTCCATTCACTAAGCTTGGCCTGATTGGAAACTCCCCTCACCCTTCCCCAACCTCTGCTAGACCTGCTTCAGTGGTTAGAGATCCCGCTGCAGAGTGGGGTTAGTCAGAGCCCATTGTCCTGGGGACTCAGTAGAAAGTGAGAGTGCGTTCCTAATTTTACCTCCTGTAAAATGTAGCATATGCATGTGAAAGAGAACCAAATAATTTTTATGTGGGTTTGATAGTCATAAGTCTTTGGAGATCCACTGATGTCCTCACCTAGATGGGCAGGAATTTGGTGGTGTCTTTTCTCAGGCTGGATGTGGGAGGCCCTTACCACAGTGGCTCTGCTTCAAGCAACTGCACCTTTCCTGTTCCCTGTCATGGGCTTCTATTTCTTCTTTTATCATTGCAAAATAAGAGAATGAAATATTCCGTTAGTCCAATGAACTGGTTGATCTTGCCCTCGGATCCTGAGGTACTCTGAAGCTATCCCCTTGGCATGAGGAATATTTCCAAATGTCCTTCTCTTTCAGTAACCTAGAATGAAATGAACATCCACATATGAAAATCAATCATATAATCAATCAGTTAATGGATAATCATGGCTCACCTTGTGCTCTGTTCTGTGCTAGTGATTTGGAGAGACTCCTAAGATAATTTTTTATATGGGAATATAAAATGTGTAGATATGACAAGATATCTGACAGGTGGGTAAGGGGACTGCCAAGGGGCTTGGTTTGGAGATTGCCTAGTAGGAGACCTTGGCCTTATGGAAAGCCAGTGTAGTTTGATGGGACAGGCTAGTGGTTTTATTTATTTTTATTTTTGTTCTTGTTTTTGTTAGAGGGAGAGAGAAGGTGGGGAGGGGCAGAGGGCAGACTCCATGCCCAGCACAGAGCCTGACATGGGGCTCTGTCTCACATCCTTGAGATCATGACCTGAGCTGAAATCAAGAGTTGGATGGTTAACTGACTGAGCCATTCAGGTGCCTAGGGAAAGATTAGTTATTAAAATTTTTCATCTAAAGCCAAAAATGCAGGGTAAATTGTTCACAGAGGTTTACTCCTGAATTGTGATTCAGGGAAGTTATAATGATTTATGCTTTAATTCTGCCCAGGTATAAGATTAGGGTTCATCTAAGACTTAGAACAATAGTAGAAATCTATGCTTTGGGGCACCTGGGTGGCTCAGTGGGTTAAGCCTCTGCCTTCGGCTCGGGTCATGATCTCAGGGTCCTGGGATCAAGTCCCGCATTGGGCTCTCTGCTCAGCAGGGAGCCTGTTCCTCCTCTCTCTCTCTCTCTCTGCCTGCCTCTCTGCCTACTTGTGATCTCTCTCTGTCTCTCTGTCAAGTAAATGAATGGAATCTTTGGGGAAAAAAAAAGAAATCTATGTTTTGACAGTCTGGCTGGTGTGTGCTGGGTGCATAGCTGTGCCACCGGCTGCTTGAATGCAGTGGACGGGTTCTGTTCTAAGTGGCAAGTGAGTCTGCAGCCAGGTCTGTGCAAGATACTGGAAGAGCATGGTCGAGGCCAAAAGGAGGAGTTCAGATTTTGTGTGCGGTGCAATGAGGACTTTTAAGGGGAAGACCAGCAAGAAGATAAAGGAAGATGAATCCAGCAGCAGTGGCCTTTAGAAGGGAAGAGGAAAGTGTCTTCTACATTTGTTCCTTTTCATTCACATCACTGTTCTCAGCTTGGATCCTTATTGCTTCTTGTCAGAACTTCTGGCTTTGGTGGTTCCTCTCCCCCTGCAGAGTAGTCTCACCTCCTCCACCTGCTGGCCAAGGCTTCTGATATCTGGTTCCCAAATTCTTATCTTTCTCATCTTTTCGCTTGCCTCAAGCATCTTCACGTGAACTCTGTTCTCCACCCAGCAAGCCGAGTTATTCAAAATGGTGTCGTACCCTTGCTACCTTCACACATTGGTTCATAGAGTTTCCATCCTGATGACTTATCCTTTCCCATTCCCTGCATTATGGCCATACCAAATTCACCCATCTCCAGGAAGTGTTCTTGCTCTGAGAAATGGTCTCTTCTTAATTTCTGCAGTACTCACTGTTTCATCTGTTCATGGAGCACCTAGCCTGTGCCTACAGGCTTTCCTGTTCATGTCCTGTTGTATACCACATCCCACATTCTAGATTGTACACTTCCAGAAATAACACCCGAGTTTCTCTATTTTTTTAAATTTTCCTCTGAGGCTTCAGTAAATATATGTTGCCCCGGGTAAAGACAGTGGAAGTAGAGGGGGGCAAGACAGATACATGAATGACTTTGGAGGAAGAGTTCACAGAACTTTGTGATTACTGACTTACTGAGATGCTTCTTGGGGACTTATTTTTATTGGTATTCTGTTTAAACTCTTGAGATAATGGGTTCCATATACATCCATACTCCTGTGCAAAGATTCTTCCTTTTATTTGTCCTAAATTGCCCTTTATACTGATGATCCTATTTAAAGCATAAGGTCTATATGCCTTTTAAAGGTTAGGGCACTGTTTAGCCAGACGCCCAAATATTTATATACTGAGACCTACACGAGTGTTGTCTGATTAATACCTGTCTTCTTGGGAAAGCTGTGAATAATGTCAACATGAACTACATTATTCCTGCTAAAAATTCATCCATTTAGTTTAACTTGCATGTAATGACACCTGAAAGTCAGGAGCTGTTTGCTGAGCGCTGTTGCAATACTGTTGTAGCTCATTCATAACGAATGGCAATGAAGTACCTTCAGCATACCAAATGGGAGCATCAGCATAAATGGGAAATTTAGGGGCTCCTGGAAACCTGTAATAGGTGATGAATATAAAAGGAAAATGCAATGGGTCCCAGAGAAGCCCTTGTTTGGAAAAAAAAAAAAAAGACACCTTCAGTAATAAAATTGAATTGGAAGTTAAAACTATGGTATTAAGCACATGCTCTACGTTAATGCCAGCTGAAATTTATCAAAATAGCTGAACAATAAAGAAGGTGGAGATAGAGCTATTAAGTAGGCCTGGGAGGAGCTGGGGAAGGGCAGAACCCTCCATTTTCTTTCCATCTTTCTCTTTCCTCCTTTTGATTCCTTCTCTTTCTCCCATTGCAAACATCAGCCTCCCCTCTTTCCTCCTTTCTCTCTCCCTCCTCTCTCCTACCTGTGAGCCTACCCTACCTCCCCTGCTGTCCTCTTCCCTCTCCGTTGTGAGTTTTAGGGTTTTGCAATTTGAGGGACTTTGAGACCATCTAATTTAGTCTCCTGCTTCTTCTGGATGAGGCTGAAAAGCCCAAGAGGAATTAACATACTCACTCAAATCGCTCAGACGGTGAGTGAGAGGACCTGCCCAGGAAGCACCCCATCTTTGTCCTGAAAGTGACTGGGATGTCCTCTGTGCCACTCATCCATCCAACGTGGAAGCACTTTCTAAAATAGCTGGGAACGGTTAGCTTCTTTGAGAATATTTCCAGGGAGGGTAGCCTACTTCTTGGTTGGACGTCTTATTATATTGTTGGTTAGGCACCTTATTATATAAAATTGTGATAGCAAGCTATTCTTCAGGTTAAATTCTGCCTCCCTCCGTTTTCTTCTACTGTTCCTACTTCCATCTCCTGAATTTCAATGAAGGTTTTCTTTCATGTGCTTGTTCTTTAAATATGTGACGAAGCACCTGGGTCTTCTTCAGCCTTTCCAAACATCCCTGATTCTGTTAGCGGTTCCTCATGTCACATGGTTTACGCATCTCTTACCACTCTGCAGCCCTCTCCTTGGTGATCTCTGATCAGTGTCATCCTTACAGAATGACAACAGATGTAGACACCATACTTCAAATAACATTTAATCCACACAAGCTGCAGGGTCATTATTACCTATCAAGATCTGGAGATTTGATCAGTTTATTAGTGCTCATCATGTTAGCTTCTAGGGAGATTAGACTCAGCGGAAACCCTCACGTCTCCTCCGTTTACACCGCCAGCAAGCCAGATTTTTCCAGCTCCTCATATCTGATCACGTAGATGATTATAACACTATGTCTTAATCGCTATTGCCATAAAATTTGATCGTTTTGGTTTTGTGTCATTTTCCCCAGCAACCTGGGTTCTTTCCGGGTTGGTAACTCTCGTCCACATTCCTACATTTTACAATGCACCAGCAGCTTCCTACTGGTGAGCAGCCAACTTTGATCAAGGTGTAAATTTATTTTAACTGCAACTAAATGCCTGTACTGTCACAGTGATATCTGCCAGATAGGATGTTGTGAGAGAGTCACTTGCTATGGAGTGGAATAGAGTACTCCTTTGCTTGTATCAGTTAAGGTTCATTTGATAACAAGCAATAGAAATCAATTAGAAAAACACCTGGGGCGCCTGGGTGACTCGGGCAGTTGAGCATCCGACTCTTGGTTTCTGCGCAGGTCATGACCTCAAGGTCGTGAGATCGAGCCCCACGTCGGGCTCCACACTCAGCAGGGAGTCTGCTTGAGATTCTCTCTCCCTTCCCCCTCCCCTCCTTTAAACTGAATAAATACATCTTTGGGAAAACCCTTATGTCTCCCAGAGCTAAACGAAGAATGGGGAGATCAAAGCTCAGAATGCGCAATTCTGTAGGTAAGTATTCCACGTCGTCTGGAGATTGCTGAGCCCTAGTGTCTGGGATTTTCATTCTACTTTCAAGACCCTTGGTGGAAAAAAAACCTGATTGATCCCATTTGTGTGCCACTGAGTTCCGCGGAGCTATCTTGGTTCCTGCTTCCCCTACTCTTGGTTGTCTCACTTGGCTCTGAGTCATGTAGTCGGAGGTACAAAGTTTTGCTGCATAAACATAGAACCACTGGACCCCACCCCTGGGCCCCTGATTTCCTAGCAAAGAAGAAATAGTATAAGCTGGTAAAGCCCACAGCTGCCTACCAAGGCCATAGCAAAGTATAAAGTGTAAAGAGAGGGCCAAAGGAAGAGAGTGTGTTCATTGGGACATAGGAGAATGGAGCCTCATTGGTATATAATGCAGAAAGGTCAGGACAGTAAAAAGATTTTTCACACACCGCTATGCAATCCTGAAGGGAAAACATGGGAATAGTGGCAGGTTTAAAGACACTACCAAATGTCATTCTACCGTAGGGGTGAGTCTGCCGTCGTTTTGCTGACCTCATTTGGCCAGCAAATAGTCATCAAATACTTATTCTGTGTTTACCATCTGTGAGTCATTAACAGAGGGGTTAGGGAAACCACCGTGAATAAGGCAGATTCAGTCTTGCTTTGGTGCGGCTTGTAATTCAGCGTGTGTCTGGGCATGTAATAGATAAGGAAACGGGAGAAAGAGAGTTTCAGATAACAGTGTTATAAAGAACACAAAACGGGGGCGTGTGAAGGGGAACGACCGGCCTGATGCGTGGGCAGGGAAAGCCATTCTGAGAAGATGACGATTCAGTGGATGCTGGGATATCTCAGGAGACTGCCATGTATTGATTTGGGGGGCTAATGACATCTGCCTTGTTTAGTGTCATTTTGAGTCCTTTAGTACCTTTCCATATCCTCAATAATTCTGGTATTTGCAAATGAATCACAAACACAGCAAGTCTGAGCCCTAGGTGGATTGCTCTCAGGTGATGACTCTTGACACGGCTCTGAGAATCTGGTGGCTCTTGGTGGAGAGGATGAGGCGGTGTTCCTTGGAGTTATCTGGCTTGGTACGAACGTGTGCAGAACCCGCAGAAATTTAGATTTCATTTCCAAAAGCTTCGAGTGGGAGGTTCCAAGCGCCCAGTTTCACTGCCCTGTGTTGTCCACTGTTTTCCCATTGGCTCCCTCCTTAGACGCAGGTCCTGGAAGGACTTGGAGTTCTCAGAGATCAGCAGGCCCAAATCTGCACTTGAAACATGAGAAAACTGAGCGGTCAGGTGTCTTGTCTCAGGTCACACAGGTAGTTAGGACTTCTCCTGAGGTTCTGACCCAGGTAGGTTTCTTGTTTCTGGTTCGATCCTCATTCTTCCAGATCACCCTGGCCCTGAAGGCTGAGGAGGTGTTTTCTGAGAACTATATTTCAAACTAGGGTGGGATCACAGCTAGTGTTAAAATAATTATTTTATAAAACTTCTAAAGATAAAATTATCGGTAGATAAGAAAATATTTTATAATTACATGTACTATATATCAGTAAAATACATTATTAAGAACAATTAACAAGGGACAAATAGTTTATAAAAATAAACAGTTAGGGAATTACTCACACAGGCCAATTAACTGTGTAGTTGTGGGGAGGGGCAAAGTGGGTCATGGGAAGTTGCAGGGAGGAGCTGATATTGAACCTGAGTCTTAAAAGGTAAGTAGTAATTCACTAGGGAATGGAGGTGGGAAGTACAGGGGAGACATCCCAGGGAGATTAGCATTGGGGGTGGGTTAGGGGTTCGTGCAGTGAGGCAGTTTGGAGACAGAGGCCAGAGAGGAGAGAAGAAGGCAGATAGGACCAGGGTGCTAACAGCCTTGCTTGCTTTGTGGAAGGTGTTTAGCCATTCTACAGAAAAACTCCATTCAAGAGCACTTTCTGTGATCTTGGACATCTTTGATATTTGTGCTGTTCTATATGGTAGCTATAGGTAGCTGCTGAGCACTTAAAATGGGACTAGTGCAATGGAGGGCCTTTAATTTTAAGGAACTAAAGTATAAATTTAAATAGACGCACACAGCTAGTGGCTACCATATCGGACAGCTTTAGAGCCTCAGAACACTGTGGGACCATGAGAGGTTCTAGAGAGGTGAGTGATGCCATTAGGTCTATGTTTTCTGATTCCTCACATGGAGGAGTTCTTAATATGAAGCTGTGTTTGTGCAATTCTAGGACAGTCAACCACATAAGAAAAAAATAAATTTCATTGATTTCTGCATGGACTAGCCTTAGAACGAAAACAATGGTGATTTGGGGGAATGGAGAATCCTCATAAAACAGTCTTTTCTAACGTGCATACCTCTGGGATCAGAAGGATTGCTCCAATCCTAGTGTTAGGAGCCAACTGTACTGTGACACAGCAATAAAAAGATAGTAGTAAATAAAGTACTATTTTATTAAGACTCCCCTCTTTTCCTTAGATTGCTAGAATATGCTGTTGGATTTCTGTCAGATTTCTGAAAATTTCTGTATATATTAAGTCTGTAATAATTAAAAAAATCCATTCTGGTTCATTTATCTGTCACTAGTTGAGTTGCAAATTACGTGGTGGCTAACAGGGAAATCTTAAATCTTTCATTAGCACGGGGTAGTCTCCAGAGAGGCTGTGACTTCCACACACATTTTGGATATATTCCAAGCCAGGGAGGGTATCTTTCAACATTCCTAAAAACAAACCAAAACAAAAATCCTTTTCGCTCCTGAAGGGCTGAAGTCTGGCTTGGCCCGCTGGGAATGGGGCTCGGGCTGCAGTGGGGGACAGAGCATCTGCTTCCTGCCCAGGCTACTCCAAGTCAATTCAGCTCCCCTCCTGCTCCCCGGGGCCCAGTTTGCCTGATGTGGTTTAGGATTTGATGACAGGCCTAAGCCCCTGATTTCAGCTACCCTAGAGGAGACGTAACTCTCAGAATTGGTCCTGGAATACTTTATCCGGCTATCTGTCCCCGCCCCCATCCCCCTTGACTGATCCAGGGTTAGGCCAAGAGCCCGGATTCAGATTTGGACCACAGGAAAATGACAAACCATAACAAGTCAGATCTTTTACTGGTTCTCCTCCTTCCCCTTCCCACTAAGGATATATCCAGACTTCCTTTGAGTCCTCCGGGCCGTGGCCGGAACTAGACGGATTTTCTGGCACACGAGTTGGTTGGGACCAGGCAGACGTGCAGTTTTTCCAGATTCTTCACAGAGGGGAGCAGGGCTTCTGGACATCATGTGTATTTCCCTGCCCCCCGCACCCCCCCTTTTTCACAGGTCTCTAAGTCCAGCAGACCAGAGGGGAAGGATACAGAGTCCCCCACAAGAGGGCAGCAAATGATTTCCATTCTAGTTTGGTTTCTTTTCTGCAGAGCTTCTATTTAGCCAAGAAATAAAAATTTGATGCTGATGGGAGGAATGGGGCCCAGGCTTCATTTCCCTGCACAGCTTTTGCACATTTCTCGTGCAGCCTTGTTAGTACAGCTTATCGCTGGAGTGTGGCGGGTCCTGAAGGGTGGTCTCCTAGCCCAGGCTGGCAGGACGGGGAGGCCCGTGGGGACCAGGCCTTCCTCTCTGCTCAGCTTTCAAGGTCGGGATTTATTCCCAAGGAAAGGATCACCACAGACCTGCATTCAGGATTTATTTTCTTGTTTCACCCTCCTTGTTCTGGAGGATTCCTGTCTGTGCCTCTGCCCAAATTATCAGATGCTGCTTAGTTGCCAGCTTGCCCACATAGAGACAGAACAGGTGGAGATGTCTCCTGGGCAGAGGACGTTCCCTCAATGGACATGATGGGGCGTGCTGCCCTGTTGGAGAAGAGCGCCCACAATTCAAGGTTCAGACAGGCTTAGGCTCAGCTGGCGGATGGCCCTCACCCGGCATCCATTGATTACCTCCTCCTCTCTGTCCTTTTCCACGAGAGGGGCTTTCTGTGGTCTCCAAATTCGAAGCAGCAAATATTTATTAAGGACCCCCCTGGATAGACGGTTAAATGACACTAATAACAGCAGCTGATTTATTAAATGTGTGTGCTCTGCTGTTACCATGATATTTAATAACTCTCCTAAACAACCCTATGAGGTAGGTAGCCTTCCCAATTCCTAGATGAAGAGCTTGAGGCTGTGAGAAGTTAAGCAGTTTGTTACTTAGCCAGCTAAGGGAAGGAGCAGGAATTTGAACCCACGTATGGCTGACTCCAGGACCCTAACTGTGGCGTTCCATTCGTCTTCTTCCTAGAAAGGCCATTAGTCTCAAAGACCTTGTAATTCAATGAAGTGGTTTTCCATTTGGGTGCACATCAGAATTACCTAGAGAGCTTTTAAAAAACCCCAATGCCAGGCAGAGTCTTATCCCAGGCCAGAGAAAGTTTTGTGTGTGTGTGTGTGTGTGTGTGTGTGTGTAGGGGGGTGATGTCAGAGACATTGGCATTTTAAAAAAAGCTCCCCAGGGGGTGCCTGGATGGTTCAGTTGGTTAGGCATCCGATTCTTGGTTTGGGCTCAGGTCATGATCTCAGGGCCGTGAGGTCAAGCCCCGCATCAGGCTCGGTGCTCAGCTGTGGAGTCTGATTGAGAATCTGTCTCTCCCTTTACACCCCCCCCCCCATTTGTGCTCTCTCTCTGCCTCTAAAATAAATAAATAAAATCTTAAAAAAAAAAAAGCTCCCAGGCAATTCCTCTGTGCAAGCGGAGTTGAGGAGCCCTGCCCTTGTGGAGGGGGTGGGATGGGTGTGAAGTCCAGGCAGCAAAGTGAAGAAAGGAATAGACTTGTTTTGGTTGGGATCGCGTGCCCGTGTTACTCACCCCTCTTTAACAGCAGCTGACTCTTCCTGTCGAGGTGGGAACTTACCTGCAAAAAAGCTGCCATTTGGTAACCGTTAGGATAACTCACATTTTTTCCAGCACTTGTCCCCTGTAAGGCAGTTTTACATTTTGGCCAGTATTCGTTCTTTTAATCCTCTCGACAACCAAATGCCGTAGGTCCTGCCTCTTCATCAAGTCTAAGATGCCGCGAGTTCTAAATGCACCACCATTTTATGTACACTGAGAAAGAAAGAGAAAACTCTACCAACAAATTGTAAGTCACTGTAAATGATGATTTTTTTTTTCCTGGAGATGTAAAAATGTGAGAAAACACACCTCTTACAACTAATGAAACATGGTGGTGGTGGTGTCTCGCTTAGCAGATGAGGAAGCAGAGGTGAGGGGGGAGAAGTAAGGCGTCCAGGACCGCCCAGCTGGGCAGGCACGTGAGCGTTTACCAGCCCCCCAGTATTCTGCCTCCACGGAATTTGTAATGGCAACATTAAGTTTCATGCAAATATGACCTAATTACTTTAATTACTCCCCTAATTTTAGTTGATTATATCTCGATGTAGGTTTTCCTATGTGTCTCTTCCCAGGGCATTGCCAACCAGACATTAGGCGCTGACTGTTCTACAACCAATAATTCAGTGGAACCGTCCCCCCCAATTCTCCACGTGTCTCGTGTGAGATCAACGCTGGGACATCCCAGGCCTCTTGTAGAATTTTCTCTTTCACCACTTGCTTTTTCACCACTGCTGAACTCTGGATGGCGTGATGCCTACGCGCCGCCCTTGGCTGATTTCTTTGTGGAGCACCTCGAGACTGTCAGCTTCCCATTGTCGTCCGCTCTGTACTCACCCCACCAGCTCTCCGAGACCTCCTGGCCAGTGGTTGTGCAGTGAGTCACGTCTTGGGAGCACTGCTTCCCGCCAGCATCGATGATGACCAGAGGGGGTGAGCCCGACTGACGATCAGGAAAAAGTGGCTGGGGCGTTTTGATTCTGGGAGATGCAATCCTTTCCCCTGCAGACATCTGTTGACATTCCTCATGCGTGATCCCTGATAAGATAATGGCATTTCTACAAGAAGTCTGGCCAGCTTTTAGTGGAACCTCTTTCTCTTCAGCAGCGGGATGCCGTTGGGAGTTTAGACATCAAGGAAAGCGAAAAAGTTTATAGTTTATGGGGGAAGGTGGCAGGTTATCTCAGCTGCTCTAGAGTTTGGTTGGTCATACCTGAAAACAGTCCTCGCCTCACTTTGAAGCAAGTATAGCTGAACCCTGACTTCCCTGCCTTTATCAATCCTCTTCTTTTAGGTGGATATTCATGTTTTTCCACATGCAGTGAGACCACCGCTGGAATGTCAGTTGACAGCTGGCCGGTCACACAGCCGTGTTTTCTAACAGGTAGTGCTAGCATCTTGGGGTTCCAAGACCATCCCTGATTTACTGGAAGTACATTGTTTCAGTTATTTGCATAACAACCTTCTCCCCAAATTTAGTAGCTCAAAACAAAAGCCAATTTATTAGCGCTCCTTTGGTTCTGTAGGTTGACGGGACTCGGCTGAACAGGTCCACTTGTGTCACTTGGAGTCTCTCATGTGACCGCACTCAGATGGCAAATGGAACTGGAGTCATCCGAGGCTAGACTGGGATTTTGGGAGGGCCGAGCCTGCCTCCTTCTCCGTAGTTTCAGAACCTCACCAGTTCATGGAGTTTCACCACCAGGATGGTCAGATTACCTACACAGTGACTCCGGGATCCCAAAAGAGCAACGATGGAGGTTCCCAGGCTTTCTCCAGGCTCAGAGCTGGAACTGGCCCAGTGTCATGTCTCTTCATTAGGAAGGCACAGGGCCACAGGCTAAAGGCAGTGAAAAGTCAATAAATGATATCTTTGTGGAGGGAATTACAAAGAATTTGCAGCTATCTTTAGTATCCCACATATGTTCACATTTGGGTGGTCATATCAGTGAAAGTAGGCCAAGAGAGAGATCTGATCCCAAGGACTTTAGGGTGTGCAATTTCTTCCCTACTGTTGTTTTGATAAAGATATCAGACTAGTCTGTGTGCACTGGCAAATGTTTTATTAGGAAGAAAAGGAGGGATGTGTGGGTAGCTCTGTTGGTTAAGCTTCAGGGTCCTGGGATTGAGCCCTGCATCGGGCTTGCTCAGTGGGGAGCCTGCCTCTCCCTCTGCCCCTCCCCCCTACTCATGTTCTCTCTCTCTGACAAATAAATAAGTAAAATCTTTCTTTCTTTCTTTCTTTCTTTCTTTTTTTTTTTTTTAAGGAAGAAACAGGAAGTGTAGTGGACGGAAAAGGGTGTTTGGTGTCTTTGTGCTTTGGGCATTGACTGTCTAATCCAAGTACAGAAAGGGAGATAGGTTCCTAATTAACAATGAGATTTGATTTACCTCTAATGGCTGTAATTTATTTATTGTCACCTTTGCTCCATTTGGGCTGGTGAAGCCCTTTTCTCAAGTGTTCGTGCTCTTGGAGAGCTCCCAGCAGAGCCCATTGTTGGGGTGAATGAGAAGAGAGAGTCTAGCTCTCCTCATTTAGACTGCATCTCGTGGAGCACAGGGCCTGTCTCTCACCTACCTTTGTGATTGTAGCACCGGCCACAGGAGCCAGCACAGAGAAGACAAGCAGTTAATTGGTTTTTGTCAAGCTACAAATGTAAGGAACAAGACAGGGCAAACCTAGGTAGGCTTGGATAATGAAAAGCACAAGAGCCAAAAGAAGAAAGTAATGTCTTCCTACACACCACTTCATATACCCTGAGAGGCAGAAAGGGAACTACTCGAGACTGTGATCGGAACAGGATCACCAAGAAAACCTTCACTGATGCTAGTAGAAAGACAGAGAACTCAAGAAGGCCAAGTGGGTTTAGGAATAGGGAGACTGTGATGTAGCACAGGCTTCTCAAACTTCTATGTGCAGGGCAATCATGTGGAAGTCCTGATAAAAAGCGAATTCTTACTTAGGTTGGGGTGGTTCAGAGAGTCTGCATTTCTAACAAGCTCCCAGCTGTTGCTGATGCTGCCTGTCCAAGACGGATCCAGTGGAAAGAAGAAACATGAGGAGAGTTTTCAGGATGGACAAAAATAGGCAAAGCTTAGAGGTGGTGCTAGAAGATACCGCTAACAGAATCTAAGTTTTCTCTGATAACTCTTACCACAGGAACATTTCTGTAGCAGGACTGTGAAAGATCAGGAGGCAATGCTTTCTAGAAGAAAGCTGTGTGGGGATGGATGGGAGAGAACCATCTCAGGTTTTTGTCTGTTTATTTTGTAGAACAGTAGCAGGTCGATTTCAGGTACTTTCTTAAACAATTTTCCACTCAACACTCCCCTCTCCCCAGTATATTGGGATTTGGTTTTTCTAGCATCACCTGTAAAATAGTCTCAGAAATTCACTCCCAGGGGAAAATAGGGAATTTGCTCATTTTGAATTGCTGGGAGATGATGGACAGATGCTATGGTGGCCCAAAATTCATTTGAAGATGAAAATACTGTATAAAGTCCTCGGGTGACAAAAAAAGATGAGGAATGCTTGAAAAACTGGTAAAAAGTCTGTTTCCTACTTAAGTTTATTATTTATTTTCGTTTTACCTACATGGCAAGACTTTAACTTTTCCAGTTCAATATGGTAACCATTTGAAGTAATGTGGGGTTACTTCTACTTCTAAGAATATGCTTCTAGGCTCCCAGTAAAATCCTGCTGATCCTAGGGCCACTAGACACTGATGGACTAAAGGGATATTATACTTGAGAAACCACTGGCCTCCACTGTAGCTACACAGAGTTCTGTGTCTCCATTGTAACTGAGATAGATGGGTGCATGTGTGCCATTATTTCCATGGTGAGGGCTGTTCTAGACTGTAATGGGAGGTTAACTCCTGTGCAGATTTATGACCCCCCTAACCACCCCAAGTGACTGTTCAGATAGACAATAGCTCCTCTTATCACATCTCTTCTGTCATAATGTTGGAGATAGTGACCAAGGTCCAGATAAATAATACCACTTGAGTTCAATTACTGATTTTTCTATCATAGTAGTTATTTCAGGCAGATTCTCCCAAACTCTGTGAAATGTGGTCTTGTGTCTTTCATATATAGAAACTGCTGATTTGTAACACTCGTTTTCCAGATAAGTATTTTCCTTGGTCTTGGATTGCCGCAAACCACGCCCTGGAAAGCTGATACTGTATCTTCTTCTTTTAAAGTGGTCCAGTTTAGATAAGGAAATATGATTTCAGATTCTTATCCAAAGCCTATGCAAACAACTTCTGTTGAGAAAATTGGTCCATAAATCTTACAGATCCAGGATCTTCTCAGGCACTTACATGGGTTCATGTAAGTTCTGATGCACATGGGTGCATCAGAAATATTGATACAGTCTCTCCTTCCAATTACAGCATTGCTCCTTGAAGTCAGCTTCTAATTGCAAATACTGGGCAGCAGTATGAAATAGAAAGGAGAGATCCCTGGGTGTTTCGAACTCTAAAAGTTCAATTTCCATTTCAGCTCAAAGGTTAGTCTTCTCCAAAGGCAAAGCTTAGTTTGTCCTCTGGGGCTCACCTGGCCTTGATAAGAAAGAGGGCCACAGCTCCAGGGGCCACAGCAGAAGGCAGTCTCGTTGAAGTCATGGTCCATCTGCCGTGTCTGGTGAAGTTGAACCGCATGGGCTGCTTGCGGGTGGCCAGTTACATGGACAGTGACAATGGTGTACAGGTGGCTGATGTGTGTGACTTGTCAGGGGAGGACACAGTGATAACTGCTCCCATTTATTGGACACCTGCTACACACCGGGCTATGTGCACTCATCATATCACTTAATTCCCTCGGTAGCCCTGCAAGATGGGCATTGTTTTTCCCACTTCCCGGTGGAGGAAGCCGCAGACTGGGGAAGAGAGATCTTCAGCTTTCTGCTAGGATGACAACGGAAGGTCCTGGTAATACAGCCGGCTTTAACAGGGGTGAAATAGTAATTGGGTTGATCTTTACCTCCAACCTCAACTATCGCTTTGGCTTCTTTGTCCTGCCCACACCTCCCCCACCCCCAGTGCTGCTTTTCCCCTTTGGGAATCCAAAGAGGCCGAGAGTGGGGGGCGCGGGTGGGGGGAGGGGAAGGAGCAGAACAAGGAGATGATATCAGTGGTTCCAATTAAGAAAAGAACCACACAGACTGAAAGTGGAGGTGAATGGAATAAAGCTGCCCCATCTGGATCCTCTAGGCACGGACACATGTGAATATTTTTTCATAGGAAAGAGACAGGAATCTCCTTCTTTGACTTCTTTGCATTCTTCTTTGGCTTGTTGAATAGTAAGAAGAGCAGCAATGGAGGAGAGGCTCCCTGAGGCCAACTCACTTTGGCATTGTTGCCAGTGCTGAGGATGCTGTGGTGTGGAAGATACAGGAATCTTCCATTAGCGTAGTGGGCGCGCTCCTACTCTCTAACTCTGAGCCAGTGGCTTCTATCTTACTAACATCCAGAATTCACATTTTTTTTTTTCACCTTCCCCCCCCCCCCCAACAGAGGGAACCAGACTTTGGGGGAAGTACTTCCTTTCTTTTGTCAGATCTCCAGTCTGCCCCAGGGGCAAGGATGCTGCTGTGTGGGGCCTCACGGAGCCGTGGGATAAGGCATCACAGACCCTGGTTCTGAAAATTCGCGTCTTCCTTCTGGAATTCTCCATAGCAGCTCTGGGCTTGCCAGGCAGCTTTTCTCCCTTCTTTGAAACTGGGATTATTTGCTAAGCAAAGGCAGCCCCATCACATCTTGCTGATGCTCCGAGCAAACATCAGTAGCAAATGATCCTCTTAAGCAAGTGCAAGTGGCTGGAGGCAATGCTGGGGGCTAGAAATACGGAATGGACTCAAACCAAAACAACCGCTCCGTCTCAATGCCACCGCATCAGAGGACCTCTTCAGAATACTGATGTGGGGAAGGTGCCTTGAAACTGCAGGCTGATGGAATGGGAGAAGGGGCTTCTTTCCCCAGGAGCAACACTGCTCTCATCCTGGGGCCCGGAGTCAGAGACTTTCAGCTCCTTTGCTTTGTCTTTCTGGCTGGAGAGAGGCCCGGGCTCCGAGACCAACTTGGATGAGGGTTTAAGAGGACTATCGAGTGAAAAGGCGAATGCCTTCTGTACATTCTGGCTTCTTGATTTCAGGACGCAGAATTCCTGCAAGCCCAGTGGACCGTTTCCCGTCTCTTTCAGCGGATGGCAGAAATCCCTGCTACTTGAGTGGATGGTCTGTGTCTCGATTTTGGAAAAGAAAACCTTTGGATATTTTTCACATAATCCTTGCTCCGTTGTAGCATTCCTGTTGGCGGTTTCTAAATCACAGGAATTCTCTTTTCTGACAAAGGCCTGGGACTGAGCACTTTGCATGGAAGGGAGTCAAGGAATGTTGATGGCTGGTGGCACTTCTGTTATTAGGCTACTAGTACTAATACTGGATTTTTGACATAAGGGGAGCACATAGAAGTGGGATCACACGAGGGTTCAAGATTCTCAACCGTAGAGCTATTTGTCTATGGGGTGGATATGTTTTCAGATGCTTGTTGGAATTGCCCATGATATTTGATGTTTGCATTTTTCTGGAACCCCATCTTGGTTCTCCTTTGCTGGCATCATTGGGGTCCCGTTTGCCCCCCAGGTTGTTTGATTTCCAGCCTCTGTTGTCTCCTCTCCCAAGCCTGGCTCTTCCTGAACACATCTAGCACTCATCCCATCTCCACGGAGGAGAGATTTAATGAGTTTTCAGGTTTTAGCATCAGTGGTCTTTGGTGCTAGTATAGCCTTGACCTCATGCCCCAATTCTGATAGGGTGAGGTTTTGTGCTGTTTCTGAGACAACGTCTTGGCCTGTGCCTTAGGTCTGAGAATTGAGCTTTTGTCTGGTGCTCAAAAGCCAATTGTTGTTGTTATTTTTCATCGGAGAGCTTATTTTTTGTGCTACTTGCCTCTTAAAAATTATTATGTTGACGATCTTCCATTTATTTTGATTTCTCCAGAATGGAGGTTCTGTTTTTATTTGCTGCCTCCCTGTTCTTTCTCCCTGAATAGCTTCCACCTGCCGAGCTCTGGTGTCGCCTGCCTGTCAGGGCTACAGAGTTTCTTTTGTGTCCCTCATGTCCCCTTATTGGCAGTCTATTGCCTTAACCACTCGACCACTTCTCACGCATGTCCCCTAATTGGGTGGCTTTAGAGGTAACATACGATCTCTTTATGGACTCTTGACTAAATGTCCATCCATCCTTCCAGCCACCCACCCAACCACCCATGCATCCACTCATCCATCCAACCACTCATCCCTTCCTCCACCCCCCTAGGAGCTACTGAGTGCCCACTGGATGCCAGGCATCGCCTTCTGGGATGACATTCTTTAAAGACCATGCTGCACCTGGCAGGCCCGGTGTCCTTCCGGTGCGGATAACCAGGTTTATCTTTCAACTGCATCGATCCGATCCAGTCACAGGACATTCTTCCCCGATGTCAGGCCCTTCCAGCTGCTCTGTCTAGTTCTGCTTTACTGAGTTTTCTTTCTTGCCCATATACGACAGTTGTCAATTCAGCTTTTTCTTTCTTTCTTTTATGATTCTGATCGCCATATAAAAACACAGCTGGTAATTCAGCTGGCTTTAACGGGTTTAGTTAGTTAAACCTTTAACAGGTTTAGTTTAACATTTCAAATTCAATGATGATAAATTCCATGGTATTTTCTGGAAGTTTGTTTATTAAGACTCAGGATCTGGTCATGTAAACATGCTGCTCTTGTTCTGGATACATTCCAGTTCCTTTTAAGTTGTCCAATTAGTTCATATTAATTCCACCCCTGCTTTCATCTTGATAAATTTTAATGTGTCCTTCTGAGAAAATTTGTACTGTTTTGTCAAAATCACTCCTATTTTAAAGACCCTTCTGGAACAGTTGTGGAAAACACTTACAGGAAAAACAAGGTGAAAAGGAGTAAGTGTATTGCCCCACTCAGGCAACCTCAGAGAGCGACGAGATCAGAGAAAGCCACTCAGTGCTCTCTCTTCAGACTCCTCAAAGGTAATTATTGTTCAGCTTTGCAAATCAATCGTTTAAAATTATTTCCTTTGAAGTGGTAGATTTGTTCTGCAAAACAGCAAAATGGTAGAAAAGAGTTAAGAAATTAGGAAGACATAATAAAATTACTTGGTTTGAAGGAGTATGAAAAGACACTTAATGATCTGAAAATACGGTGCAAGGATTTTTTTTTTAAACTTAAAAATTAGTGGCATGTATAACAAATTAGTCCGATCGCAAGTGTTAAAATGCAAATTAAGTGCTAAAGTCACTGAAGTGGTAGAATCCATAAATCTCTCGGAGGGAGGAGGTTGGTCCTTTCGCAGGAAGACAGTTGGACTATGGGTGACATTCTCCGGAAGGTCAGAGGTCCCGGCGATGAGGGCGGAGACATTTAAAGTGAGCAGACCCCACTGGAATCCTGGGCACTTTCATTTAAGCTTCCAGACTGTGTGTTCTGAACAAGCACTTGAATAGCTCCTCTGGGCAAAGTTCTTAGATGTGGTGGCTGAAAGCCAGTTCTATTATCTCCACAGTCCTCCTTCTCTCTGTTAACTTGATAACAATTCACTTGATTCCCCGATGAAATGTTTCTCACCCGTCGGAGTCTTTGATCTGGCATGTCCGCGTCACATCAGAACCCATCACCTGCTCTCTTCTCTCCTTGCTATATCATCTGACTCTGTTTCTTCTCAACTGCATGTCCCTTCACATTTGGATGATTATGTTTGAAAACACTGCCTTGACATTTTCCCTACTGTATCATGTGTCTCGTGCTCCCACTCTCTGCTGGAAATGAGAATGCACAGTTAAAAGAAACCCAAACATTTTAGTTAATAAGACAGGACAGAAACGTCCCTATTTGTGCCAGGCACTGGAACATATCCGAAGAGACACCCTTAAAAACAAGCCTCTTCTCTAAAGCATTGCATCTAATTCATTTAAAGTAGCTAAATTTCAAGTCTAGAGAACTCTGAAGTCTGCAGAGACTCTGATTGGTTTATCCTCTTCGGCTCTTTTGCCAATTACTTAGCTAAGACCCACCTGCTAAGTTATATGGTTGTCTCTGCTCTTCCTTACAGCATCAAATATATTATTTGTTATAGAACAGTGGTACAGCCTGTCATATGTGATCACAAGCATCTGGAGCCTCATCAGACTTGTCATTACCATAGGTCCTACTTACTGAGCACATACTACATGAAATAGTGGTTTTCAAACTTGGGTGCACCTCAGAATCACCTAGGAAGCTTAAAAAATCCCAGTGCCCAGGCCACACCCCAGGTCAATGAAGTGAAAATTTCTGGGAGAGGGACCCAGTCCTTAGTATTTTTTTTTAAGGTTTTATTTATTTGACACAGAGATACAAGAGTATCTCTTATACAGAGTACAAGTAAGCAGAGCAGCAGGCAGAGGGAGAGGGAGAAGCAGGCTCTCCGCTGAGCAGGGAGCCCTTTGTGGGGCTGGATCTCAGGACCCTGGGATCATGACCTGAGCCAAAGGCAGCTGCTTAACTGAGACACCCAGGTGCCCTAGTTCTCAGTATTTTGAAGAGTATCTTGGCAAGCTTCCAAAGTCAGGTTTGAGAACCAGTGGTGTAAAATCTACTCAAGTCGTGCTGTGTACAAGCCATGTAGGTGTCACCTGGGAGCCAGGGGGAGCTCTTGAGCCCCATCCCAGGCTGACTGAGTCACAATCTGCGTTTTATCAAGATCCCAAGATGCTTCACATGCACTTTAAAATTTGGGAAGCACTGATGGGCATGGAAGGGCTCTCTACTAAGCATTTTTTACAAATATTTTATTTGTTTATTTGAGAGAGAGAGAGAGAGCAAGCAGGGGGAGGGAGAGGGACAAGCAGACTCTGAGCAGAGTGTGGAGCCCGATGTGGGGCTCTATCTCATGACCCTGAGATTGTGACCCGAGCTGAAATCAAGAGTGGGATGCTTAACAGACTGAGCCACCCTGGTGCTCCATTTACTAAGCATTTTCAGGTCGTTCATTTACAAATAATATATTATGTTTCCACAGTGTGCCAGGCACTGCACAGGGCTCAAATTCATCATTACCCAGCCAATGGTATTTGAGCATTATTTTAGGAGGAAATTGAGGTGTGATCAGGCTGAATATCTCAAAAGAGGCTCAGCCAGGATCTGAACTCTGGTTTCTATTACTCCAAAATACAAGCTTTTCCCGCAATACCAAGCTGCTTCTAAGTTTAACTCTTGGATATTTCCTACAGTAAGCCTAGTACACAGTATTTCCTAAATCTTTACCTTATTAATGACATCTTTAATCTATTTATCAAGAACAGAATTCAAGGTAAGATTGGTGAAACATGGAGCTCTTGGCAGAGAAACATAGGAAGGTGATGAGTTGTACGTCAGTCACTGATGTAGAAAGCAGGAAGCAGGAGGAAATATTTCCCTTTGGTAACAAGTGAGTCCCAGGGGACCCACTGAATATTCATTTTAAAGAGGAAATATTCTCAGTGAGTTCTTTGGGGGCTCTTAGTGTGCCTGAATTTGGGTAACTGGTCTAGAAGAGCCAAAATTGCTCTAAGTTAGCTTCATGTTATTCAACATACGTTCTTGTCATCTCCCTCACTTGTTTGCCTCAAGGGCATCATTCTGGGGTTACTAGTTCCAAGATTTTGTGTAAACAATTCACGGGGACTCTAGTAGCTAGGCTGTGAGGGATATTTGATATGACTGAAAATGTGTTCAATGATGTATATTGCATGTACTCATACTTTTTCAACTAAATAATAAGAATGATGTGCCACCGTAGTTGTCTTCCACAAATCTAACTCTTGGCTATCTCGTGTCAGTTTCCTTCCCAAATTAGAGAGGGTTTCAGTGGAATGCTTCTAAGATATATTAGATGGAATAACATGGAATAGGTAAAATAAACTGTACCTTTTCACTTAGTCTTAAGTATTTTTCCCGTCATTAAAAACCATAAACATATGACAGATTTTTAAAAATACTGTTCAATATTCCTCATAAATAATAATCTAGGGTAAGAGACGTGAAATCCTCTTCCTCCAAATCCATGTCAATTCCTGAAAATGATTCTAATTGACTGTTTGTGTCATATTTCCATCTTGGAGCCAAGCCCTATGTCCTGGGAGATGTATAATCTGATTGGCCAGTCGGAACGATATACCCATTTCTGGGTTTGAACATTCTATCAGCTAGAAGGGAATCTATGCAAAGAAAAAGTTGGACAGATGAGAAAGAAAATGGGGAAGACAGAAATCATTCATTGTTTGACAATCTGGGCTCCATTTTTTTCAGTAATAAGATATAGAAATTGGATGAGATAAATCTGTTAAAAAAAAAAAACAACAAAACCACAAACCACTTCATTGACTTACCTGATTCTCAAAGTAATATATGTTGGTGTAAAAATTGGAGCATACAAATTTATAATGTAGAAGAGGAAAACCACCTAATCTTCAATTTAGTAGATATTTTCTAGGCTTTCTCCCCCAGTATTTATTATTTTTTAAAGATTTTGTTTGTTTGTTTGTTTATTTATTTATTTGAGATAGAGTGAGAGCAAGAGCGAGTGATAGAGAGCACGAGCGCCGGGGTGGTGGGGGTGGGTAGAGGGAGAGGAGAAGCAGGCTCCCCACTGAGCAGGGAAGCCTGATGCGGTACTCGATCGCAGGACCCCGGGATCATGACCTGAACCGAAGGCAGATGCTTAACAGATTGATTGAGCCACTCAAGCACCCCTCCCCCAATATTTATTTTATAAAATTTCATCTACTCTTGAGCTGCTATAGTGAAATACCACAGAATGGGTGCATAAAAAGAGCAGAAATTCATTGTTTATAGTTCTGGAAGCTGGAAGTCCAAGATCAGGGGGCCAGCATGGTCTGGAGAGGGACCTCTTTTGGGTTGCAGATTTTTTGTTGTATCCTCAGATGATGCAAGAGATCTGGGGCTCTTTCTGGAACCTCTTTCATATAGAAAGCAGGAATCCCATTCATAAAGGCTGCATCCTTATGACCTAATCAGATCACCCAAAAGCCCCGCCTCCTAATACCATCACATTGAGGGGTTAGGATTTCAAAAATGACTTCTGGGAGAACACAAGCATCCAGTCCATCACAGTCCATCACAAAGAGTATGCACATTTGGAATATAAATAAATGACATCAAGTGACTCACCAAGAAGTTGTATGAATTTATGTTCCCTCTGGCTGTGATTGAGAGGGCTTGCTTCCCTGTAGCTTCATCAACATGAAGCACTGTCTATTTTCCTAATCTCTGCCAATTCAATCGATAAAATACATTTTCATGTTCTAATCATAATTACCATTGACCTAGTTCTTCAATTTATCTTCAGGGCTTGCCATAAGGTGGTCTTGGTTTATATAGCCAATGATCACTTCTATAATTTAATGTAAATTTGGGTGAAATGGTAAATTTGTAAGGATTTTGAAGGGTTGCACATGGGTCACAACAGAACAGTGCAAGACTGTAGCAAACATTTCTGCATTTATGAATTCATTCACCAACAATTCACTGAGCACCTACCATGTGCAAGGCACTGTGTTTGGGAGTGAATATATAGAAGTGATGAAGATAGACATGATTCCTGTCCTTTTCCTCTACGAGGGGCGATAGATTTTGACAGTTGATTACCAAAAAGCAAAAGGATGCATTGGGATTTAAAATAGGGGGACTAGGCCTTGTTTGGAGAATTACTCAAGCTTGTTCGAGAAAGTGTCATTGAAACCCAAAGGGTAAGTTGGCTATAGGAGTGAGGGCAGAAAGTATTCCAGGCAGAGGAGATAGCTTGTGCGAAACCTGGGGAGGACTGGAACTGAGAAAGATGGCAGCCTATTTAAAGAAATCCAATCTGGCTGAGACAGAGGAAACAAGAGTGGTCCAGGCTGTGGCTGGATGGGTGGGCAGGGGGCCAGATGCTGTGGGTCTGGTAGACCGCTGTAGAGTCTGGGTCTTTTTCTGAAGGCACCAGGGAAGTACCTTAAGGTTTTAAGCAGCAAATGACAGGATTATATTTGCATTTGAAAAGACCTCTCCAGCTGAGGTGTAGATACTGGGTAGGAAATGAGCAAGATTAAGAATGTAGAGTTCCAAAGGGCTGTGGCAGTGGTCCAGCAAGGCAGGGTGATGTCTGGACCCAAGGAGAACACTGGAGGTAGAGAAATGGTGAGAGATAAAGGAGAGGGGTGGGAGAGAGAATCAACAGCACTTGGATGCCGGGGTGGAAGAAGGGTAATGGGTGCATTTGAAAGAGGGTTGACCTAGATGGCATTCGGAGTCCTCTGTTCCTCTGAAGTGATAACATCCCATGAGGCTTGGGCATATACGAGATCACACAAACTTGAGAATCTTTTGTTCAGAAATGTGCTTGGCCTTCCAGAGACGATGACAATCCTTAAACCCTGGAGGAGTCTTCAAAGCCAGCACAAAAATAAGCATAACAATGATAATAATAACACTGGTATATTACTTTTTCAATATTTAAAGCTTATTTATTTCTATGCAGGTTTATTAATATATGGATGGCATTCAGGGGTGCCTGGGTGGCTCAGGTGATGAAGTGTACAATTCTTGATTTTGGTTCAGGTCATATCTCAGGGTCATGAGATGGAGTGCCCCCCCCGCCCCCCTCTCCCCGGCCAGGCTTCCCTTCTCAGTGGGAGGTCTGCTTGAGGTTCTCCCTCTCCCTCTGCCCCTCCCGTCTGCTGGCACTCTCTCTTTCTCTCTCTAAAAAAAGGTAATAATGAAACAAAAAGAAAAAAATAATAAATGACATTTAATAAACTGCGTATATTTAAAGACTACGTTTCATAAGTTTGTGTACACACATATACAACCACAATACCACAACAAGCAAGCTACTGAACATATCCATCACCCCGGAATTTCTCCTCATGCCTCTTGGTAGATCCTCCCGGCCACCCCATCCCAGGGCAAGCACTCATCTACTTTTTGTTGCTATGGATTAGTTTGCATTTTTTAGAGTTTTATGTCAATGGAATCATACAGTAGTGTACTCTTTCTGGGGGGAAAATTCTGGCTTCCTTCATTCATGAAGCTCTTTTATATATGGTATCTTATCTAGTTACTGTATCAATAACCCTATTCTCACGAAACTCATATTCAGAGAGGACAAGTCTCAAGGTGACCCAGCTAAACAGCAGCAGCATTGGTCTCGGAGCCCAGGCTCTCTCAGCTGGCACGCACAGCCTGCTGGAACACCCCCCCAGAGTGTGCAGAGTCTCTGAAGTGCTACCTCGCCATGGCATGAGGCTAAGAGGAGAGGCCCCAGCCCATGTCTCATGGGTTTGGAGGTTGGGATCATGGCCTAAAGAGCTGAAGATGAGCCCCGTACCTCCCACAATAGTGCCCATGGGAAGGGTTCTAGAGGCAGAGGAAACAGACACGAGGGGCCCGAAGTTTTGTGAGATCTTCATTTGTGAAGGCCACTGGAAACTGGGCTGGTGGAGACAGAAGGGATCAGAGGGTGGGGCAGAGGAGACTCTCATGGCCTTGAAACAGAAGCCAGGGTAAACCTGAGTTCAGGAGAAGGTGGGAGGGGTCTCTGGTCGCCTGCCTCTGTGTCAACCCTACCACCTCTGTTCTTACTTATTTTAGTTACTGTGCTTTGGGGTAGGCGTTCCCTTGACAGAAGACCTTTGTCCTTAAACAAGTTTGGAAATCATTAATCTGGCTTAATGTTCTGTTTAGAGGGGAAACTGAGACCTTGGTAAGGTTGCCAGCTAAAATGCAGGCTAGCCAATCAAATTTGAATTTCAAATGAACAAAGAATGATTTTTTTTAGAATATCTCAGATATTGCATGGCCCTTGTGTAGGTAATAATTAAAAATTACTGGTTTTTACTGGAGCCAACAAACCGGGGCCTAGGGAGTATGACTGTCCTGCCCAAGAGGAGGTCAGAACCACCGAGGCATAACAGGAGGTGTGTCTGACTCCAATGAGTAGCCTCCTGCCCAGAAGTGGCCCTTGGCTGACTATGTTTTATAGAAGTACAAAGCCTCCCTTTGCTGGAGGTGTAATTGTTTTTGGCAGAGCCACACTTGTGTAGGTGCTAGAAGCGAGAGAGGCTAGTGGAGGCAGGCCTGGGGGAGGCCAGTGGCCCTGGGGCCGTCCACTGTGCCTGCCCCTTCTCTGTGCGTCATCCTTCTCTGTGTGTCATCCCGTCCTCCCTTCCCAGACGTGCCCCGGGAGATGGGGGCCCAGCAACCCAGGACACTTGGGGCCCTGAGCCTTATTATGGATGAGAGTCAGTGCCTCGTGAAGGGGGCCACTGAGCCCTCATCCTGAAAGCTTCCAGCATTCTCTCTGGAGCCCAGGAGAGAGGACAGGCCTGAAAGTTAACAAGCAAAATCACTCAAATGATCTCCCGTCTTACTCTTCCTCGACTCGGCCTCATTAACACAAGGAGGCTAATATTTGGCTCTGGAGCGGAGGCAGGACTGAAGCTCTCTCCAGGGGCTCTGTTAAATGTCATAAATTGCGGGAGTACAGCTTGAGGGGTTTGTGAATGGCATCTGAGCCTGAGGCCATCTAGTAATATTTATACTGTGGAAGTTCAGCCTTTTTCCCCCTTTAAAAAAAGTTTCTGATTTGTTTCAGAGGATGTCCATCTTAATCACTGTTTCTGGAGCTCTAATGGGCAAGATTCTCAGTTCCTGGATGCCAGGGGAAGGCCATGGAAGAGCAAGGCTTTGTACTGGGGGAGGTGCTCACTGGAGCCCGGATTCTGGACCTTTCATTCCACCCAGTGCCTTCTTTCTGTTTGGGGTACAATTAGGAAACAGGTCTCTAGCTGTCCTGAGCAAAGAGAGTCATTCTTATTCTTAGTCTATAAAATCCAAAGAATGAATTAAATATGCCTGTTTAGCCATATCCAAAGGGCATGAAACTCCTCAGCACGAATGATGGAATATTTCCAAAAATAAGAAAATAATAATGTACACATACCTAGAATCTATTATTTACCAGGTTCCCTGTTTTATGAATATTTATTGCATATACATATATGAGATATATATATCACACATATATGAGATGTGTGTTTGTGTGTGTGTGTGTGTGTATATGAGATAATATACATGTCAGAGAGAGCTTATGTATATAACCATATATATATATATAGACACACACATATATATATTCATTTCATTCTTGGAACAATACTGTGAGGTAGGTACTGTTGTTATCCTCATTTTAAAGACTGAGAAACCAAGGCTGAGGTCTTGGCCACTAATCTCTGTTGCTGATCCAAGCAGAGGATCGTATTAGCTGCTCGTACCTAGATTGGCTCCTGAACCCCGAAGTCTAGTATTCCAGGCCCCTCATAATTTGCCCCCAACCTGCCTTTTCAATCCTATCTTGCATGACTCATCTTGGGGCACAATTCGGGTATGGCAGGTCTCACTGTCCCTGAGCTCATCAGACACATCCCTCCTCGGAGACTCGGGGCCTGTCGAGTATATTGTGAATGTTGTCCGTCCATCGATTCATCACCCCTGGCTCATGTTCTACCTTCCACTCACGCCTCCTCAAGGCCATTCCAGGCCATCGAGATTTCTCTCTTGCTCTGAATTATTCAAGAGCTTCTCCTCAGTTGGCTAAGCCTCTACAGCTTGAAGTTGCTTTGTATTCCTACTCAAGGCTGGAGCTGTCTTAATGACTCATCTCTCTGTCTTGTTCCCTAACTAGATTGTAAGTTTCAGGAGGAAGGAGGGTTTATATGAACATAACAGCTCCTCTGTCAGAGATACTAAGGGATAAAGAGACCGAGAGGCAATTTTGCACTTGTTGACTTTTAAAAGAATCACAGAAGAGGCAAGTGGTTCTCTCCACATGCGACTGGGTTGCTCATGGTGTCTCTTGGGATAGACAAGGTCTGAGACTTAAGACCAGGAATAAGCAGACACTTACGTAATACTGATCTTAACGCAAATTCTGTTTTCCTAAAATTATTCCATAAGACCCGTAACGAGACTTCAGAATTGCAGAAATTTTGTGGTGTACAGAAACAAAGAGTCAAGGGGCACCTGGGTGGCTCAGTGGTTTAAAGCCTCTGCCTTCGGCTCAGGTCATGATCCCAGGGTCCTGGGATCGAGCCCCACATCAGGCTCTCTGCTCCGTGGAGAGCTTGCTTTCTCCTCTCTCTCTGCCTGCCTCTCTGCCTACTTGTGATCTCTGTCTGTCAATTAAATAAATAAAAATCTTAAAAAAAAAAAAAAAAGAAACAAAGAGTCAACTGTTGCAAGCAGCAGCCCCTCTGAGCAGCCCCCTTTGTTTCTGACGTGATTTTGGGGACCAGTGGGCTCACGGTGTGTGGTACGACTCATGGCCTGTGGTACATCTCTGTTCTTCTGTCATTCTCCCACTAGAGGCCGGGAGCTCCCACTCATTGCCTTCTCGTTAACTGCAGAGCAGAGATTCCAGAGAGGCTGGGAGTCTGACTGAAGATGTAAGGGTTAAGTCCAGAGATGCTGACTTGGACTCTGTATCCAGCCATGGGTGGCTCAGTAGATTGAACTCATGCTTATTTTCATGAGGTAAAAATGGACTCTGACAGGGATTGAAAGGAAGAGAAAAAGATGCTGAGGTGATTTCGACTTTTGCAAAATTTGAGTCTTGCAAGACCTTTTTAGATGAGCAAACAGGTGGGTGTCTCAGAACACTTGTCACTTGTGAATCCGGAGAAGGCAAACCAAAGGTGAAATATTTCTGGACACGTGTAAGCATTTTGCGTCTTTACCCTTTGTGAGATCTTCCAGCTCATGCCTTTGGTACCTCTGGCCTCCAGGCCTGTCCTCAGCTTTCCTCTTTGCCCAGGGAAAGCTGTTTGTCCTCATGGCAAGAGGGAGGAGACCTGTGGGGACAGAGATTCATTTATATTCATCATAAAGATTGATACTCCACGTACAATCTCCACATTGGGCCATAAGTGTGAGTAATTATGGAATAATTACATGGGCTAAGGGTGGCCAGGATGTGAAAAGAGCAATTATGTAGCTAACTCCTCTGGGCGGACTTCACTCTGAGTTGAAATGAAATAATTTGAAGTATAACATCAAGTTTCAGAAGGAAGATTTCAAAGTCCTCTTCTGTTACACACCATTTACCTGTAACACAACTTCTTTTTTCCTTCTCAAAATTTAGTCAACAGATACCAGTTTTAGGACCTAAAACAAGGGCAGAGACAAAGTGAATTCAAGACGGTGCTAAGGGAGGGCTTCCTTTCCTGCCTATGTGCGTGTTTCCACCAGAAGCTTGCTGATCTGTCAATGTCTAGTTCAAATGCTACTTTTTCTTCAAGAAATTCTGTGTGATCTGAGTTACCTTGGGTCCCTCCCTGACTCTATAGCAGAATCCCTTCTACTTCTATAGTAGAACTCTGTAAAATCTTATTTTATGATTTTTTGAGGATACAAGTAATAAAAACCTTTCCATAGTGCTTTGTGATTTATAGAGCATTTTCCACATATCTTCTCTCACAACAACCTGCTAGTGTGAATAGTATCGCAAACGTATAGAGAAACAAAAGCTCGAATAACTTAAAACAGACTTCTAAACTAAATGCCCGCAGGGGCCAAGCAAATACAAGTACAAAGTAATGTGTTCAGGTATGTATCAGTCAGCACAAGCTCAAGTATTTGCAGTAATAAAGCAATCCCCAAACCTTGGTGGCTTGTATCAACAAAGGTTTGTTTTGCAATTAAGTTTCACGTTCATTGCAGGTCGACTGTGTCCTGTTCCACAGATTTTCCCCCTGGGATCCAGGCTCACTGGCAGGGACACTGCTAGGAGTGAGACAAAAGAGAATATGATGCAATCCTGTGATAGCTTCTAAAGATCCTACTTGGAAGCAGTGTGCATCTCTTCTGCTCCCAAATCAAAACATGTCCTTTTCCTCAGGCCTCTCTAGAAGGTCTGTACGAACCAGACCTCCAATCCTGCGTTAGGGGTTGGCAAACTCACGCTCATGGGCCACGCCTTGTTTTCGTGTGGCTTGTGAGGTAAGACTGGTATTTAGATTCGCAAAAGCTTGAAAAACTTGAAAGAAAAATATTTTGAGATGCACGTACGTTAGATTGTAGCGTTTTTGTAAATGAAGTTTCACGTGGGCAAAGTCACTCATTTGTTTGTGTATTATCTACGGCTGCTTTCATGCTAGGATGACAGAAATGAATGGTGGTGACAGAGACCGTATGGCCTGCAAAGCCTCAAATATTTACTGCCTGCCCCTTTATGGGAAAGGTTGGCTGCACCCTGTCCTGTATCTGTGGTCAGAAGTCAACTTGGTCAGGTAGGAGCTCAGGCTAAGTCTCAGCTGCTTTTCATTGTTTGCTTGCAAATCCCTATGGACATTGTGTTTGGAATCCAGGACCACTGCACACCCACGTGCATCCCAGGGGTGTTGTTCACGCAGGTTCCAGAATGGCTGAAGCCCCTGAACTTGGGTGGATGTTAAGGTCCTTACTTCTTTCTTAGAACACTTTCAAAATGGCATAAAATAGTAACTAATGCAAACCAACCAAACAAACAAACACAAAACAACAAAAAAATACCGCAAGTGATACTAAAAAGCAAAGGATAACCTGTAGGAAATATTGGCAACAATACGGTGGACCAAAAATTGATATTTGTAATGTGTAAAGAGCTCCTCCAAAAAAAGATAAATACTACAATATAAACAAATAGATAAAAGTTATATTTGAGTAGATGTCCAAAAATATATGATAAAATATTCAATCTCACTAGTAAAGAAATGCCAGTTAAAACAGTGGGCTCTCAATTTCATCCATTAAATTGGCAAAAAAAGGGAAATGCCCACTATTGGCAAAGGTATAAAGAATAGAGCATATTGGAAAAAAAAGGAAGAGAGCAAATATTCTACAAATATGTATAATTTTGTGTTCGCAACTTACTAATATAAATCTAATGTTTAAAAACATTCATATTGGGGCACCTGGGTGACTCAGTTGTTAAGTGTCTGCCTTTGCCTCAGGTCATGACCTAGGGTTCTGGGATCACGCCCTGCATCTGGCTCCCTGCTTGGTAGAGAGCCTGCTTCTCCCTCTCCCACTCCCCCTGCCTGTGTTCTATCTCTCTCTGTGTTTCTCTCTGTCAAATAAATAAATAAAATCTTTAAAAAAATTTAAAAAAATTCATATTTCCTGAATTTGTCTACTTCAAGGAATTTACCTTAAGGGAATTAATAAGTAGAGATGAACAAAGAGAATTATGCACAAGAACTTTTACTTCTGATGTTATTTCTAACAGAGAAAATTAGAAACAACAAATACATAATAGTAAATACTGTATGACCCTTAAAATTATTTTATAGAAGAAAAATTGAGGGACCCCTGGGTGTTGCCGTCAGTTAAGCAGCTGACTCTTGGCTTGGTGGGGAGTCTGCTTTAGGACACGTGCTCTCTCTCTCAAATCAATAAATCTTTAAAAAAAGGGAAAAATTGATGTCATAGGAAAATGTTTAAGATATGTCATTAAGGGAAATAAACTGGATACAAATAGTATATGCAATATGTTCCCAGTTTTGTAAAGAATAAAACCAGAAAAAAAAAAGAGAATAAAACCAGAAGAGACAAATGTGTATGCCTGGATAAAAAACCGGAATGTAGGGGTGCCTGGGTGGCTCAGTGGGTTAAGCCTCTGCCTTCGGCTTGGGTCATGATCTCACGGTCCTGGGACCAAGCCTGCATCAGGCTCTCTGCTCAGCAGGGAGCAGGCTTCCCCCTCTCACTCTGCCTGCCTCTCTGCCTACTTGTGATCTCTGTCTGTCAAATGAATAAATAAAATCTAAAAAAAAAAAAATCGGAATGTATTCACTAAAATGCTAATAGCAGTTATCTCCGAGTTACTGGCTAATGATTGATTTCAAGTTTTACCTTTGTGCTTTTTTGTACTTTTCTAATTTTCTCCCATAAATATACATTACTCTGGTCATCAGAAAAGAAAAGGAAACCCATTTGGACTGAGGACATTTTGTACTTACAGGATGCTCCTGAGTAACAGTAGGGACTATATCATTGTCTTCATTATTTTCTTCAACTTGGAGAAACTCATTTTGAACCACTTTTTGCATGAATCGTGGGCTCTGCTTTCCTCGCTATACTAGAAAATGTGTGATTCCTGCTCATGCTGGAGAAGGAACATCCTGCTTTGGTCGTTCGTACCTGGGTATTAAAGAGAATATTGTGGGATGCTCTGAGGTGTTTGGAGAATTGCTTCAGTTCAACAGACCGCTTGATTACTCCAGCAACGGCTTAAGACAATCAGGGGCCCGAGTGCTTTCTGAGATGAAACGAGCCAGCTCGGAAAAGAAACGTCTTCTAAATTGGGGTAGGGCCCTGCAGCATGTGGTTTTCATTAGGAGTCAGCACGCTCCTCCAGCCCCTGAGAGGAGCTGATGCCTCTTCACCCCGGCGCATGCGCGCGTGGGCATCAGTGGGGAGCAGCCCGGTGTGGGGCCTCCCTTGGCAAGGTTGCCGACTGCTACTCAAGGAAATTGCTTTCATTCTCTAGTTCTCGCTACTGCTCGTCTGGCTCTGGCTGTCTGTGTAAATGAAATTCTAAGGAAAGTTGGAAGGAAGTTGAATACTTTTCTTGAGTCTGAGGCTAGAGATCTAGAAAGTTCTGGGCAAAAGCCTCTTCATTGTTTTTGGAACTCAGCTTTTGCCTGGCCTCTTGGACACGGTGCTATCACACAGAGGCTGTTACCTGACATCTCTGGTGTCCTGATGTTTACTGCCTTTTTTTTTTTTTTTTTTTTTTGAGACTCAGACTGTCCAGGAGTGTGATCAGGAGCTCACAGGCAGATGGGGGCCGAGTGAGGGGAACTGGGAAGAGGCCAGGAATGGCCCCTGGTCAGCTGCAGGGGCTGAGAGGGAATTGGTCTGGCCAGAGCAGCAGAGATTCCAAGGGGTAGGGGAACAGCCTGGCATAGCCTAGTCATGCTGTCCTTAGTGGGGATCCAAGACAAAGTGGGGTGGGAGAGGAGGGGTGGGGGTGGGGGCGGGGAGGGGGGTGGGCAACAGAGAGGTGGGCCCCCAGCAGTGAGGCAGATCCCAGCAGGAGGAGTTACTCAGTGTTCTGAATACTCAGTGAGTAGCCAGTCAACAGGTAGCAGGGAGCTAGTCCCCAGGTGAGGGTCCAGAGACGCTGGATGCTTAGCAGATCCAGCGTTAGAGCATGGACAGGGTCTAGCCCTGCCTGTGTGGTACAGCTGAATGGCCATGGGCTTCGGAGCAGGACAAACCTCAGCTCCATCCTGGCTTCTCCACTGACTAGCCGTGTGCTGTTGGTAAATGCCTCTGTTCTACTTGCATGTTGAGCTCACATCATCGAGCTCTGGGGGGTTTTGGGAGAATTCCAGGAGTTGAGATAAATTGTATAATGCCTTCAGAACAGAGCAGACACACAAAGGGGCTTTCTTAGCTCTCTTTTGCCCCAGTTTGGAATTAGAACCAGGAATGGGGCTGGGCTTGCAAATGGAGAACCAGTGGCCCAGCCAGGGTGGGCGATGGTGCTGAGGCTGAGAGCCAGCCTGGGGCTTAGGCTGTTGAAGGGACTTCAGCAAAGTGTTCCTGCTGGGTTTACTACCTTCTTTTTAAAATGATTTTTAAAAAATATTTTATTTGAGAGAGAGAGCGAGAGAGCACACAAGCGGAGGAGGGGGCAGAGGAAGAGGGAGAAGCAGGCTCTCTGCTGAGCAGGGAACCCGACTTGGGGGTCTATCTCAGGACCCTGAGATCATGACCTGAGCCCAAGGCAGAGGCTTCACTGACTGAGTCACCCAGGTGTCCCCCCTTCCCCCTCTTTCTTTTCCAGTGGCTTCCCTTTGGAAGGTCAAGGACTTTGATCTGATTGATTACATCTGAGATGATTAGACAAGAATGAGGCTGATCTCAAGAGTGACGGAAGTTGGACTTGTGCGCAGAATTCCAAGATGCAGCAGTTCTTGCAAAGAAATAGTTACAAATGTCTGTGGAGAGATACAATAAAAATGTAAAGAAATTATTGTTCATCTGACACATTGCTTTCTAATTTCAGTTAAGGAAAATGAGTGGGGACCTCTTCTTAGGGTTTTAGATCCTTCGGAAAAGATCTATTGAGGTCAATATTTTCTTAGTTTGTAGAATTACTACCACTGTCACCCTTTCAGCATTGCACTAAAAGATTCCAGCTTTCCTATTGTCAGGACGTAATGCCCACTACACCATTCAGTGAAAATAAAATAATGATGCCAACACCTTCTGGCCCATGGGAACTGTGTCACATGGATGTCTGCTCTCTGCCTCAGCCCGGGGCTTGTCTTGTCCCTGCGGGCCTGCAGCGAAGGGGTGTGGAGCTGAACTGAACGACAAACAGCATCGTTTTCTTCTACTCTACTTTAATTAATTAACTAATTAGTTACATTTCACTTATTTGTATTTATATTGTTTTACAGCTGTATTGAGGTATACAAAAACAAAAAAATTTATGTTGATATATATACAAAAACAAAAAAATTACATTGATATACAAAAACTTGCACATATTTAATGTCTACAATTTGATGAGTTTGGACATATATGCCTGTGATGTCATCACCACAATCAAGGTAATAAACATATCCCTCACCTTCAAAAGTTCCTTGATAAATAACATTTTAATTGAATGTGCTCCACTTTAAGAAAACCCAGAGACCATCGAGATTTATGAAATAGACACATAAGATGGTGGGAGTGGTTTGGATGTGACAGAAGTTAAAATTACTTACTTAGTAAAAATATCTTTTTTTTTTTTTTTTTTTTTTGGAAGTAGGCTCCACACCCAGTGTGCAGCCCAGTACAGGGCTTGAACTCACAACCCTGAGATTAAGACCTGAGCTGAGATCGAGAGTCTGATTATTATTATTATTTTTTAAAGTTTATTTATTTATTTATTTGACAGAGAGGGATCACAGTAGACAGAGAGGCAGGCAGAGAGAGAGGGAGAGAGGGAAGCAGGCTCCCTGCTGTGCAGAGAGCCCGATGCGGGACTCGATCCCAGGACCCTGAGATCATGACCCGAGCTGAAGGCAGCAGCCCAACCCACTGAGCCACCCAGGCGCCCCGAGAGTCTGATTATTAACTGACTAAACCACCCAGGTGCCCCATAAAGATGTCTTTAAAGAGAAAATTCCCATGTTAAATTAAAAATCACATCTAACTTTGGGAAATTCATCCTTATGTCTCTTTTTTAGGGGGACATGTTAGTTTTTGTGAACTAAGGAACTCAGATACTTTTGTTTCTGTTAAAATCATTTTAAAAAGTTTGATTTTCCTTGAAGTGTCAGAAAATGTGTGGTTCTCTGACCCCGAAGGAGAAGAGCCTCCCTAATTTTGTTAAGGACCTAAAACCTAAATTCCTGTGACCGAAGTTCTAAGCAGTTTTCCAACTCACCCACTCATATCCGTGTTCTGGGTCATGTGATAGAACAACAATCACGGGGACAGGAAGTCCCAGGATGGTAGGTGTTGCTGTGTCTGAGTCCTGGGCCTTCCAGCACTGGCCATTCTTGGTGTGAGAGTTCTCTGCAGAGAGCTGAATGTCCCTGTGCATGCTTGGGCTGTTGGGACAGGCTCTGCTTCCAGAGTAGCCAAGGGCAGAGGCAAGTCCTCGGGAGAAAGGGGATAGTCCCGGAGAAGACAATTTCTAAAATAGGAGTGCATTGTTTACTGTTTGGCTATAAAATTCAACCTTGTTTCATTGCTTTGAAGTACTAATTTACCAATACTGAGAGCCACGTCACTGAGATATTTGAAACATCTTTTGTGAATCATGAAGATAACTGTCATTGACGAGCAGGAACATTTCACAGTCAATATGGGAAGTCATTCACAGACACAAAAGCAAAGTAGGTTCCATTTGAGCTGGTCTTTTTGGTCAGGTCAAGTAGTTTGTCCCTGAGAAAGAGTAAGGTTCTTTAGGCAAGGACTGAGTTTTTAAAATGTCATTCATATTTTATTTTATTTTATTTTTTGAGATTTTTATTTATTTATTTGAAAGAAAGAGAGAGAGAGAAAGAACAAGTTGGGGGCAGGGAAGGACAGAGGCAGAGGGAGAAATGGGCTCCCTGCTGATGTGGGGCTCAATCCCAGGACCCTGGGATCATGACCTGAGCCAAAGGCAGACACTTAACCGACTGAGCCTCCCAAGTACCCCAAAATGTCCTCCATATTTTAAAAATATTTCCAACTATCCATACTATATGTGACCTTATAGTAATTTGGTGTATAATCCAGCTCTCTCCTGATGCATTTCTCCCACTATGTGGACCCCGAGGTCCAGCTTTGCTGAATTACTCACTCATCCCTCTACACTGCCTATGGTTATTTGCCTCTGTTGCCTTTGTTCAGACTGTTCCTTCACCTGAAATCCCGACCCTCCACAAGCCGAATCCTATCTTTCTTTCAAGACCCTGCTATGGACCGAGTATTTGTGCCATCCCCAATTTCATATGTGGAAACATCATGCCCAACGTGACAGTATTGTGAGGTGGGACCTTTGGGAGATGAGCAGGTCAAGGGCGGAGCCCTCGTGAATGGAAATAGTGCCCTCATTAAAGAGGTCTGACAGAACTCCCTAGTCCTTCCCAGTGAGGACGCAGCAAGAAGATGGCTGCCTAGGCGCCAGGAAGTGGGCCCTCACCAGACATCTAATTTGTAGACACCTTGATCTTGGACTTCTCTGCCTTCAAAACTGTGAGAAATAAATGTTTGTTGTTTAGAAGCTAGTCACTTTGTGGTTTTATTGTTATCGCAGCCCGAATGGACTAAGACAGACCCTGTTCCAGGACTGATTCTCCGTAAAGACTTCTGTAGCATATGCGGGGTTCACCACCCACATTCTCTTACCCCTCCTGGGGGACCCACAGGCAGGCTCTGCACACACTGGAACTTCCTGCCCCCCCTCCCCTCCACCCCCCGACTCTGGAGAGTCCTCTCTGGCCACATACCAGGGTCTGGGCTGCCAGGCAAAAGGAATTCATGTCCTAGGGACCAAGCCCTGACACAGAGCTGGGAGTTGGGGGATGGACACTCCAGCCCACTCACCCCTCACCACGATGATTGTGAGGCATGGTCGGCGCTCCCCAGGCCAACCCCTGTCACGGGGGTGGGACCCAGTTGCGGATAGCATTAACCCACCCATTGAAGTTCTCTCTTGGTTTTCCTCCCTTCGCTGCCTTGTGCTTCCCGAGATCCTCTTCCTACCGAATATGCTACTAGTACTCAGATCCTTGTCTCAGGACCTGCTTTTGGGGAAACAAACTCCAGACAACTTGCCTGATAGTCCAAATGCCAGTGATGTCTTCCCATTCCTGAGACACACGGCACTCTATTGTACTTTTTACATTGCACCTATCGCATTTTACCTCATCTTAGAGAATTCCAGGACTTATCTGCTCTGTTAAAGTACTACCTTTTTGAGCGCAGGATACCCGGGGGGTGCTTCTTCCAGTCCCCACATGGCCTCACACGGCACTTTTCGCAGAGCATCCGTCCACTGAAGAAGCGAGTCCGCGGATGGTGAATGACGGGACAGACATACGGCAAGGCTCCTCCTCATGTGACGCTTGATCAGTGCAGGGGTGGGCAGAGCACCTTCCAGATGCCCCGCATCCCCAATCTGTGCACATGGAGGAGCTCAAAAGATGTGACTGGAACGGAAAGAAAGCATATTTGGCGGAAACAAAGCGCTCTGCGGTAAGGGCCGGAGTCTTTCACCAGACTCGTGTCCGTTTCATGGTGACCCGATCCAGCGGCATTGGAGAAACACGCGTGTTCTGCTGTTGGCAGCCAAACCCAGTTTGCTGGGGCCGCAGGGAAACAGCCAAAATGGTCTGTCAGTCTGGGCTCTGTCCCTGTCTCAGTGAATGAGCCTCAGGACTGGCCAGCGGCAAGAGGGAGACCTGCCTCCCTGACAGCTGTCAGCTGCCCGTGGATGGTGGGAAACCAACTCTAGTGGCAGCCTATCAAGTTCCGACTGCTCTGAACCACTGAGGGGAAGTCTTAAAACCCCTCAGATAGCGCCCTAGGGCCTGATCTCAGCCTGGAGGAACCCCCGGGGGGCCTGGGGCTTGCCTGGACTCCACTGGGATAAATGGGAGGGGGAGCCCAGAAAATTCTCTGGGTTGTGGAGGTGTTGAGGAGATGGCGAGGCCCGGATTCGGACTGTCTGCTGCATGAAATGTTTTTGTGCTGGTGGACTGTGGGGAAACCCAGGGTCCGGGTTGGAAGCGGGGACACCTATTTCCCACGTCAAGGGAACTGCTTAGTGTGCTAGCCTGACACCTCACCAGAAAGGAGGGGTGGGGGCAAGGACACTCACACGCGTCAAGTCCCTGCCTCGTGTCACCGCTTGCCAGGAGTGGACATGGGAGCTGAAATCTCAGAGGGACAGTAGGAAAAGACAGACTTCGCTCTGATGCTTATTCGTCCTGGGCCATGTGCAAGTCATAGAAACACGCTCAGCCACAGTCGCCTTCCCTGCTCTCGGGAACGATAGCGACGACCGAGGACAAGTAGAAGGATTGTGAGAGACGAGGTGTGGAAAGCACCTGCTTCATGGGAGATACATAAACCCTGTCCTCACCATTCCTGTCCTCCTCTCCTTTCTTTTCCTTTCCCTTTCTTTCTCATGTCCTGGACACCTTGAAAGGATAATAAACTAGAAAATATTCCTAAAGTATCTAGTATTTTATCCTTATGTCTAACAGATGGAAGTGGCAGGCCTGTTGTTTTGAACGCTGCAGAGGCACACGTGGGGACACGCAGGTTCCGGTCACTTGGCGTGAGCGGCTCCAGGCAGGGATCCCTTCCTGGGAGTCTTCTCCTGGCCTGTCCAGGTGCCAGGCTTTGGGCGCAGCCCCCTCCTGTCAGCCCCGTGCCTGGGCTGGGGCTCTCCAAGGAAGCTGATGCTCCCACGTCCATCTCCATCACCCGAGGCAGGCCCTTTGCTGGAACCTGGGAGACTCCCAAAGTGCAAAAACTCAGAAGTAATCCCTTTGACAGAGAAGGTCTTGTATGTTCCTGCCTCCCGAAAGGAAGCAGAGAGAAGTCCTTTGTTAAAAAAAAATAAGAAGTCTCCAGGGGCATCCCAGACAACTTAGAAAAGACATTAAAATGAAAAACTTTGTAATTTTTAGTGTCACAAAGCCTGTAATTTAAATGTGGTCTACTTGATAACAAACAGGACTGGTGCATAGATGGTGACCTTCAACACTTTCGTGGGGAGGTTGGGAACAATGAGGGGAAGGTAAGCATTTGAAAGCCAGATCCGTTTCGCGAAGGAGAGAAAACACATTTTTGCAATCTCCTATACCAGATAAGTGAGAACTCTTTCCTGTCACAGTTTTGTTTATAACGTTGGCTGCTATACTCTCTATGACTTTATTAATTAATTTGCCTACATATCCTTTTTAAGGGAGTCATGTTTCAACAAAGCCACAAAGGGCTAGGTTGTGTTTCTATCATCTCTATTATGCTGGAGGGAAAATACATTTTGGTGTAAAGATAGGGTTATAATTCTATCTTGGTATACACATCTACTAATCAAGCATTATGGGTTATATTTGTATATTTTACTGGCACAAAGTTCCAATGAAAATAATGATGCTGACATTCCAAATATGCTTATGTATTAAAAAAAAAAAAAAGAGGTGTCCGGAGAAAAATATTCCATCTCTTCTTGGCTTCTGCATGTAAATTTAGTTGTTGCTTAAAGCTATTGACCGCCTTGAGCGGGAGGTGGATGTGTGTGCCGGTGGTTGCCGTGGGGCTGTGGTTGCTGTTAGCATGAGAAGTTGAGGTGGGCACGCAGATGGTAAGGGGCAGGAGAGCCACTTCCGCTGGAAGGTCATTAGACGCTCAAGCTACCATGAGGGAAACTTAAGTCTCCACTGATGTATAGAACCAAAGATCAGTGCAGCCTTATGTCGGAGGGCGTAGGGGAGACTGGGTGGGTCCAATCTAAGCGCGTAGGTTCTTATGAGTGGGGAATCTTTCCAGATCATCGTCAGAGGGTGAGGTGACTACAGAAAAATGATGAGGGAGATGCAACATTGCTGCCCGGAAGAGGGAGGAAGGGAGCCATAAGCTAAAGAATGCAGGTGGCAGAGGGGAGCTGGAAAAGGCAAGGAGATGGCTTCTCCCCCAGAGCTTCCAGAAAGGAAGGCAGCGAGGTAGATACCTTGGTTTTAACCCACGGAGACCCACCTCCGACTTCTCACCTCCAGAGCTGTAAGAGTATGTTGTTTTAAGACACCCAGTCTGCCAGTTTGTTAGGGCAGCAGTGGGAAATTAGTGCAAGTGTAGAGAATGCGTTAATGACTACAGACCTCTTAGCGTGCCACCGGTCCCGGGACTCCTTCGTCCAAATGGCACCCCCTCCTCCTACGTGAAAGTCAGCACCCCCTCCTCCTACTTGAGTACTTTCCCCGCAGCCTCCTGTATCTCCAGAAAATGTGACAGCGTCCAATATTTAAGTCAAGACTTGTGTTGGCTTATCTTGACTTTTATAATCATTTTCTCACTGATTAAAGACAGTCTTTCTTTTTTCTTTCTTTCTTTTTTTTTTTTTTTAATTCCGTTCCCTCAGAGCAGTCCATTTCAAACACGCTTCTTTTGAAAGCTGTTCGCATGTGTATCTCCTGCACACTGTCAGGGTTTTGTGCTCTGGGACCTTAGGAAATTAACTTTCACGTGTTACCGTTTAGTTGTCATTAGCTGCCAAGAAGAGGAACTGACACCTTAACAGACAAGATTTAATTCAAGCTTAAAAGAAAAGGTACCAGGATGCTACCGGAGCAAACCAGTCCTGGCGGAAGAGGGTTCAGAACGGCACGATGGTGAGTCAGGTTGTGAGGTTGTGAGAGGTAAGAACTCAGGGATTGCAGAGGCGGCCGCCAGGCTCACCCAGCTCTCGCTGTGCCCTAAACTCCGCGGGAAAGCTCTGGGAAGGCATGGCCCCTTAAAGGCAGTCGTTAGGCAGACGTCCTAAATGATTGTTTTTAAGGATTAAAATGAATATTTATACTCACAAGAATAAAGATTTTGAAAAGATCATTGGATCTGTCTTATTCTTTTCCAGAGTGTCCTTGCTTGCCCTGTTTTGAGCTCAGAAAGAAAGAGAAAGTGCAGAGATGGAGAGGCAGTCACTTTTCAAAGATAAAAATGAATTAAATTTCCACTTTTCAGCGGGTGAGAGGGTCACAGCCACTGAATCACAATTTTTTTTTTTGAACCACTATTCCCTAGACCCCTTTTTATCTTAAGGGTTTCTGAAATCTATGGACAAGAAGATAAATCTAAGGCATATCATTGCACTCTGTTTTTTTTTTTTTTCTCCATTCCACTGAATTTAATCATGTTTATGAAGCACCTATTATCAGTCAGGCATTGTATCAAGAGTTGAGAAAACAAATGAATAAGATATAATTTTTGCCCTCAGAGGATTCACTGTTGAACAGGGAAAACATACAAATAAATATCAGCTGAGGGGTTAATCCTACAAGAGGGGTAAATATATAATGTAGAGGGAGTAGAGAAGGAAGGGAGTAATCAAGGAGGCAGGATATTCAGGAAGGCTTCCTGGAGGAAGCAGTGTCTTTATTGGTAGTTGAAGCATCTGCAGGTACATTCTCTCCTACTGCTGAGTGGCTGATTGGAGCCCTTCAGAGTAGATTGGGGGCTGAGAGGTAGTAAGTACATCGACTATGGACTTTGTTTTCAGACCTGTGTTTGAACTATGCCACTAGCTTCTTATGCAACCTTTAAACAGCTACTTAATCTTTTAAAACCTCAGATTCCTCTCCTATAAAATGGATCTATGAATAGTTGCCTATATTATATGGCTGTTTGAGAATTAAATAAGCTAATGTTTTGCATATTTCTCAACATATAGTAGAAAATATTAATTTTTACTTTTGTCACTGCCTAAATGTGGTCCTCTGAGAACCCATGGGCAGCTGTTTCTATTACTACAATTCTGTCTAGGTCACTAAAGTGTCACGAATATTAATCACATTTCCTCTCTTTAGCCAAAGACATTGGAGTCAGAATTGATCAGAAATGAACAGTAGTACAACCAGATGGCATTTGTGGGTGAAGCAGAGAAGGTGACAAGCAGGGCTGGCTTCATGGGCATGTGGCCTGTGTAGTTGCACAGGGCCCTACACTTGGTTTCTGCTGTCAATGTCTTGAAATTCCTAATAATTTTTGAACAAGTGCATTTTCACTTTGCATAGACTCTGAGAGTTATGTAGTGCTCTTAGTGATGGGGTTGTCCCAGAGGAAGCCTGTCCCTTCTATGCCATACTCCCCTCTTGCTCAGGGACTGTGGATCACACCCCTTCTTGAGGTACTTCTTCAGGGAAGGACTGTGGAATCTCTTTCTATGGATCCCCTGAGGTTCCTGGTACAGTGTCAAGCCTGGACAAAACCCCCTCTGCCATTAGCTCCTCTGGTCGCATTCTGGAGGCATTCACAAAGGTGAATTCCACAGAGCCTCTGCCTCAGAGAAGCTCACATTCTAGAAGGTGGAGGTCACTGTACACAGAAGCAACTCTGGATTGATATGGCAGGAGCTAGAAGTCGGAAGATGTGCTGGGAGTTGGGCGAAGGGTGTGTGGGAATTACATTTATTGAACATTTACGACCTTTGTGTGTGGTCTTGGCAGGAAGAGTCATTTTTCTCATGATTTCATTTCTTAGAATGAGGGTTCCAGGAAGGGAGGGAGTAGAATTCTTGAAACTTGAAAAGCCACCAAACCTGGATGAGTTTGTGTAGAGACGTTCTGCTACTAAGATCCTACAGCGGATTCTGGAAACCCTACCTCATGGAAAAGTATGAATAGTTGCAGCTAACTCTACAGCCTGACAAACAGTCACCTGAAGCCAATGCGGCCTTTGTCATAAGATCTTTTAACATATTTTCTAATAAATTTCCCTGGTTAATCTTATCCTTTTCATAATAAGTTTATCTCCCTCCTCACTTGCAAATGCCTCGAATGTTGCCTTTGCTAGAGGTGAAAGGATTCTTAAAAAAAAAAAAAAAAAGGAAAGAATCTTCATTTAATGCTCTCAATTATAAAATATTTTTATTGGTCATCCAAAAAGATGATTTGAGGGAAATTTTTGAGGGAAATTTAGGTTTTTGTTTCCCCCCTCTGACAAAAGAATTATACACAAATGTCTTGACTGGGAAGGTGACCCCCGATAGTAAAACTGTTCTGTCTTCATACTGAGCTCCATGGGGGCAGGACGTGTGCCCTAGTGACCTTTGTCTCTGCGGTGCCCAGCACAGTGCCTGACACCTGCGAGGGCTCAAATGAGAGTTATTTAACTCCTATTAGAGCTGTAGTGAATGCCTTTGGAACATGAGGACCAAAAAGCAATTTTGAAAGGTATAATGGACCTTCTACATCTTCCCTTGCTGCTGAAAAATAGCAAATGGTGGCAAACTCCCAGTCAGTTCAGAGCCCTTTGAACATCCCGGTTATGGCTCCTTGATGCCAAGCAATTGGATCAACTGATTTCGGCTTTCCCTGAATTGGCCGGTTGCGTGCTGTTCATGAGGACAGAATCAGCGGAGTGCTCCAGGTTCTCTTCAGTTACATAAACTGAGGTCTGAACACCTTTCCAGAATATTTCCCAGCTGAGTCGATTCATTGTGTTGCATTATTCTATTTCACCAAAGTGGTTACAAGTGGAAACAACAGACTGGGGTTCACTCACAGCCAAGGCACGAATATGTGCATCTTTAACAGAACACATTGCTCTTTCAGAGCCAAATCCCATCTTAGGAGGTCGACTTTGACCCTTTGGAAATCACTGGGAGCTGAGAGCCCATCTCCACAGACGTTGATCTGGCCTTCTGATTCCAGTCATGTTCTCCGGCAGTGGAGGAAAGAACATTTAAGGTGAGCGGGACCTCTCGGGAGCTGAACTTCTGCTCCTTATTTCCTTATGAGAAGATATAATGCTTCTCCTAAAATAATACCTAGCATTTGTTTTACTTGATGGAGACAGAGAAAGAAAGAAACACCAAGGAAAACAGAATATCTTAAAAATGCAGTATCTTTGTAGTTGGAGATCTGAGCTCGGTCCCCTGCCCTGGGTGTCTTTCTCCTCATTTGTGTAAGGAAGATAAACTTGCTGTTGATCAGATCACCACCATTGCCATCATCATTATATAGCAGACACAGAGCACTAGCTGTGTGCAACATGACTTACAATCATGCTTTATGATTTATTAAAGAGAAAATAATTCTTTGAAGTGAATTGACTTTTCATCTGGGGAGTATTTGTCTTCTGATTTCGGGTTCACTTAGCTCAGGGAGCAAAAGTAAATGGCTCATTCTCACTCCTGAATTTAAGCACATTTGTACACAACCTCCAAGTTTTAGAATTCAACACTTTGGTGAAAAGTAAAAGCCAGTTTTTAGGCTTTCGTAAAAACATCTCTTCTGCAGTACTTGTAATATTCGTAGTTGTAGTGAATTTAAATTAGACCAAGAAAAAAATGGGTTAGAAGACTTGGGTTGGAAGCAAATGCCACCTCCCCCACCACTATCCTACCCCTGCCTCTCATCATTTCTCAGTGTAGACGGTCAGGATGACTTGTCCCATCTCCCCTTCCATAGTCACCATCCACAGTTAGGGGTTGACAGAGGGGATCATGTCACCCCTTGCTTGAACTGACAGATGGCTTTTCCATTGCTACCCAGCATCTGACTTAGTAGATGTAAAGTAAACTTCAGTTGGATTTGTTTGTTGAAATTCTCATCTATGATGCCCTTGGGCCATAAGGACAGAGTCAAAGAGAAAAGCTTTTGATTGATTACTAATGAGGTGGAATTTTCCCCCCTATGTTTACTGAACTTGTGTGCGTGTGCGTGTGTGGGTGTGTGTGTGTGTGTGTGTGTGTGTGTGTGTGAACTTCCTGTTTTTGTTCCTTATCTATTTTTGTGATGTGGTAGGTACACTTTTCTTTCTTGCTCTCAACACATACTATTTAAACACTATCTTATAAAATGTGATGGGCCAGTTCTTAGCACGCTTGGCCATAAATGTGTATGTGTGCACACACACAAACACACACACACAGCTATTCTGTGAGCTCTGCTTTGTGTCATCATTTGGTACATTTTGTGTAAACTACTTCAATAAAGAAGTCTTAGTCTCATATTCTTTCCTTTAAAACCTTGCTTTTCTCTTCATCCCAGATCTAAAGTGCACATTGGTAACACTGACATTGTTTAGGCAGGTAAGTCCCTCCAGTGTAGTCTCAAATATGGGGCTAAGTGAATTCCTGCACTAAGGAGGTCCCAGCATTATGCTCTGGGGTGAGCCTTCTCCACTCCGCGGCAAATCCTCTCCTAGGTCTTCATGCTGCCCAGTGCCCCTCTCTGCAGTCTGCTCTGTTTTCCCCTCTGCCATGCATGAAGCTGGTAATGAGGGACTGGAATAGGAACTGATGTCCACAAATATTGAAGTACACCTCCTGCACTCTCATCACTGGGCAACTTGTGGAGAAGACCTGGTCCAACCCCCAACGAGTGTGGCCTTGTTGGGTGGTTGAGCCATAGAGACCCCATATGCTTCAGTTATGACACAGCGAGGCCGTAAGTGGTTAAGAGTTTGAAGGAATGATTTAGATAACAACTGCTATTGGAATCAGAGAAAGGACAGATCTATGGAAACCGAAATGGTGGGGAAGTACTGTTAGAGAAAATGGGGACTTGACATGGGTTTGAAGAGGGGCTATTTTGGATTATAAAGATACATTGGGCAAGAAAATAGAGCAAGTGGGGTTTCCACTGCAGAGAATGGGGAGGTAAGGTGGGTTCATTTCATATGGTCTCGGAGCCAGGGGAAGCCTGGGCTCTGGGCTTTTTTAGAGAGAGAGAGAGAGAGAGTGTGTGTGCATGCGCGTGTGTGTGTGTGTGCGTGTGTGTGTGTTACACACGTGCATGTGTGTGAGGCAGGGGAGGAGCCAGGGGAAATGGAAAGAGAGAACCCAAGCAGGCTCCACACCCAGTGTGACAACCCACGTGGGCTCCGTCTCACAACCCTGAGATCATGCCCTGAGCCAAAATCAAGAGTTGGATGCTTAACTGACTGAGCCACCCAGGTGCCTCCAAAACATGATTTTTAATGAGCATATCATTTATATAATTTATATAATTACGATTTTCTTGTTGCAATTTATTGTCTTAGTCTATTAGGGCTGCTCTAGCAAAATACCACACAACGGGTGGCTTATAAGCAGCAGAAATGAATTCCCACAGCCCTGGAGGCTGGAGTCTGAGATCAGGGTGGCTGTGTGGGTGAGGGAGGGCCCTCTCCTGGGCTGCAGACTTTTTGCTGCAGCTTCACCTGGTGGGAGGTGGTTAGGGGTCTCTCTAAAGCCTTTTGGATGGCACTAATCCCATTACTTCCCAAAGGCCCCATCATCATTGGGGATTAGGATTTCAATGTATAGATTTTGGGTGGACACAAAAACTCAGATCATAGCACATCATTTCCAAGATCTTTTTTTCAATTTCAACTAATTTGGTGATAAAAAACATTGTACCTAAGTCTTTGACTACGTTTCTTTTTATTTCCTTAATATGGATTCCCAAAGAGGAAATACTGAGTCAAAGCACATGAACAGTTAAAGGACTCTTCATAATTGTGTCCAAATTGCCCTCCAGCTAAGTTGTTCCAAACACTCTAAACCGCGGTGCCTGCTTACTCATGCTCTCAGCAGCCTGATTATACTGAGTGCCATCAGTTGCAGAATCTTTTTATTTTGAGACTCCACCTTCCTGTGTAGTTTTAAGTTGAATGTCTTTATTTGTAATGAGGTTGGATATTCTGAAAGCATTTTGGGGGCTCTCTGGAGGAGTGGGACTGGTGTGGGTTTATAAGGGAAGAGGGGAAGGGATGTGGTAGACTTGGAAAGGGATTACTTACTGTCTGTGTGTCCAGGAAGGCGGGTGGGAATGTGGGACGAGGAAGGAGAAAGGAGGCTTGGGCAGGATGGTTGGGGTGGGGGTGGGGGGGTCTTCCTGGGAGGAGGGGATGGAGTCAGGACATCCAGGAGCTACCTAAACCTTTAACTACTTAGGAATCTCGGGGTAGTCACATTCACTTATTTTGCAGGGGAAGCATTTTCATAAAGAATACCATTCTTTTTTTTTCCTAAGTAAACTAGAAGACAGGAAAATTGTAAGGTTGACATACAGCACATTCCAAGTGGGACCCATTTGCTGGCTAAGCAGTAGATCAGCACAAATTATGAGCATTTAGACATGTGTTAACCTACTAATTGAGGGTAGGGGGACACTAGATGATGCGTTCTCCCTGGATGCCCTTGATCTTCCCCTCCTGATTCCTGAAACACCAATTAACACTCTCAGTCAATACTAGAAAACATATGGTGAGGATAAACACTACCCTATACAAAATCTCACCCCTGCTCATCTCAGGACATTAACCGACCAATGCAGGCACCCCTAAGGGGGTGGCAGCAGCAAATTATAATGGAAAAGTTACTCTTTTGCTACTTAACTTTCGATTTGAGAAAAAGATCCTTTGGATGTCTAAGAACAATATAAGATTATTTGTGTGTGTGTGTGTGTGTGTGTGTGTGCACGCGTGCACGCGCAAGCATGTACACACATGTGTGTTGGGTCTTATGGTCTGTCTTACTCTCATCCTCACATGCGATATCTATTGTTCCCTTAGTATAAAGTCAGCCTAATTGCAAAGGTCCCTGGAGGAGTGAGTATATGATAAGATGTGCTTTGAGAAATCATCCAAATACCTTCCCAAATGAAGTCTGAAGTTTTACTATGTGTCAAGTGTTTCCCCTTCCTCGGTGAGCTCCTATGTCATGGAAGATGTGGGAGTCCCTTTGCCTGGATTAGTCCATCACTTCCCACTCTTGAAAGGAGAAATGAAGTCATGTTAGAGGCAGGGTGCTCTGGTGGGTCCCATGGGATGGACATGGAGAATGGCATTTGGCCTCTGACTAAGGGTTCTGTAGGGACTGTTCTTTAGCTTGTGGTCCTTTTCAGCTCCATTCTGGGCCAGTGTCTTTCAGAACTTTGGGGCTTTGCTTTTCCTGATCTGCAGGCCTGTGGTGGGCAGGATAATGGCCCACAAAGGTGTCCAAGTCCTAATGCCTGGAACTTGTGTGTTAGGTTACATGGCCAAGGAAATTAAGACTGAAGGTGGAGGTAAGGTTGCTGATTACCTGACTTTGAGATAGGGAGAGTATACTGACTTATTCAGGTGGAGTCAGTATAAGCATGAGAGCCCTCATAAGTGGGAGAAAGAGGCAGAAGGGAGAGAACCAGAGAGAAGAATGTGAGAAGGAGAGGGCCTGATGTTATTGGCTTTGAAGATGAAGAAATGGGGCCATGAGTCAAGGACTGGAGGTGGCCTCTAGAAGTTAGGAAAAACAAAGAAGTGAATTTTCCCTTGGAGTCTCCAGAAAAAAATCACACCCCTGCTGACACCTTGATTTTACCCCAATGAGACCTTCTTTAAACCTCTGAAATTCAGAACCATAAGATGATAAATTTGTGTAGACTTAGGCCACTAAAACTTGTGGCAACAGGAAACTAATACAATGCCCAAGCAAGATGTCTGTCCATTAGCCTGGAAATCCAATAGGAACATTGACAGAGCTCCCACCAAGCTCAACATTGTATTTAGTCTCTTGGCTGGTATATGCTGATTATTTAATAGAAACCTATCATTGCCAGGCATCAGGCACGGGCAAAGAGGCTGCGGAGTATATCTGAACCAGGCCAGCTGGGTTGGTGAGGAGATAAGAAAGACACAGGGATGATACTTGCAGGCTTGAAGCAATTTTCAACTTATCGGGAGTTCTTTGTGGTCCCTCTTTAAATCCTTTAAGCTCTACTGTCCACTCGGAATGTTCCTTGTGCTCCTGTTCATCCAACGCTGTTGCTTCAGGATGTATGTGCCGTTCAGGACATGAAGTACGTGAAAAGAGGATTTTGTCTTCAAAGCACTGGACTGATGAGAAACATGTATTCATTCATTCATCTCATGCACATTAACTTCAGGTTTTTGTTATAGAAGTGGGCATGAGGATACGTATCTCCTGCTCAGGAAAGGCAAACCTGTGGGAAGGTTGAGAGAAGGACATGGGGTCTTCCCTTGAAGTATATACCCTCATCTCAGTATATACTGAGATGGCTAAGAGGCTGACTTGATTACAAGGGAGACCATGCCTGTTCCCTAAGAGAGGTATTAGTAGGGGGTGATGAGAGGTCAGAGGGTCAAAAATAAAATGAGTATGTTGGGACATTGGAGCCAGTCTTTAAAATGAGACAGATCATCTCTTGCACGAGTTCATCCTACTTTGAAAGGAATCTAGTATTCAGGGCAAGTTTAGTTTGAGAGATAAAAACTCTCAGCACAGCCACGGGTGCAAACCAGCATTTAGTCTTAGGGCCAGAAAAGCTAAATACATTTTTAAAAATGGGTTCACTCTTTTCAGGTTTCATGATAATGATGCAAGTGTACAGTAGAGGCATATTGTCCTCAAACAAAGACACAGGGCTATAAATATAAATGGTCAGAGTGTAACAATGTCCTAAGGATGTGGACCATAGGAGGGCAACTCCAGAGTGCTTAAAATTGAGTTGCTTTGTTGTCTAAGCTCAAGTAATGAGCCAAGCAAGTATCTGTGAGTCATCCTACTTCTGTTTCCAAAACAGACTCACTGACCTGATTTAAGAGGCATTAAAAGGGACGAAGTTGACATTTGCAAATATATTTAACTTATTTGTCTCACAGGCAGAGAACATGTTGGGACAACTTTCAACTGCATTATGTGTGGTCCAGGAGCTTTGATCTCTTTATGTTTTCTTTATATTGAAAAAAAGCTTTGAAGTTTCCTGCAATAATGAATACAGTAGACTCCTATTGTAATGGGTTGGTATGAAATTGATTTGACTCTACTAAGGGTCAACTCTTGCCTCCTGAAGAAACCCTCATGTGCTGTAAAAGCCTTTTGCCTCTCAGTATCCGAAGGGAAGAGTGTTAGTCATACTTCCTATTTTTAGTTCAGGGAGGGGTATTTATACCATTTAAGTTTCTCCTTCAAGTCATTGATTAGATAGGGGAGCTGTGCCAAAATGGTGGTCACATTGGCCAATACCTTGATTTCCATGCATCTATTTCGGGCTGTTTTGTTTTTAGTTGTAAATGAGTTTTTTGAGTGATGCTGGTGATTTTGACATGATGCTTTTTCTTATGACTATTCCATTGATTAGGAAAACTAATGTAAAACCTAAGAATAACAGTCTCTTGGATTTATATTATCCATGGATCACAGACAGGTTTAGTTTGATTTTATTTGACACTTTTGAGTATATAAAAAACAAATCTTGTGTTTGATCAGCTGAGTATCCCTTTCCGAATTCTTTGCCGAGGCTTTCCAAATTGGACCAAGGAATTGGGAGCTTTATATACCCCGAGGTCCTCCCTTGGCTGGGCCGTGGGACTCAGAGCCAAGACTTTCTGAAGGGGGATGGTATGTACCTGGACTAGCCACTCTTCAGGGGATAGAACAAAGTTGTAGATATTATATTCGTGCTTCCACTAAGCAGAGATAGTTTTCCTTCTCCTCCTAATTCCTTCCCTACCCTCTACCACGTCTGGTCCTTTTATATTTCCAGGCTTCTGGTCTTGTGTATTCCTAGCTCAGAAGTGGAGGTGGATAACCAGGAACAGAGTACTCACATCTCTATGCTCATGCCCCCTTTCTGCTCTGAGATGGCCTTGTGTGAGTTACGAGGTTTGCCAAACCTTTGTGAACTCTTGTGAAACCCTTACCCAATGGGATGGGTCATGAGTACCCACTAGGTCTTACACCTTCTGAGTGAGGCTGATCTTTATAGCTGGGTGCAGTGCTGACAAAAGGGTGGGGAACTGGGTCCCAGGTAGCAAGTATCGATCTCTCCCGCAGTGGACGGGCCGTGTTTTTACGACTCAGGGAGTGTGGCTGAAGACTGAAACAACGAGTACTGGAATTCCAACAATGAGTCACTGGTCTTCACTAAACTCCAGGTAATTTTCTCCCACTGGATTGACTTTCACTTCAGGAAGATCTGTTTGTGGCCTGAAATCATTCACAGGGCTCCTTTAATGAGAAAAATAGTGACCTGGGATGAGAGCACACATAGCTGTTTCGAGCACACATAGCTATTATTATAATTTTAGATAACCCAGTCTAACAGAAGGCCATGTGATTGAAAGGACAGATGATAAAAATCTAAATACGAGTACAGCCCGAGAATGCACTCTTTCTTCTAGTGCTGACTGTCTAGTTGTGTTTGTTATCTAACCCTGTAATTAGGATGGCATTCAGAAAATATGAGGAAAGTTGGTATTCTTTTCATAACCCCCAAATCTTTGCATTGCTGCATGAAACTTTTGGCTTCAGCTTTTCCCTGTTCATTAACCATGCCAAAATTTTTAATCTAACACCACTGTTAAAGAGTGGCAGGCTTCCAGGGAAATATATCAGCCAGGCTTATTAATTTCATGCCAAGTGCTGGAGGCGTGAATGTAGAGAACGCTGTTTGACTTTGGATAATAGGAATCAGGCAGCTTAAAGGCAAGGGATAAAGATCAGGAGCCCCGTGTCTCAGGAGGAGGAGCAGGTGCAGGCTTCAAGCAAGGCCTTCAGGCCCAAAGGGGCAGCCCATGCTTAAAACAATCTGCAGTGCATTTTTTTTTTTTTTTAATTTGGCGTGTGCCTCTCACAGCTTAACAGACCGCTGCTCCACAAAGAGGGGTAAACAGAGAAAGGGAAATTAAAAAGGGAAGTCCCAAGGTAGACAAAAACAAATTAGGGCAAACAAATTACACAGAGTCAACAAATAAACAAGGGAACATCTGTGAATATATTTCTTGGATTTTCTGATTCTGAATGCAACCTGAGAAATGGTAGAGGGAGGTGAGCAGTTTCATCTAGAGCGAAGTCCTTTTTGGAGGGAAGGAGCAGGCTGAAGACAAAAAAGAGCGAGAGGTACCTAGAAGGCTAAGTCTCCGCAGGGTGCTGTGGGAGGAGGTCAGAAGTGTTTCAGGGGGCTCTGAACAGCCTGAGGCAGGAGCTGGAGTGAGCTGGTCCTCCTTTCCTTCCCAGCAAACCGCCCCCTCCCCACCCGCCAATCTCCCTTGGATGGCTGTTGCTGCTGTGTTTTCTGACACTCTTCAGACTGGAAAGGGCTGTGGAGACAGAAAGAGGTGGTAGCCTGTTCACATCAGCAAACCAAAGTACAGCAAGAAGCATTCAGACAGTGGATATGTGTTCCTACCCATTTTCCACATCTCTTCCTGGTGGGCACACTTAACTCTTCCAACCAGTAATCGCTTGCCAGGTGTTGACTGGATATTGGGAAACATTTGTGCTGCTCCTTCTGGCAGTTTGGTTGCTGCTGACACAGTTTCCCTTTTACCCCTAGGCTGGTGAATAGGTCTCAAGGTTTTAAAAGGAAGTTCAGCATATTGCATGCAGTTAACTGAAGGCAGAAACAGAGCTAATGAATTTTGAGGCTTATCTGTCTTTATCTAAAAACTAGGCATTTGTTTGCAACATCTTCCATAGATCTTCTCGTCGTGGACAGTGGGCAATTATAAGACGGGAGGGGACAATGAGGAAATGATAAATATTTGACTGATTCGTTGTGTAAACTCAAATGATAGTTATATTATTTCCAAAACTTCTTTCAGTTTTTTTTAAGCTTCATGAAAAAAACTACTATTTTTCTAATCTTATTATTGTGCTAAATGCCCTATTCACCTGTCTTCTCTTGTGCCTTCATCATGTAGGGAAAATAACCTGCTGAAAACATTCAGCAAGGTGGGAACTTTTCTTTGTAAATGTGAGAATGAAATGAGACTCCAATTCTCCTCCTATTCCTCAAGTACAAAATTTTTCTTTATTGCCTATCCCTAAATGGGACAGAGCCGGTGAGCTGTGTTGGGAGCGTTATACTAGATGTGTCTGGGAAGTTCCAAGATGGTGTTGCAGGAAGATCCTGAACTCACCCCCTCTCATGGGCACACTGAACCTACAGCTACATATGAATTATTTCCCTCTGAAAAAGATCTGAGAGCTAGATGAACTGCTCTCCACAACAAAGGATAAAAGGACAATGTGGAGATGGGTTGAAGAGACAAACACTGTAGTCTTGCAAAATTTCCCCACCCCCAGCACAACGGCACACAATAGGGAGGCATTTTACCAGGCAGGTGCTTCTCCCAGAGGGGCAACGGATTGTTGTCCCACATGAAACACCTCAGGCCCAGGGATCTGCACTGGAAAAGCATGCCCCCAGAACACCTGGCTTGGAAAGCCAATGGGGTTGACATCCATGTGTCCCCATGTGCTATAGGAAACAGAGTCCCCTCTTGAAGGGCTCACATTGTTCCTGCTTGCCCCAAGACCCTGTGAAGAAACAGCAGTTTGAGAATTTGCCCATGTTATATGTACCAGAGATTCATTTGCTAATCTGGGGGCATTGGCGAGGGCAGCGAGGGAGGGCACACAGACACAGGCAGACACCATGTAACCTGCTAGCACAGGCTCAGACGTGACATCCTCCCACTACCTTGGAGGGATGAGGGTGGGGGCATTGAGCAGCTGTGGCACTGGCTGAGACCAGAGAGCATAGGCTGATGCAGTGCTCTCCCACTCCCTGGCTGGGGCTGGTGACTGCAAGCTGTCACAGCATTCTCCTGCTCCTAGCCTAAAGCTGGGATACATGCACAGACAAGGCACTCTCTTGCTATGTTGCTGAAGCCTGTGGGCATGCACAAGACAAGATGTTTTTCCCCTGCTTTTCTGAAGTTGGCAGGTATGCCCTGACCCCTTCACTTTCCAGCTGCCTAGTTAAAACCAGTGGATACATGTGATCCACACAGGGGACTCCTCTTGAGCTCCTGGCCCCAGTGACCAAGAAGACTGGTTTTCCAGAGTTCCATGAGACTTTAACAATCAGAAAGAAGGTCTTGGCAGGCCACCAGCCTAGAGGACTGCACAGACAGTAGACTAAAACACAACCCCAGTCTTCCTTCTAAAAGGCCTATTTATTTAGCCTGGAACTTCAGCCTGAGGGACAGACTTCAGGTTTCCTATATATCTAGAGACTAGGAGGGCATTCCCAGGGAAAGTAAGCAGGTAGAAACCATTTTTGTGCACTCCGTTGGCCTTGCTACAGTTGGACAAGATTTCCCAGAAAGGAGCTTACACTCGTCTGGAGCCCCAGTTTTTACTACTTGCATAAGAGACACCTCCAAATCTCCTGGTCTGGGTGCCAGCAGGGATTCCAATTGTGATCCCACAGGTCTGTGTATATTTGCATACTTTAAAAGCTGTTGTCTGTGGGTCTGGCTCCAAATAGCCTGAAACTAGGTGCTAAATGAGATACCTCCTCTTGATCACCGATAGGTCTTGGCACACCTTCAACAATGGGGGCATATCAAGAATAAATCAGGCAGTTTAAGCAATCACAAAGGTTTGAGAGACAACCAAGAGCTAGGATCAGGTTGAATGAGAAGGATTGCCACATACACAGGGCTACTTTTTCAAGATGGAAAGAGGTAGCTATTTTGCCTAATATGTAAAAATAAACACTGAGAGTCAGGCAAAATGAGAAAACAGAGAAATATGTCCTAAATGAAAACAAACCCTAGAAAAAGACCTGAATCATACAGAGATAAGTAATCTAACTAATAAAGAATTCAAAGTAATGGTCATAGAGATGCTCTCTGATCTTGGGAGAAGAATGATGAACACAGTGAGAACTTCAACAAAAAAATAGAAAACATGAGAAAGTGCAAACAACAGTCACAGAACCAAAGGATACAATAACTGAACTGAAAAATACATTAGAAGGATTCAACAGCAAACTAAATGAAGTAGAAATGTAGATTTGTAAGCTGGAGGATAAAGCAATTAAATTTATCAAGACAGAGCAGCAAAAAGGAAAAAGAACTAAAAAAAAAAAAAATAAATAACTTAAGGGACATTTGGGACAACATCAAGTGGAATAACATTCACATTATAGGGGGTCCCAGAAAGAGAAGTGAGAGAGAAAAAGTGTCAGAAAACATATCTGAATAATGGCTGAAAACTTCCTAATCTGGGGAAGAAAACAGACATCCTGGTCCAGGAAACAGAGAGTTCCAAATCAAATGAACCAAAAGAGATACTACACCAAGGCACATTATTATTAAAATGTCAAAATTAAAGATAAAATCTTTAAAAGCAATTGAGGAAAACAAAATTTTACATACAAGAGAAATCCTATAGGTCTATCAGGAGATTTCTCAGCAGAAATTTTGCAAGTCATAAGAATAATCATGAGGCAATAACTTACATTAAATACACAAAAGAAAATGAGGAAGATATCTAAACATAACACTAAAGAAAATCATCAGGGGCACCTGGGCAGCTCAGTTGGTTAAGTGCCTGACTCTTGGTATGGACTCAGGTCATGACCTCATGGGTCATGGAATTGAGGCCGCATCAGGCTCCATGCTCAGCAGGAGTCTGCTTAAAAATTCCCTCTGCTCCTCTCCCAACTCATGTGTGTACCTGTATGCACACTTTCTGTAAAATAAATAAATAATCTTAGTATATGGGCTGCTGAAGCAAGTGCTAAAATAAGTAAATAATCTTAAGAAAAAATTGTCAAACCCCAGGGGAAGAAAAAAAGAGAAGAAGAAAAAAACAGAGAGGAATTACAAAAACATCCAGAAAATAATTACCGAAATGACAGTAAATACATACCTATTAAGAATTACTTTAAATGTATGTGGACTAAATTTTCCAATCAAAGACAAAGAGTAGCCAAGTGATAAAAGACAACCCATCTGTATACAGCCTATAAGAGACTCACCTCAGAAGTAGGCACACACACGGACTGAAAGTGAAGGGATGGAAAAAGGTATTCCATGTAAATGGAAACAAAAAGAAACCTGGTTTAGTTGGACTTATATCAGAGAAAATTGACTTTAAAACAAACACTGTAAGAAAAGATAGACATTGTGCACTATACAATGATAAAAGGATCAATCCAGCAAGAATATATTACATTTATAAATATATATGCCTCCAACATGGAGACACCAGAATATATAAAGTAAATATTAACAGACCTAAAGGGAGAAATTGACAGCAATATAGTAATGGTAGGGAATCTTAACAATCCACTTACATCAATAAATATATATCCTGACAAAAAAATCAGCAAGGAAACATTGGCCTTAGTGATACATTAGACCAGATGAACTTAGTAGATAGACATATACAGAACGTTTCATCCAAAGCGATAGAATACACATTCTTCTCAAAAGTACATGGAACATTCTCCAGAATAGATCACATGTTAGGCTATAAAACAAGTCTAAATAATTTAAAGAAAATTAAAATCACATCAAACATCTCTTTCTGATCACAATAGTTTAAAAGTAGAAATTAATTACAAGAAAAAAATTGGAAAAACTACAAATACGTGGAGATTAAACAGCACATTAGTGAATGACTACTAGGTCATAGAATAATTCAAAAGGGGGAAAAAAAAACCTAGAGACAAATGAAAACAGAAATATGACACCAAAATTTGTGGGATGCTGCAAAATCAGTTCTAAGAGGGAGGTTCTGAATAATACAGGCATACCTCAAGAAATAAGAGAAATCACAAATAAGCAATTTAACTTTAATCTTAAAGGAATTAGAAAAAGAAGAAAAAATGAAACCTAAGGTTAGTAGAGTGGAAATAAATGAAATAGAGACCAAAAAGACAATGAAACTAAGAACTGGTTCTTTGAAAAGATAAAATTGGCAAATCTTTAGTTAGACTCATCAGAGAGAGAGAGAGCTCAAATAAATAAAATAAGAAATGAAAGAGAAGTTCCATCTGATTCCAAAGAAATACAAAGGGTCATAAGAGATACTATGAACAAGTATAAAACAACAAATTGGACAACCTAGAAGATACGGATAAATTTCTGGAAATTTAGAATCTTCCAAAACTGATCAAAGACTGAAAAAAGATAGAAAATTTGAATAGACTGAATGAATCAGTTGTCAAAAACCTTCAACAATCAAAAGTCTGGGACTAAACAGCTTTGTTGGTTAATTCTACCAAACACTCAAAGAGGAGCTAATACCTATCTTTCTCAAACTAGTCAAAAAAATTGAACTTACTGCTTGTTTTACCAGGCCAGAGTAACCTTGATAAGAAAAGGACACCATACACACACAAAATCACCAGCCAATATCTCTGATGAACATACATGCAAAAGTCCTCAACAAAATATTAGCCAACCAAATTCAACAATAACATTAAAAGGATCATACTCCATGAGCAAGTGGGATTTATTCCAGGGATGCAAGGATGGTTCAACATCAGCAAATCAATCATCATGATATGCCACATTAACAAAATGAAAGACAAAAATCATATGATCACCTCAACTGATGTAGAAAAAGCATTTGACAAAATTCAACATCCATTCACAGATGCAGCCAGTATAGAAAACAGTATGGAGGTTCCTCAAAAAATTAAAAATAGAGCTATCATATGATCCAGAAATGCCACCACTGGATAGTGGGTATCTAGTCGAAGAAAATGAAAGCACTAATTTGAAAGGATATACACAACCCTATGTCCACTGCTGTATTTTTACAATAGCCAAGATATGAAAACAACCTAAATGTCCATGGATGGTTGAATGAATACAGATGTGGAATACTATTCAACCACAAAAAGAGTGAAATCTTGCCATTTGCAACAACATGGATGGAAGCTGATGATTATGCTAAGGGAAATAAGTCAGAGAAAGACAAAACACCACATGATTTCATTTACAGGTGGAATCCAAAAGACAATACAAACGAAAACCTAAAACCCAGATTCATAGATACAGAGAACAAACTGGTGGTTGCCAGAGGGGACAGAGGCTGAGGGGAGGAAATGGGTGAAGAGGATTAAGAAGTAGAATCTTATTTATTTATTTATTTATTTTTAAAGATTTTTATTTATTTATTTATTTGACAGACAGAGATCACAAGTAGGCAGAGAGAGCAGGAGGCAGGCTCCCTGTTGAGCAGCGAGCCCAATGCGGGGTTCGATCCCAGGACCCTGGGATCATGACCTGAGCCAAAGGCAGAGGCTTTAACCCACTGAGCCACCCAGGCACCCCAAGAAATAGAATCTTATAGTTATAAATAATTCATGGGGATATAATGTCCAGCACTAGGATCATAGTCAAAACCATTGTATTAACTTTGTAAGGTGACAGATGGTAATTAGACTTATTGTGGTAACCATTTTGCAATGTACACAAGTGTCAAATCATTGTGTTGTACACCTGAAACTGATATAATATTTTATGTCAATTATACCTCAATAAACTTAAAAAACTTTATGCTAGATGTGGTCAATTTGCAAACATAAGAATGGTACCACTACTAGGAAGTCTAGTAGTTAGGATTTGGTCTATGAAGTAAATAGTGTAGGGAGTAATAGTGAGCAGAAAGTCAGTACTAACCAAAACCTCATTATATTGGTAATGAGGATACCCAGGCATTTTTCCTAGCAGGGTTGGCATGTTATGTGACCTTTGTCATTATGTGACTTCTTTGTGCTTGCTGATTTGTAAAACAGGCACAGCCCTATTTGTTTGTTTCTTTCTTTTTAAAAAGATTTTATTTATTTATTTGACAGAGAGAGAGAGACAGTGAGAAGGAACACAAGCAAGGGGAGTGAGAGAGGGAGAAGCAGGCTTCCCACTGGGCAGGGAACCTGATGCGGGGCTCAATCCCAGGACCTTGGGATCATGACCTGAGCCACCCAGGCGCCTGTATTAGTTTCTTTCTAGCATTTCAAGAGAGGTAGAAAGTCCAGCCATTCTATAAGAGGTACTTTTAATTCCAGGCAGAAATTGGCTATAAAAATGCCAGGCTCCATTTCTTATTAAGTCTCAAGTCACAGGGCTTCAAGGGGCCTTGTGAGGTCAACCTATTCTCACCCAGCTTGTGCTTGTAATTTGGAATCTTGAAGAAGTACAATGATGGATTTTTCCAAACTCCTTTGTGTCAAGGTATTAAGATGAGGTACCCAATTACTATCAAAGCCCCACTAAAAACTCATTGTAGGATGCAAGAAATCAATATCATCAAATATTTATTGGGTGTCTATTGGGTGCTTCATGTTTCATTTGTAACTATTTACTATGATTTAGCATTTAGGTCTACAGGCTCTTATTTGCCAATTTAGTAACTTGTCTCCTCATTCAGTTCTTCCCCCTAATCTTTGGATTTCTTTTATAAGCTGAATATGTTTCTCTGGGAAGAATATGTAAGAAATCCAGTTTTAATATCAACTCTGGAGAGAAGACATGGAAAAAACGCCAACTGCATAGAACAAAATACCACTTCAAAGTTACTGCTATAGTAAACCCGAAAGAAAAAACAGAATATGGTTTGTAATGTTGTTATGGTTCTGCTCACATGAGAAACCAAATACTGAATTAAACTTTAGTATTTGTCATTCTATACAGCTTACAGAAAATTATTTTGCTGTAATTATGTTTTTGAAACATAATTTGAGTAGTCTTGATACCAATTTATTTACTCAGTTTGATGAAGTATTTGAACCAGCTCTTAGCACATGCTGCATATTTTCCATTTCCCTTTAGGGCACAGGTTATGGGGAGTGACATTCTTCATATGAATTTTGTTGTACTTATGGGGAGTCTACCTCCTCGGATTTAAAACCACTTCAATGATTCTGGCAATCAGCATGTTTAGTACCTGTTTTTATCTAATTTCTCTGGATACCTATATACCTAGGAACTTACTTTATTCCATTACTTTAATTTTAAATTTATAAATCAGAGCTGGAGGGAGCTAGTAATAGTCCATTCTTAATGTGTAGAAATGCTTTGAAATCCTTGGAAGAATGGTGCTATGGAAATTCAAGGTAGTTATTAGTCTAATTAACCAAATAATTTAATGAATCCAATTAGTTCTTTGTATTCCTTGTAGCCTATTAAAAAGTAATTACCACTCCTGCTTTCTATTAAGATGAGTAGCTAGTATCAGACTAACCTTGATAAGGGCTACAATAAAACACTTGTTTGAAGGCAACAAAGGGAAATCAAGGCAGTCAGGATCTGGCAGGTCAAAATTCCAAAGGGAAGGAATATGCATTGAAGTGAGGCTTGTATTTACTACCAACTTTCCCCCATGGGGCATTTGCCAATTGTAGGGCAGGGTGTGGAGTCTAAACAGAAATCTTGTAGCAAGTATATTCATTGGGCTGGGCTGAGTCAAATATTGTGGGTTAATTAATACTATGTTGTTTAATTTCTAAACAGTTGGTGACTTTGTAATTATTTTTTTGTCACTGGCTTCCAGACAAAAATTAGTAAGCGTATAGAAAATGTGAATAACATGATCTACAAAATTTCCCTAACTGCATTTAAAGAACCATAGTATTGAACCCTGAAAATACAAACTTTTTTCAAGTGAATGTGGAATATTTACCAAAATAGTGCATATGCTGATCTATAAAGCATGCCTCAACAAATTTCAGAAAAAATCACCAGCATACAGAGTATGTTCTCTGATCATAGTGGAATTAAGTAGAAATTTTACAGAGTGAGGAGAAAAAAAAATATGTGATCAATTCAATAAAGAAACTGCATTTGATAAAATTTAATACTAACTTATGAAAATATCCGTAGCAAACTAGGAATAAAAAGTAACTTTCTTAAGTATAAAGAGATATCTAAGAAAAAAGACCCAAACCACAAACCAACAGCAAGAACTACTCTTACTAGTTAAATAATGAAAATATTTCCCCTGATATCAGGAATGAAGCAAGGATGTCAGAATTCTATCATCACTTTATTTATTGTTGTATTGGAATGCCTAGCCAGTGCAATGAGACAAGAAAATGAAAGAAAAGACATAAATATTATGCATGAAGAAATAAAGTTGTTTTTGTTTACAAATGACAGGATTGTGCATGTAGAAGTTCCAAAAGACTCTACAAATAAGGGGCACCTGGGTGGCTCAATCAGTTAAGTATCAGACTCTTGGTTTCAGCTCAGGTCATGACCTTAGGGCCATGGGATTGGATCCCGGGTCTGGTTCTGTGCTCAGTGCATAGTCTGTTTAAGATTCTCGTTCCCTCTCTCTCTGCCCCTCCCACTCATGCATACACACACTCTCTTGTTTTCTCTAAAATAAATAAATGTATCTTTAAAAAAAATCTATAAATCACTATTAGAATTAACAATAGTTAATTTAATGAGGCCATTGTAGACAGCAAAGTCTATGTATATAAATTAATTGGATTATATATATCAACTCCACTAATCCTAAAATAAATTTTCAAGAAAATCCCACTTGTACTAGCATCAAAAGTATTAAGTAGTCAGAAAAAGACCTCTACACAGAAAAATATAAAATATTATTGAGAGAAATTAAAAGCCTAAACAAATGGAGGACTGCAACATGTTCAGGAACCGAAAGGCTCAATATTGAAAAGATGACAAACTGATCTACAGATGTAACACCATCTTAATAAAAATTCCAGCAGTTTTTTAATGGAAATTGACAGATTCTAAAATTTATATGTAAACGCAAAGAGTTAGGAATAGAGAAGATAATGTTGAGGAACAAAGTGGGAGGTTGTAGACTTTAGATATCAAGATTTCTTATAAAGCCACAGTAATTAACACTATTTTGTTGGCTTATAGATAGACAAATTGATTAAAGGAATAGGATAGAAAGTCCAGAAACAGGCCTATATGTATTCTTGGCCACCTGATTTATGGCAAAGATGCCACAGTGCTATAGTGCCAAAAGCTGTCTTTCTTTCTTCAACAGATGGGTAAATATGGCGAAAAAAAGGACTTTGTCGCCTATCACAGACCACGCATAAAAATCAATTCTTGGTGGATCATAAGCCTTAATACAAAGTGAGATATTCTAGAGGATAACATTGGAGAATGTATTGAAGACTTGGGAATATGCAAAGATTTCTTAAATAGGACACACAGAAAAACTACCATAAAATGAAAGTTTGATAAACCTGCTTGATTAAAATCAAGAATCTCTTCTTATACCATTAAGGAGAGTGAAATGGCAAATGACAGAAGAGGATATTCACATCACAAATATCAGGCTAAGGAGAAGCATCTAGGATTTATATAAAAAATCCTATAAATCAGTAAGAATAGGAGAAAATCCTATTGAAAGTGGACAAAAGGCTCAAACTAGCACTTCTCAATAGTCAATAAGCATATAAAAAGATGCTCAACTTTGATAGTCAGTAGAGAAATGCAAATCAATACTACAATGAGCTACTACCAACCACACTTAGAATTTCACAAATCGGCAATATTAAGTGTTGTAGAGAATGTGGAAGACCAGAACTCTCAACTGTTGTTGGTGGGAGTGTAAACTGGTAAAGCAAGTTTGGAAAACTGGTGGTATCACCTAAAGTTACACATACATGTACACTATGATGTAGGGATTCCACTCCTAGGTATAAACCCAATAGGAATTCGTAAGTGTATGTACCAAAAGACATGTACAAGAAGGTTTTATAGAGGCATTATTCATACTCACCAAAATTAGAAACACCTAGATGTCCATCAGCAGTGGAATGGATAAATACAGCGTACCCATACAATGGAACAGAATGAATTAATGATGCCCACTACAATGTAGAATCGTCTCACGGACGTTAAGTATCTTAGGAAAAGAAACCAGACAGTAAAGAGTGCATATGGTGTGAATCCACTTATATAAAGCTCAAAACCAGGCAAAGTTCATCTATGGTGATAGAAGTCAGAATTATAGTTATAATTGACTGAGTTAGTGACTGGAAGGGGTTATGCAGGAGGCTTCTGGGATATCAACAACATCTTATATCTTGATCTGGGTGCTAGGAACACAGGGTGTTCAGTTTTTTAAAACTCACTAGGTGTGCACTTAAAGTCAAATGTTTATAAAAATAATTGCTATCCAATAATCTGGAGACAAATCATGGGTTGCTTTTCCAGGCTAGTGGAGAAGCCTTCGGGTGAGCTGAGTCATGTCCCGTTTCCAACTGCAGCCTTGTAAAAGGGAAGATTGTCCTCATGTGTGCTGATCCCTTGTTCAGTGGATTTCCCTGGAGATTAACTTGTTGAGCTGAGTACAAGGGGAGTTTTTTTTTTTTTTTTTTAAACCAGTAAGTCTGATCAGTTGAGTCTGGCTCAGTAACATAAGGTTGTTTAAAGAATCTTGATATAAAAATCACACTTGGGATGAACAAACTCTTTTCACTGCTTTCTCTTTAGAACCAGGGGCTGACACTGAATTAATAAAGCTTTTCTTTTCTTTTTTTTTTTAAGATTTTATTTATTTATTTTATAGACAGAGATCACAAGTAGGCAGGGGTGGGGTGGGGTGGGGTGGGGATGGGGAGGCAGGCTCCCAGCTGAGCAGAGAGCCCGATGCGGGGCTCCATCCCACGACCCTGGGACCATGACCCGAGCTGAAGGCAGAGGCTTTAACCCACTGAGCCACCCAGGCGCCCCAATAAAGCTTTTTTTATGCTTGGATTTTAACTCAGAGAAAAACTACTTCCAGTCCAGCATCTTTTTGGGGGGCAAACAGAAAAAGATACCTGGGTGAGACTGAGGGTGGAGAGCGTGGGACTGTGGGTCGGAGACTAAGGATGGAGAGAGCAGGTGCCCAGGATTCAGAGCAGTATAGGCAGGAGGCAAAGGGGGCGTCAGAGCCCGAGAGTTAGGAGACAGCGCAGGAACCCGGAGTGCATCGGTATTTGTTCATTTGGATATGCAAAGCACCTAAGGGAGAGGAAAACAGGTGCAATATGAATGCATTAATGGAATGAAAACTGAGGCTTGACCTATGAATAAATATTCGGAATAAAAGCATTTTAAAATGTATCTTGGTTTTAGGGCACTTACTCTGTCTGGCAGCTAATTCAAAGTTTTCATGGTCACACACACTCACATGGGTTGTTGGATTCTGCAGCGCCTGAGATGCACACACCCAGGGTCCTGTGGTTCCCGGGCCTCCTCCTCCCTTTGTTGCTCAGGATTATTTGTCTTGATGAGCATCTGCTTAAATTGTACAAAACGAGATCCCTTATTATATGGATTCAGATGGTCAAGTCGTGTCGCCTGAAGTCATGACCTAGACCTAAAGCCCCCTCTGGCCATCATCTGGGCCAGTTGGTTGGTTGGTCCTTTTCTCCCACAAGAGCCTTTGCTGGCCCCCGTGCTTTGGCCTCATGCTTTGCCTCAGTCTTGGGACTGAAATCTTACCAGAACCAATTAAAGGAAAAGATATTATACATTTTCCCCTTTAGAAATGTGGCTTGTGGCAGGTTGGGTGGAGACTCACATCAGTTCTGATCTGGGAGGAGCATCTCTGAAACATAGGGAATAGGCTTCCAAAATGATTTCTCCAGTTTGATTTCCTCAGGAGATGAGTGGGAGCCCTAGGAAATGAATTCCACCTAGAACTAGCTTTCTGGCCTGAGACACGAGCTCAGAAATGGGACTTTCCACAATTTACAAGAGTGGCTCCCAGCCCCTCTGCCCAAATATTGAAAAGTTTTCTTCTGAGCCAGGAGTGACTCTTGTGATTGGGATAGCCTAAGATCCCTCCTAGTATCCAGGCTTCTGGCCACCTGCCCGGGGGGCAGAACCCAGCCTTCTCCACCCACAGGGACGGGAAACCTGCAGCTGTCTTCCTTCTGCTTGATCCTGTCTCAGCAGGATCCCCTCTCTCTACTGACCCTTAAGGGTCATGGCCTGCTTCAGCCAGTTTAGAAATCCATGGAATTGTTGTTCCGCTTTTGAGCATCTGTGAGATTCCAAGACTGATCAATTTATGGTTTTTACCATAGAAGTACATTTAGGTTTGATTAATTTCTTGAGGCTGCAGAGGGCAAGAGGGGTGGTATGGAACAGATGGGATCTGGAAGTGATTCAGGAGTGGGCATGGGATCAGGTGCCATGATGCTCCCACAATGATTCTCTGTCCTTACTTTAGTCATTGCTGAAAAATGACCGCCTATCTCTCACTTCTCTGAATCATTCTCATTCTCTAAGATTGGCTTTCAAGAAACTCTCATTTGGTGCAAGAGATAGTGATTGAGTGTTTCCTTTAAACATGTGCACCTTCCTTCTCTAGAAAAAGAATCTTTTGTAATAGAGAGGAGCTTGTACTTCTCCCCCAAGGATCTTGAAATTTCATGATTGCTGAGTTGGCCAAGGGCTTGTTGGATTTCCCCCATGATCTGGTGTAAGATCAAGTTCAGGCCTGGGCAGTGGTGGAATATATGGTGGGGGTAGGGAAAGTGGGGGCAGAATGGGAGACAGGCAGGTAGAGAAGAGCCAGGAGGCATCTTCAGCATTTAGGGGAGGTTGCTCCTTGGCTCAGTATTTTGAACTGTTAATGTGAGGTGCATGTATAAAGATTTGGTGAGTGTTTGTTCTTTCTCTTGTACCCCACAGGACAACATCTGTTCATGCCAATGCCTTGAAGAATTTGTTAATAATTTTTATTTTCTTCCCTGCTGTTATTTAGAAATGTCTTTTGTTATTAACAGTAACAGTAATAATTAACACATGGATTAAGTCATTTATGTTTACGACAGCTCCGTAAGGAAGGAAATATGACTAGTTCCATCTCACAGAGGAGGAAACTAAATTACAGACAGGTGAGTGATGTGTCTGGGGTCACCAGCTGGTAAGTGGAGGGCTGGGATTTGAATCCTTGCTCTTAAAGATCATATGACTTCTTCAAGAAGAGTTCTGAGCTTACCTTGATAGGCTGTAGGCCATGAAATCAGGTATGGTATAGATCACCTAGCCATAGACCTTGGAAAGCTTAACTGTCCTACTCCTATATTGTTTGGCTGATTGGTTAATTCATTCCTTTGATTAAACAAGGAGAGCCCCCTCCATGCTAGACATTGTGCTGGGTGCAGGGAATTCAGAGACAAGTAAGAAGGGAGCTCTCTATGTGGGAGAAGACATATGTTTACAATTACTTACTAAATAACAGTACACATATGAATGTGGAGATTAGCGTAGCATGCATTTAAATCATGGAGGAAAGGCAAAGGAAATCAGGGAAAGATTACAGGGTTGACATTTTAGTAAGTCCTAGTAAGAAAACAAAATAGAACCAAAACAATTACTCAAGAGATACATTTGCTGCATAAAAATGCAAACTGTATAGAGTGTATAGAATATGAAGGGAAAAACTACTTCCCTCTCAGAGGTATTGTTAAAAGTTTTATCTATGTTTTTCTAGACATTTTTGTATATATTTACATAAACATACATATATGCTAATACAGAGTTAGGACTGAAATAAAATGCATGCATCTTATAGTACTGTTCTGTACATTGTCCCCCTCCCCAGCTTACTGGCAATGTCTTAGAGATTTTTCCCTGTCATATCATATAGGTTCATCCCATTGTTTTAATTGTTGGGTATTAATGGCTTAAGTGATAATAACACAATTTATTTCCCATCATGCTACTGATGGCCACTTAGGTTAGTTTCATTTTTTTATGGGACCATAAACAATGCTGCTGAAAAAAGTATACATATATTATTTTCACTATGCTTTTGACTTATATGTTATTGTCATAGTATATCATTTCTATAGTATACACACTCACTTCAACCTTTATTGTACACTGGCAATTTAGTCTGCATTGAGTTTGTTCCAACTGATATCCCTTCCATCAGTTCTGAGTGCCCACTTCCTCACACACTTGTCCATATTGGATATTAATAATCTCTTAGGATTTGGCCAATCTGACCAGTAAAAATGAAATTTCATTATTTTAATTTTTATGCCTCTGATTACTAATATGTTTTTCCTTCCTTATATCATTTTGGTTTGTGCTTTTAGCTTTTAAGTCACTATTATTATTACTTTGTTTTCAGAATTTTGCTGTGTTTGGGGTCTCTCGTTTGTTCCTCCACCTTCAGTGATGTGCTTAGCTCACATCCTGCTTCAGATTTCATAATGCGTGCCTCTTTGTTTTTTAAGAACTTTCTTCAGTTCACATTTCATTCAGGATCAAAGAATTTAAGTTACCTTTTGCGTTGCTCTTATACCATGTAAGATGGGCCCTTTATTTTTTATTATTTTTTTAAATTTCTTTTCAGCGTAACAGAATTCATTGTTTTTGCATCACACCCAGTGCTCCATGCAATACGTGCCCTCCTTAATACCCACCACCTGGCTCCCCCAACCTCCCCCCCCCCGCCCCTTCAAAACCCTCAGGTTGTTTTTCAGAGTCCGTAGTCTCTCATGGTTCACCTCCCCTTCCAGTTTCCCTCAACTCCCTTCTCCTCTCCATCTCCCTATGTCCTCCATGTTATTTGTTATGCTCCACAAATAAGTGAAACCATATGATAATTGACTCCCTCTGCTTGACTTATTTCACTCAGCATAATCTCTTCCAGTCCCGTCCATGTTGCTACAAAAGTTGGGTATTCATCCTTTCTGATGGAGGCATAATACTCCATAGTGTATATGGACCACATCTTCCTTATCCATTCGTCCGTTGAAGGGCATCTTGGTTCTTTCCACAGTTTGGCGACCGTGGCCATTGCTGCTATAAACATTGGGTACAGATGACCCTTCTTTTCCCTACATCTGTATCTTTGGGGCAAATACCCAGTAGTGCAATTGCAGGGTCATAGGGAAGCTCTATACGGTGCCTGCATTATTTATTTACTCTCTGTTCCTGCTCGAAATTTGAGCTGAGGCAGGACCTGTATCTTTCTGTGCTTGGATTTTTTACTTTTCTCACAGTAAAGATGGGCCCTTTAGCATGATGTTACTGTATCTCCAATCTGAGCTGCTCACCACTTTCCACACTCTTGTTTCTTCCCACTGGGTTTGGGGACCCAGATTGCTGTTGTTAAGTCATTATTCTTTAACTTTGCACGTCTCCCCCTTAAAGAGATTTTCTAGAGATATGTACGTGATTTTGTATCTATATCTGTGTATTATTTTTGCCTATGACTCTTTACAATATTTATTGATAATATTTTTACACCACAGCTCCTAGCTCTTTATTCTGATTTCGAGTAGGGATTCCACTATTTTTTCAAGAAGTAGAAGAGTTTGGTATGTTTCTGGGCCCAGGATGCGTGAGGATATTTTTCTATTCTCTCAACACTTGAATGACAAGTTGGCTGGGTATATAATTTTAGGACTTTTTGTTTCTGTTTTTGTCAAAACTATTTTTTGGATTTAGTGTATGGAGGCGACATCTGAGCTCAGATGGATTTTATTTTTTCTTTGTAGGAATTCCCCCTTCCTAATTTGGTTTCTTGTAGGATTTCTTCTCCCTCTCCTTCTTCTATTTAGAGAAGTTTAAAAGATGCTGAAAAGTACAAAGAATAAAACAAACTTTAATGCTCTCAATACCCAGAACGAACAACTATTTATATTCTGTCTCACTTGCTTCACCTCTTTTCTGTCCCTCCTCCCTCCCCTATCTTCCTAACAAAACATCCCAGATATAGCCAAGGTATCCTTTAACCAGCACCCCACTTCCCAGCCCATTCACTAGCCTCCTCCATGGCCACCCAAGGACAGCCATTATTAAGATTTTGAAATGTAATTTCCAGGCCTTTTCTTTATAATTGTACATACATATTTATACATCCATGAATAATATATGGTATTGCTGTGAATGTGTATGTATTTTCCTTATTTGTATAAATGGTCTCATACTAGAGATACTCTGCATCTTCCTTTTTAAGGGATTCATTTTTCTTGTCCCCGGCCTGTACTTTAAAGGACTGCCAGAATGTGTGGCGATGTGGTCTTTTATTTTGAATAATACATTTTGATCCTTTTTTAATTTGTACATTCAGGTTTTTTTTCAACTCAGATTTTTTAAAAAATGTCTTTGTTAGGGCGCCTGGATGGCTCAGTTGGTTAAATGTCAGACTCTTGATCTCAGCTGGGGTCTTGCTTTCAGGGTCATGAGCTCAAGCCTCGTGTTGGGTTCCTGGAACCTACTTAAAAAAAATATATTTTTGTTGTTTATTGCTTCTAACCAAATTGTTCTAAACTTCCACTGGGAAATCTTAAAATGTATAGGGTGGATCTAATTACTGACCACTTGTTTTTTCTCCTTACTCATGCTTTGATGAGGAGAGATTAATTCAGCCTCAGTGTTTATTAACAGTCAGATACATGGATTTTGTTATTCACATGTATACTGTGAACAGCCTTTTTAAAGTCATAGCTGTGGGGAAAGTTGATATGCTCCTCTTCTAGCCTAATTCCCAGTTTCTCCAAGTTCTTCTCTTGGGCACCTCTGATGTACCATAGTGGGATCATTTTTACTCTCCACTTCTGTGTTCCTTGATCAACTGAAGAGAGGGAATAAATGAACAAACAAACAAAATCTAAACTCTTCCACATCACCTCACTCAGAATTCTCTCTGTGGTCCAACCTGCCTCATTTACATATATACAATAAGCTTCCCAGGACCAATGGAATCTCTCCTCCCTGTTTCTCTCCAATTCTTGCCTTGTTTTCTGGAATTTGCTATCTCAGAATGGAAGAAAAAGATTTGGGAGGAGAGGGATTGAGGAATAGTACTACTTCTTCAAGTACTACTTGAAGTCTAGACTTCTCCATGCCACATGAATCCTGGCAGTAAGCTATCTACAAATTAAGTTTTTAGCTTTGGATGATATTATGAGTTCTCTCTCTCTCTCTCTCTCTCTCTCTCTCATATTCTCTCTTTCTCTCCCTCATTCCTCTTTCTGTTTTGGTCTTTTTTATTCTAGCTAATTTAATGGTAGCTTAAAAAGTGGCAGTTAGCTAGATCCTATTTTAACTAAATAAATTTGGACTGTTTCAATTCTAAGACAATTTTTCAATTCTAAGACTTTTTTTAAAGTCTTGACACTTGGATAAAATAAGCTTTTCTCCCACTGGTTAAGTTTTACTGTCCCAAATCAGCACCGATCCCAGAGTTACTTGTATTTCACCATTGGCTCTATATCCTTGAGTTTCTTGGTTTTACTTACCTCCCAGTTTAAAGTGCCATTGAAGTGGGCACATAGAGCAGCAGCCCCTTAGGTAGATAAGGGCAGAGTGATGTGTTGCTGGGGTCAGTGGTGAAGTGGCATTCTAGATAGAGGAAAAAATATGTGCAATGGAAAGGAGATGAGAAGAACATAGTGCATATGGGGAGTGTTGGACTGTTTATGAGACAATCTTAGTCCTAAAAATCTGGACTTTGTTATTAGACCAGCTCCATTACAACTTTTATACGTCACCGAAAATACTCTTTAATTTTTTCATCTGTAAAATGGGGATACGAAGAGTAGCTAGCTCATATGATTTTTATGCAGATTAATTGATACAGTGCACAAATACTAAGTACTTAGCACAGAGTAAGGGTCAATAACTGTTAGATTCTGTTACTGTTCATTGTTATTATTTGAACTAAAATGCAGTTGGTGCCATAGGTGTGGTCAGAGCATGACCTACAGTCAGAGCCATTGATATGGTCAGAACATACAGCCATCAGAAAGAGCAGGAATAGTGACATGATCAAATCCGTGTTGAAATGTCTGTCTACTGTGCTTTGAGGAACAACTTGTGTGCAGAGACCAGGAACAGGGCTGCGGTGTGATGGAGTGGGTACATTGATATGTTGCAAGAACCAATCATTAGGTTCTTAGAAATTTTCTGAATACGTTTGGAACATAGATATTCTACATATTGAATCAGATAAACTTACAATTAAATTATATTAAAGAGAGAAACAATAAATATGTAAAGCTTACAAATTATTTTACTACATTTTACTATCATTTATGCTCTTGGGGTTGTTTACATCTACTGTAGCTGTTGCTGGAAACAGGGTGGTGTTACTACTGAGCATCTCTTCTCATGCTGCCCTCAGTGATGTCTCTTGAGTAGCTTAAAATGAGCCAGGGTGGGAGTATTCATACCACAGAAATCTGCAGATTCCACAAATCAGGGCTTTATTCACCCCCTGGAGAGTCAGTTGTTAAACCTTTACTAGCACAGCACTGGGCCAGAGAGACCGATTAGAAGCAATTGAAGCAGTTCTGTAGAGGGAAGAAGAGTGCTTGAATCTGAGCACTTGGAGTGGAGAGGAGACAGATTGGAGAGACACTTTATTGTTAGAATAGGTGGTATGTACTTTCTGATTGAATGTGGGGACAAAGAAGATGAAAACTGAAGCCTGAAAAGGAGCTATATGGCTTGAGAAATTCTCCCTTGTTGTTTTTGATGAAGCAGGCTGCTATATTGTGAACTGCCCTATGGAAAAGCCCTATGGCAAGGAACGGAAGATGGTTTCTGGCTGATAGCCAGTGAGGAACTGAGGCCCTCAGTCCAGCAGCCCAGAACATACTAACTCTTGCCAGCAACCATGAGCACTTGGAAGCAGATCCTTCCCCAGTCAAGCCTTCAGATAAGACTCCAGCTCTGGCTAACACCTTGATGGTAGCCTTCTGGGAGACACTGAAATAGAGGACCAAGCTAAACTGTGCCCAGATTCCCCACCCACCAAAACCACGACATAATAGATGTGTGGTGTGTGGTTTTTTAAAAAAGTTTTATTTATTTATTTGACAGAGAATGAGACGAGAGAGGGAACACAAACAGGGGAGTGGGAGAGGGAGAAGCAGGTTTCCTGCCGAGCAGGGAGCCTGATATAGGGCTTGATCCCAGAACTCTGAGATCATGACCTGAGCTGAAGGCAGACACTTAACAAGGTGTCCCAAATATGTGGTGTTTTGAGTTGTTGAGTTGTTTTGAGTTGCTAACTTTGTTGTAATTTGTTCTGCAGCAATAGATAACAAATCCAAGCCTTTAAGCTCTAGGAAGCACTTTTCTACCTTTCAGGCTGAGTTGGCTGGAGATAGGCCTTTAAGTCCACTGAGCAGAGTTCCACAGTGGAATCTGTGGTAGGGGCTTGTCCTTCCGGGTGCAGGTGAGTAGCTCAGAGCTTGTCATGCTGCACTCTGCTTTTCCTGTGTGCACTGAGTGAAGCCCTCAGGCTTCTGAAAAGTAGTCAGCAGTGCCCTTTTGGGCAAATCTGTATAAGAGTGATAGCTGATGTGAATCTAGCAGGCAGAGCCCAGTTACTGACCCAGTATTGGCTGTGAAGAATTCTTCTCTGATGAGGGGGCCATAATCCTCCCTCTGTACATAACTTCTAGAACAGACCAGAATTCATGTTGGAAGATCTGCTCATTTTCCAGAGGTGGGAAGGGTTTTTAAGAGAAGCATGGTAATTTTTAACATTGATTGTCTGACGTGAGAAAGATCACATGCTACCAGATATTCTTTTTTGTTCTTCAACAGAGAGGTTTTAAACATTTCTTCCATGAAGATTTGGTTTATTTAAATTATGCAGCAGGAAGTAAAACAGAGGGTACTTATTTCGAGATGATGCTAATCATAAGAGGAGCTCTGAATGGGGTTTGGAAACTAACTTTTGGCAAAAGTATGTGTCAGCATCTTCCTCCTGATCCCTCAGGCTGAAGAGAACTCCTTGTGTTTTGACTTTATGCCCCAGACAGGGTGTTTAAGAAGGACCATGGCCAGGACAGTAGTCTACTAAAGTGACTTATCTTCCCAGACTCCCATTTTAAAGACAGAAGTCTAATTGCCAACGGGGAACTTAAATAACAAAATAATGTAATTTATTTTTAAAACCAATTACCAGCATTTAAAAGGCTGCCTCTGTGGGATGTCAAGATGAACTCTTCATTTAAACTGACCTCTTAATAACACACTCATTGACATTTTTTTTTGCTTGAAACAGGCTAATTTTAAATAAGGACCTTATTTTTTTAGTAAGTTTTTTTATTTATTCAACATATATTTACTACATAGTTGGTGCAAGGCACTGTTCTAGGCACTGTCTTGACCATAGTGAGGAAGAAAGACAACAAATAGACAATATAATATATAATGTGATAACATAATGATGCATTATCAATAAAACATAAGCAATATATGAAATATGATATTAATTTTGTTGAGTAAAATATGTTTATGGCATAGTAAAACTAATCAATGTATTGGCAACAATTTTGATGTACTTATTAAAAGTAAATATATTATAATCATAGTAATTATATAACAATGTCAGATTGTGATAGATATTATTACATTGATAAGTGTGCAAAATCTAAAAATTCATTCCTTTGTGGCATTGTGCTAAAAGGAAAAAAAGATAATTTACTCTTTAGAAAAACAAAGACTGTTAAATAGAGGGTCTTTCTCAAAGTGGGAAAGGGATGAAGAAATTTCCTTTTTTTTTTTTTAAAGATTTTATTTATTTATTTGACAGATCACAAGTAGGCAGAGAGGCAGGCAGAGAGAGAGGAGAGAGGAGGAAGCAGACCCCTGCTGAGCAGAGAGCCCGATGCGGGGCTCGATCCCTTGACCCTGGGACCATGACCTGAGCTGAAGGCAGAGACTTTAACCCACTGAGCCACTCAGGTGCCCGAAGAAATTTCTTTTTATCTATCTGTCTGTCTGTCTGTCTATCTATCTATCTATCTATCTATCTAATTTCCAATATAATTAATGTTCAGTGTTACAGGAATTTCAGGTGTAAAATATGGTGATTCAACAATTCTGTACATTACTCAGTGCTCATCATGATAAATGTATTCTTTTTTTAAAAGATTTTATTTATTTATTAAATAGAGAGAGAGCACACAAGGAGGGGGAGCGACTGGCAGAGGAAGAAGCAGACTCCCAGCTGAGCAAGGAGCCTGATGTGGTACTTGATCCCAGGACCCTGAGATCATGACCTGAGCTGAAGGCAGATGTTTAACTGACTGAGCCACCCAGGGTTCCTGATAAATGTATTCTTAATCCCCTTCATCTATTTCACCCATCCCCCCCTCTCCCTCTAGTAACCACCAATTTGTCCTCTATATTTAAGAGTGTGTTTTTTTGGTCTCTTTTTCTCTTTGTTCATTTCTTAAATTGTACATATGAATGAAATCATATGGTATCTGTCTTTCTGTCACTGACTTGTTTCACTTAGGATTATACCCTGTTGATGCATCCATGTTGTGCAAACAGCAAGATTTCATTCCTTTTTATGGCTGAGTAACATGCCATATAGCATATATATGTGTGTGCGTGTGCGTGTGTGTGTGTGTACACACACACGCACACGCACACACATACACACCACATCTTCTTTTTCCATTCATCTATTGATGGACTCTTGGGTTGCTTGGGTTGCTCCGGAAAGACAGGTAGTGGCCCTAGTACATTAAATAGGAACGTTTTGTCTGCATATGACAGAAAACCCAGTTATAGTGGCTCACGTAACAAAGGTTCAGAGAGGCAGATAGCTTCTAGAGTTGGCTTAGCAGTTTAACAATGTCAGGACAAGCTTTCTACTATACTTGTTGCCTCATAATCACAAAATGGCTGCTCCAGCATTGGGCATTACACTCACCTTCAAAGCAGAAAGACAGGTGTATAGGGCAAGGCCAGCTATATTTGCCTTTCTTATCAGGAAACAGAAAGCTTTCCCAGGACTATCCTCACCTCAGCAGACTTCTGCTACATCTTATTGGACATATTTGTCTATCCCTACTTGTACAGGAGCCTGGGAAAGGGCATACTTAACCACTCCGTGTTTGATAGTGGGAAGGAGTAAAGGAGTAAGAAATTGGGTATAGATGTTGCATCAGTGGATCAGTAGGAGTTGCCACAGGGATGTCTGCACTAGGACCATAAAATGTATTGACTTCTCAAAGCTTTCCCTGCATTCCATCCTTAACTGCTACCATGGTTTCCTCTGATTTGAAAGAAGGCAGAAGTTTGGTAGAAATAATTTCAAGGAAAAGCATATATTATTTAGTGAAGGAGTTTTGAGGAAATGGATGACTCATAATGATGGCACAAAACGAGAGCTGTTGGTTTAAAATGATAAAACATAATAGGAAACTAACAATAATGGCTTGGCTCTGTGCTAGGAGTGGAGGAGAACATTAGTTAGTGGGAATGTAAGAAACAAAACAAATTCTACTCCTTGGCAGGTGGAATGGTGGGAGGGATAATTTACTTTTAAGACTAGTCCAAATATGATACAGTAGAGGTAGTTCAAATGAAAGAATAGGTTGTGGATGATCCATAAAGGTGTGATATGGACTGGAGAACCCAATATTGGGGAACTAGGTTGAAGGGTTCTAATGTTAGATCAAAGCTGAGACCATGTGGCTATTGAGGGCTAATGGAAGTGAAGCAGGAGAGGCCCACGCCACTTTTTTGGAGGTCATGGGCAGAACACCTGCTTGGGTATTAGGCTAGGAAACAAATATGGGAAGAGAAAAAGCAAAAGGTACCAAGGTACTTCTCATTTGCTTTTAGAAATAAGGTAAGTAGGACAAATTCCATTATTGTTCTTGGTAGAGTTGGATGTGTACTGACCTACTTTATTCTCATTGAACTAGTTTGAATAAACCTGGGTCAACGGCAAGATACGCCATGGAGGGATGATTCACTAGTGGTTACATATAGGATGATCTTTGTTACATGACAGTAATCTTTAGTGATCAGTTGAGAAGGCATTTGTCATGTTGAAGAAACCCCATCAACACTCTAGAGATAGTGTACAGGCTGGTATATAAGAATTCTGAACGTTGATCCTTGACTGGTGTGCATAGACCCATTGGTTTGAAAGTAGGCTCTGCCTTCAGAGGGATTACGGGTATTTGTGTTCAGTTTGTGAGGGTAAATATGATCACTATTAGGACATTTAATCTCCTAGATTCAGAAGAAGAATTTCAGGGCGCTTTTGTAGGGTTACTTGAAAGAACAAGTGTTTTAAAGTGTTAGAACAATTGTGGATGGACCGTTGAGTATGACAGGAACCCATGCGGCTTTCCTTGAATTTTAAGAAATCCTCTGGCAACCATGAGAAAAAGTAATTTCAATCTTTGCTTGTACCTCTTGAAGGATTAAAGAGAAATTAAATTTATTATTTATTGTACTACTTATTAGGATCTCCTTGGAAGTTTATAAGTCTCCAAATTTCTAAATAACTCTCTTCATCATGACTTTCTTCAATACAAAATTTCATTTTTCTGTCTTCTTCATTTCCTGAGTTCTTCTGAAGGTCTTAGGTGGATAAACTTGGACTTTTTGTTTTGTTTTGTTTTCCTATCCCCTAGACTATTTCCCTAGATTTTCTGCAACATAGGAAGGCCAGGAACTGACCCAGTAAGTAAGTTTTACACCCACCCCTGCTCCTGGAAATTTAAGATATTTGAATCCATTTAGGTATATATAAGACATGAGGAAGGTAAAACACTCAGAAATAGTACCTTCAGGCAGTGCCTTTTGGTGACCTTATATGTCAGAAAATTGTACGAGGGCCTCAAAAGTAGATGTTCTGGTTTTATCTTAATCATTTGGCAGAAGCAATAATGTCTTATGTTGGTGGAATAGGGAAGGGGAGTAGTGGGAGGGGGGGAAAATTTGGTAACTTACCAAGGTCAGGCAAAAGAAAAAGCACTTTGCTTTATTTTATTTGATTGCTTTATTTTATTTATTTGTTATTTACTTTATTTATTATTTATTTTATTATTAGTTTGAACAGGGAAAGCTACATATAAATAATTATTAATTTTAATAGGGGATTGAAGCAAGGAGGAATTAGCTGACAGATGTTAAGAGACCCTAAAGAACACAGGAATAATAGAATTAAGGAGCAGCCTTCCCTCCTCCTCCAGGGCCGAGACAGAGCACCTGGAGAAGCACCTGCCCCTTCACCCCATCCCTCCACCTCAGGGCTGAGTTCAAGGTAATGTCAGAGAGGGTCCATGGATGGCAGAACAGCTACTGAGATGCTGTGTCATCAGAGCCTGTTGGAAACCCTTCCCTTGGAACACAGGGAGAAGTGTCCACAGGCAGCCCCTCAAAAGTTGCTGTGAAGCCCCTGGAGGGGATGCTGGGGGAATCCGTGGGAGTCTAACACTGGAGGATCCATGTGTCCTGCCTGTCATTTTATTTTCCACCAAGACAAGACCCTTAGGTATGAGCTCGTTAGTTTGTAAATCTCAGTTTCTCCCTTATTAAATAATCAAGAGCTACTACTTCCTGCCAGGTAAGTTTTGAGTCTGTGGAGAGAAAGCAAAACACCACTGCAAACTGTTTTCATATATTCACATTATTGGGAGTTTCCCTTCGGCTTGAGGTTTTGTGAACCCTGTTAAAATACAAATACCATACTGTTACGCTGAAAATAAATAAAAAATTAAAAAAAATACAAATACCATAAAGAAGAAATGGCCTTTTAAAGCTGTTACCAATCGTTTATACCTTAGTGTGCATGAAGATATGGTCTCCTTTTCAGATAGTGGAGCTTGATGGGATTAGCTGGGGCTGGGAGGGAGATGAGATGAGCTTATCCTGGACAGCTAAGGACTTTGGGAACGGATGCTCCCAACCTTATCAGACATTGGAGAACGGGACCTCAGATACCAGCAGTGACTGAGCCCACCTCACAGTACTGGGGAGTCTTGTCCTGAGTTCTGTAAAACATCAAATCCAAAATCCACTTTCTTTGTAGAACATTTCCCTTCTGTTTCTTCTCTTTTCTGACTTGCTTCGGGGAGGTTTATGGTTTGAAAAATTAAAGTGCGGATCTATTTTCATTACCAAAGGATTTGCAAAACTGAGCTGGGCCTGTCTGAGCTCACATTTGCATTTGCCATCCCTTAAGCTGATTTTCAATGCTGAGCAGCTATTTTAAATGTTTTTAAGAGCCTCCTTTTTAACTCTTTTCCTTACTTGTGTTATCTATTTCTGCAGTTGAAAAAAAGATTCTATTGCTGATTCTTGGTGGAAAGTCCCCATACCAGATGTCAGCTGCCATCCTGGGTAGGAGTATTTGCTCAGGGAATGACTGGGCAGTTGGAGCAAATATCCAAGGATGGCTTCCCTTGCAAAGCCGGGCAGGAGTAGGGGTAGCAGATCTGGAGCCCCAGAGGATTTAGATGACTTCCAAGTTTCTTTATGGCTGGAGCAGTGATTGGCCCAGAGTTGGTACTCAAGAAATATTTGTTAAATACATGAATGGGCTAAAGAAAGAAAAAAACAAAACAAAAAAAAAAAAACACAAAAACCCACCAAACTGCTGGGCCAATGAGGACATTACCCATTGTTCAATAATGCTGGGTGAATGGACTGTTGGTTACTCATTTCCTATGCCATAGACTATGAAGTCCTCCATGGGGCATGGACCTTCATAATGTGGAACTTGTTTGTCTGTCCAGTCAAGACCTCCCTCCTTCCCACCTTTCACATTTTGTGCTTCGACCTGGAATGTGCTGAGGCTTCTTTGTCAGTCTTTCCCTGAATCTTCTAGGGTGTGGCTTTTCTGGGCTCCCACTACACTTTGTACATCTCCCATTAAAATAATGGCCATCCTGTTTTTACATACTATAATTTAATTTCTTTGCTTGTCTCTCTCCTCACTAGACTAAAATTTGTTACTTCCAGGCATCATGTGTCCATAGTCGAGTCCTTCATTGTTGGGTGAATAAGTCAATGAGAACTGTAAACTATAAGCATGTTGAAAGAGCTCTTATCTAAGTAGCCAAAAGTGCTTATGACTTTTGAATTGGCTCCCTCTGAGCCCTGGTCCTAGATGCTGAAGATGCAGTCAGGGGGGAATTAGATACCGGAAGGCCAGCCCAATGCTGATTCTGGGAACTGTTGTTTGCCCCAGTCTATGTGTTTGCGAGAAAAGGATGATTCGGTTGACTTTTTGTTGTTTATTTATGTACCATTTTATTTAAGTTCATCCCTTTCTTAAACTTTTTTTTTCCCTTTTGGGGTAGTAGCAGGAAGCCTTATTTATATAAGCTTGTGGTTGAGAACCCAACCCTAAGAGAGAAAAAGTGGAGGGTCTTTGGTCAAACCCAGGGCAGAGGGTCTTAGTGGCTCCAAATTGGTCCCTTTTCTCTTCCGCGGGTGGTAGATTCTGAGACTCCAAAGGAGCACGATTTGAACACCACTGATTTGGATTAAGGAATCAAATGAATACAAGGCACTAAATCTTTTCCTGACATATTAAATAGAAACCCTTTGGCAACCAAGTTATATATTTACCAAGCCTTTCCTATGACTCAAAACTCTGTAACTCCGAATCAGTTTCTACAGCTTAAAAATTGGTATTGAAATAGTTACTTAGGTTTAATTTTAGAAAACTCGGGTCAATCAATATGTATGACTTTTAAGTTTAATCCTTCCTTTGGGGATCACGGAAGCTTCTTTCGGCTCCAGTGCTCTTTGATTTTCTGATTGTGAAGGGCAAGGTGGGAAAGGAATAAACAAGGTGACGAGGTTTCAAGGGCTAGCTTTCTTGGCATGAATGAGTAATTGGAAAGCCAGCATAATCAAAGTAATTTCATCCATCATGTACAGAAAGGGAAATAGAATTCAGGTTATTAAGGTTGCACGAAACTGCTTTTTGAATGTATGTACATATTTCTTCCTAGGGGCTAGATAACGTTTCCCATTTTTATTTCTAAAAGGAGTTATGGAAAAAGACAACTGAAAATAAAACAGGAGCTGCGGTCTCAGAGCAAAACTAGAATAATTCATTAAAGAGAAGAAAAGGGTTTTAGGTTTCCCTTTTGAAAGAACAAGCTGGAAAACCAGAACACATGTTTTTAGCCCCTGAAGGGCGCAGGCCACGAGTGAGCAATGTCATCCCCTAAGAGGCGAACGTGGACCTTCGTTCTTAGCTCCTCAGACCCTTGGTCTGGAGGAAGGAATCACGTAACTTACATTGGGGTTTCACAATTGCCCAAGTGTGTGATCTTTGGGAGTTTGGGGAAAACAAAATGGGAGAAGCAAGGACAAGAGGGCTTCCGCCAGGGTAAGAGAGATGGAGAAGGAGGCAAGGCAGGCTAGCTCCATAAAAAAGAAGAGAATTGGATAGTTAACCAGAAGAAATAGAGGACAGTTCCAGAAAGGGTAGAGCAGAGACAGGCAACAGATCTGGACTCAGTGTCTGAGAAAGAAGCTCATTTTCCGTGTGGAACTGGACTTCTTTTAAACCGAGGCTGACTTTCACTAACTCATGGGAAACTGGAGCTGAGGTACACCCAAAGATTTGTGTACCTCATTCTTTTAAATAATCATAAGATCAAGAATTTTTCTTCCCATATACACAGAGCTCTAAAACTATAGGAAATTTGCCTCTTTTGTTCACAGCTGTGTCTAACAACTAAAGCAGTAGTAGGTCCTCAAAAACAAAATCTCTTGAAAAAAATGAATGAATGAAACAAATGACCTTCATCCTTTTATTTCCCCCATTTAATCTTTCCTTTCCTTTTCTTCCCTTCCCTCCTTTTCTTTCTTTTTCTTTCTCCTCCCTCCCTCTCTCTGTTTTTCTTTCTCCCTCTCTTTCTCTCTCCCTTTTCCTCCCTCCCTCCCCCTTCTTTCTTTCTTCCTCCTTCCCTTCCCTTTCAATCCCTTCCTTCCTTCCTTCCTTCCTTCCTTCCTTCCTTCCTTCCTCTCTCTCTCTCTCACAGTAAGAAGAGAAAGTATACTCCTAGTAGCTATGCTGCATTCTGGTGCTATAGGAGGGGGTGGATGGGAAGAGTATGGTTGTAATCTCTCAACAGTAGATTGGTCTAGCCTGCTGAGCCTTTGGTGTTCTGCTTCAACCATCATTATTAGTAGTCACTCCTGTCTGTTACCAGCTTATTTAATTACAGCAACACCCCTCCTTACTCTGGTCCCCCCATGTTTCTCCTACTTACTTTTTCAAAAATTTTTCCCTCCTAAAATTTAGGAAGAACAGAAGATTGTCGGGAGAATATGAACACCAAATGTGTTAAACTGGCAACCTCATTTTATACACATTTCTAAGTCATGGCCATGGGCAAAGATACTCCTTTTCTTCATTAATAAAGAAGAACAAAAAGAAAGGAAAAGACAGCCATATAGGTCATTTTTTTACACATGCAATTCTGTGCACAAGGGCTGGTTCTTCCCCTCGTGTATCCACTTGCGACTAGTTTTGGTGGCATCCTTCAAAGCCCATGTGTGTGAATTCCATGAAGTCTTTCCCAATTATTCTCATTTTAATTTCCCTTCTCTAAACAGCTATGACATTAATTTATTACTTAATCATGAATTACGGCATACAATTCCCTAATTGATGTTTGTGGATTTTTTTCCCCAGCTATATTTTAATTTCCTTGAGGACAGAAGTCTTGCTTGTATAGTGTTAAAATAACCATCTCCCACAGCTCCTAACACAATGCTCTGTGTATAGAGGGTACATGTTGGTTCGCCAATTTGTTCCTCACACCAAATGTCCAGGGATATCTTACAAAGAATTTATACCAAGCAAGGAAAAGACAGACTAGATTTTCTGGCCTGCCAAAAATCTGCATGTACTCCCTAGTCACCACAGCTTCCTGGGTCTGGAGGTCTTTCAGTTTGTTGTTGATGAGAAAGGAGAGCAGGAAGATTTCTCTTAGTGAGAGAGGCAGAAAACATGCTTGGAATCACTTGGTCTTCCAGCTTGGAAGTTAAGCTTTGGTCCTAAGTAACCTTCCTTTCACTTAAATTGTTCATGGGGTTTTCCAAGGAACAGTCACTTAGCATTAAAAAAACAACCCCCACCCCCAAACCTCTGGGCTCCAAGAAGTTGGATTATTGTTATTTAACCATTGTTATTAATAGCTATATATTTTGCATTGGTTCCCTGGGGGCTGAAATAAATCCTAAACTTCTTAATTACATATAGTGTCACTCTCCCTAACCTATTACATTCCACAGGGTCCCTAAATCCTATTTAATGAGACTATTTGTGGCTTCAACGTTTTTCTCCTTTCATCCTCATATTATATTTGGGTTTGCAAAAGCAGAAACTTAAACAGCACAAGAGAAAGAAGAGAAAGAGAGACTTGGCATTATTTCTAAAGACTGACAAGCTTTATTTGATATTCTTTTTTTATAACAAAAATTTGAGGTTTCCTGTGACTTTATTATTAGTACCCTGAGGGTTCTTGCATGATGACATAAAGATGATGTAGCCAAAATATAAGTGTGTTTGAAAGTTTTTTAGCTTAATTTTTTAGCTTCTTACTTTTCTTATTTGTAGACCTCAAAATTACGAAAAAAATACCGTGGGTTTTAATTTCTCTTGCTAATGTTTTTCCACTTTAATTACAAGATTAAATTTTAAAATGGGAAATTCGGGGTTTTCTTTTTACTAAATTTGGGCTATTGTATTTATGGTGAAGTTATCATACTGATTTGGTATAAGAGACATTGAAAATGATGGAATTTCAGAGCTCTAAGTGGTTCTGATTATTTGTTAGCATCACCTGGAGAGGTTTTTAAAAATATAGGTATCATCCCAGAAATTCTGTCTCAGCAGATCTGTTCTAGGGCCCAGAAATCTGGGATTCTGATACAACTGGTCTACCTACAGTTTGGAAACACTGGTTTAGAATTTATTTTGTGGGATTCCCAAAAATGGTGTAGAATATTAATAAGAAAGAGCCATGTTTCCCCCCTGGATCTAAGCTATCTCTTCATTTTAACTTTTAACACTTAAGATTACATTAATGTCTTAAAACAAATATTATATACTCTATAAGTACGTAAAAGCTATTGTTAAAAATCATCATCACATTTCAAGGTGTTTTTTGTTGTTGTTGTTGTTTTAAATATATAACCAATGAATGGTAGCCATTACTGGGAGAATTATAGTTAAATTTTCTTGTTGCTTTTCAATAAAAGTAATCAGTCCAATCTAGGTAGAACAGATCTGCTTTTGTCAATGAGGAAAGTGTGAATCATTTAGGTTTTCCAAAACCTGACATTTTAATAAATGTTCTCTCTAAGGGCTCTCCCGAAGATACCTTGCAGGGAACTGGTCTTTCTGAGTAGCTGAGCCTCCCAGATAACTGAGGCTTACGCAAGACAGATGTCATCTCATTCTTGCTCCTTTGTGTCTCTGTGCCCAGCACACTGGCTGGCACATAGCTGGTTCTCAAGAAATGCTTTTTAAAGAATAAATGGAACAAGCCATAAGTCTCCTCTTATTGTTATTGTATATTATGAATGTCTCTGCCTCTTTAGACTATACCAAATGTAATTTACCTTTTTCTAATGATGGTTTAGGCCATCATGCTGGGCTCTAGTGCCCTCAGGGGTCTGTTGTAGTATGTAGAATGTTTTTATTCTGCACGAAATGATCCTAAACTGCTGTGATTTTTACTTCTTTTGTTTGCCTTCTATAGTTATTTTTCCCCTGTTTCCATCCTTGCAGTTAACCCATCAGCTGTCACTCGTTACTGTTATCGATGTGTCTCTTCTGGTTCTCCTCTTCTTTTAATTTGCTGCTCTTATTGGGCTGTTCATTTGGAAACCATATTGCCAAGCCCATTAGAATTTCTGACGAGGAAGATGGGACCCCAAATAAGGACCCTAGGAAATCCTTTTTGGTAGAGTTCATTAATGATGGTGGGCTCTGTCTTGTAGATGTTGGCTGCTCCGAGGTCTCTTTTGTTTCTTTCTTGGTTCTCAGTTGTTTTCTGATAAAACAGATGCCAAGTAAACAAAGTGACAACACGTCTTTAAAGAGAAGTGAGGTTCCCTTTTTCTGCGTTTTAATTTCCTGTACCTCCTGGCAGTTAGAGATAATCTACCAGCACTTTTGTCTCCACGCTTCTCCTTTCTGAAAGAAATTAGCTTGCAGGGATGTGGGACCTGACAAAGCAGTTCAGGGCAGGTTTGGTGTCCTAACTGAGGAGGAGATGCAATCTCCCAATGCCCAGGAAGGTGAAAAGATTGGCCTCCGTACATCCAAGCCTTTAGGAAGCCAAGTAGAAGGAAGGGGACAACTTCTCACTCTGTGAGAAAAGCAAGGCAGGTATTTTACTCTCATTGATCTTTCATTTTCCCAATGAGAAAACTACAGCATTTGCTATAAAGGAGAAAAGGAACTCAACTTGAAACTTTTGCTAACATTAAAGTCTACTCATCTTATAATTGCCTTATCTAGTGGGTGTTCTCAGCCTTCCTCAGGTATGCTGGCATTCAAGACCGGTGAGCATTTCCACTGGAAATGTCCTCCCTCCTGGGTTTTACAGGAGAAATCTGGTTCTCTTCATTCTTCTACCTCTCAGGCTTCCCCTTCTCAGTCCTAGAGCAAGCTCCTGGGCACCTCCTGTTATCTGAACATGGATGGATCCTAGAGCTTCATCCTTCGTCTTTTTCTTTCCTTTCTCCTTGAGTTTTCCCTGGTGATCACACCCTAACCATGGACCTGCCTGCTTTGATTTGCTTCTTAAATATAATGACAACAACAACACAGACCAAAACCCTCTGGAGCAGTTACATAAGCACGTGGAGTCCCTGTGAGACCCGCAGGCAACTTTTGCAGGCCCCCTTTTCCATCTGCCTGGTTCCATCCTGCATGCTCATTAGAACATGGCTGCCGTGGTTACTCTGCCCACTTTGGCTCCAGCCCTTGGCTGCCACTTTCTGTCTGGCCCCTCAGATTTGGGCACTGAAGTCTGGCTTGTTTAGCCAGGATTGAACCTTGGCTTAACTATGGCATTAAACCCTTTTATTCCACTGCATTCTACACATGGCCACCTGAATGCCCTGCAGACACAGGAAGCTCCACACGACCGCAGGGAATCTGTTTATGCACCGTCCCAGACCAGTAACTCCCGAGTCCTGCTTTTACCCCCACCTAAGCAAACTCTACTTCCTGTCAGTTCTCTCTCCTGAATATACTACTTACTTGTCCCCTGCTAGCTATATCTGTATTTTTTTATTGCTGCATAACAAATCACCCCAAATTTAGACGCTTAAGACAACTCACATTTATTTATTTTTATTTTTAATTTTTTTAAATGAATTTATTTATTTTAGAGAGAGAGAAAGAGAATGCGGGTGGAGGAGAGACAGAAAGAAAGGGAGAAGCAGACTCCCCACTGAGCGGGGAGTCTAACGTGGGGCTCCATCCCAGGACTCTGGGATCATGGCCTGACCTGAAGGCAGTTGCTTAACTGACTGAGCCACCCAGGTGCCCTGACAACTCACAGTTATTATCTCTCAATTTATGTGGGTCAGGACTCCAGGCATGCCCCTCATCATAGGACCCTCTCAATGACCCCCTCATCCCCCACCATAACAGAGTAGCTTGTTTCTTCAAGTCCGGCAGGAGACTCTCAGTCGACCTCTAAATACTCTTTTAAGGGCTCACCGTGATTAGGTTGGGTTCATCCAGGATCTCCCTTTTGATTAATTCATGACTGATTAGGGACTTCATTCACATCTACGCAATTCCTTCCCCTTTGCCATACCATAAAAGTGAAATCCATTACATCTCCAGGCCCCACCCACATTCAAGCAGAGGGGTTTACTCAGTATTCGGCCTCCACAATGTCTCCTTACCTCCCCATGAATGTTGTAGCCTCTTCCATAGAGGTCTTCCTGCCTCTTCCTGTTGGGTCTGTCTAGCCTCAAATCCATCTTCTGTGCTATGAGCACGGTGATCTTTCCAATGGATAAATATGATTGAATCATCATCCAACTCAAAACAAACACTCCACCCCACTCCCCAAAAAGCCCAACCCAACCCAACCGAACCAGGATAAAACAAATTCTTTTATTTGGCATCTACGACCCTTACGATCAAACCCATACCACTTTCCCGCGTTGTCCTTTGCTTCTCCCTCCCAACATCAGATATTGTGCTCTAGGAAGCAGACATGTACCTTCTTCACTCCTCAAAGCCTCTTTATTGGCCATTTCTCTGCATTCTTGACACTTTCTCCTCCTACATGTGCAATGATGGTCTAATAAAATGTGAGCCATCTTCCAAATCGTATCTCCTCAGTGAAGTTTCACAGACTCAACTGCCTTTTCTAGGCCCCAAGGGCACTTCCTACACATCTCTACTGGTGCTGCCCTCACCGGAGTTGAAGAAGGAGTCATGTGTGTCAAGACATGTCTCTGATCTAGTGGGAGAGACCCCGCAAGAATGTGTTGACATTGAGGCTAAGAGACCCGGGAAGAGGAATCCCAGGTTCTGTCTTCTCCCAATTTTCAAGCAGGACTGGTGATACCAACAGAGTCCACAGAGGGGCTGGTTTGAGGCCTTTCCACAGAGGTCAAAGAGCCTCCTGGGAGGCTTGGATTTGTCTCCTGACCTCATTCCAATGGGTCTGAGTCCCATGGGTATGTAAGGAAGGCCTGAGAGTGCTACTTCATGACATTCTGTATCATGTCTGTGGGACACGCAACGTGGTAAAGCACGGAGAGGAGAGGGTTGTATCCTTCCACTCTGCCACAGGCTGCAGGCTGGCCTTGCTGCAAAATTTTGGGGGAGGAATAAGGGGTGAGGGTAATTAGAGGCATGAAGGAGTGGCCTGCTCTGCCATGGCCACAGAAGCAGGAGCCACGTGGGGACTGGGGTTCCCAGAAGAAGAGTGGTGGTGGCAGCTATGCCTGATGGAAGAGGAGTTGCCTGGGGCCTCCGTGAGAAGGCTGGAGGAAGACTTACTGTGGGGAGCTTCTGTGAGGAAGCATCTGGACAGTCGAACCGTGGGAACTTTTGTTATACACCAATTCTCATTTTGAACTGTTATTGTTATCATGTTTGTCTCTCCACTAGACAGTATGCTTTTTGAAAAGAGACTCTGACTAACCACTGCTTGGCATACGCAAAATTTAACAAATACTGGAATGAATGAATGAACGAATGAAGGACTCAATTCATCAGATTGAACTCAGTTCTCGTCACTCTTCGGAGTGTGGTACCCATAGAAATTTACAAGCAGACGGGACATACGTATTTAGTCTTAGGTAAAAGCCTTTGGGAGGTTTGTTGCGTTGTCTATGGCAACGTTTAAAAATTGTCATCCAAAAGTATGTATTCATGCATTCCTGGAGAAAATACTAATTTATATGTGTTTCAGAGATACTTAACACCACTCGCCTGGCAGCTTATCCAACGGAGACTTCCTTTTCTCCTATTCTCTGCAGAGGGCATATTAGGCCACTGGAGGCGAGAGCAGCAGAGAGTGTGGTGAGTAGATTTTGAGTGGTTCTGGTTGATTGGAGAACTACTGGCACAGAAAATCTCTAGGGCCCCCTTTCTGCTTCAGATGTCCCTGGCAGCTGTATCAAATCGATCCTATTTGACCATGAAACATGGAGGACTTGGAATCGCCAGCCTCTTCCATTCCTACCCATGGTGGAAAACAATAACAAAAAAGCAAAATAGAAAAAGGTTTCTCATTCTGGACTCATGGTTTGGCAAGGTTACAGATGTGAGCAGGAGTTCAGGACTGGATGTACAGAGACATTGGTCAGCAAAATTGTATATGATTAAATGGCTGGTTCCAATGTAATTCCATTAGCCTCATTTTTGTAGAAACAATTAGAAAATTCAAATGCTGTATTTGTAAATTGCATTTGGGACTTAATGGTGGTATTTTCTCCCCAACTGGGATGCTTCTGTGAGTTGCCCTCTAATTCCCATTTATTTTTCCTTTATGCTCGAGCCTAATTCACAGGTGGATCAGAATAAAAGCACTTTGGGCAATCTTTTCTCTGTTAAGTTTGCCATCCATTGAGGTCTTGGGGTCCCGATAGGAAGGCACTCTTTTGACTGCTAATGTTAAAAAAGGAGCTCTCAGGAAATGTGGCAAAACAGCTTACATTTAAATATAGCTTTTCTTTTAAATATGTATTTATTTCAGAGATAGTCATCTTGCTATTGATCTGGGCCATTTATTTTTTCATCTTGAATGGAAACTTCCGGTGGTGGTCTTGAAGCAAATCACTATTATTCCTGATGCATGTTTGTATTAAAATGATATTATTTTCTAAAGCATGTGAATTAGATACCAAGACACAGGAAAATTTATTTACAAAACACAAAATGGAGTAGGGTATTGAATGTAGAATCATCTGCCCCCTTTCCTATTGTACACTCAATAAATAAAGTATTTTTTGGCCAGTGACGTTATCAGAACTTTCCATGCTTAAAAGAGGTTAATTTTAATTAATTGATTGATTAATTAATTTTTTTTACCATATTTCTTTGTCAGAAGAACTGAGCTGGCTGTGGGTGTTTATTAGATACTTGTTGATTTCATCTCAAGGATGGGTACTGGTAGTTGCTCTCAACTGGAACCTGGGCTGGCTGAATCCCTTCCCCTGACCCAGCCAGGGAAACTTTCCAGAATTTAGGTCCAGTTGGGGTAAACATCATGTGAAATGGCCAAAAGGAAGTAGCAGGTAAAGCCTGTATGATTAAGACTAAATCTTACTTGCCAATTGTAGGTCTATAAAGGAATACTCCAGTTAACAAGTATTTTTTGAGAATTCACACCAGATACGGAGGATATACATACTCTCCTCCTTCAGTAATCCAAAATATGCTGAAATTTGCATTCATTTTCACAAGGCTATATGCCATATGGGAATGTAACCCCCTCCCCATACATACATACATCAATGAAAAGAATACGGTCCCTGGAATTAAACAGATAGGGATTCAAATCCTGACTTGGCTATTTATTATGTTACCTTTGTTAAGTCATTTAATCAACATGAGACCCTTTTTCCTCATTTGCATTATTTAACGAGGGCAATGAATACCTACCCGGCTGTGGTAGGTGTTAGAAATAATGTGTCAAGTTACCTTGTATGGGGCCTGACCTATATAGAAACTGAATGAGTGATTATAAGATATAAATATGTTCGAAGTGGGGTTTCCCCACATCAGATAGAGGCAGAGCCTAGATCTACATCGTGTGGGATGGCTGATATTGTCAGAGCTGTTCGTTTCCATCACAGGACTTAGTGAAAATTTTCGGCAACAGCATTCTTACTAAAGGACCCGCACCTTGGCAAGCTGGGCAAGTCCCCCTCACACGATCCTTAGTGCTTTGAAAGATGAGTAGCTGTGGCTCCTTCAGGTGCCAAACATTAATTTATATGTTTTCTCGGAGAATTTGTGCTCTGAATAACCAGAACTTTCTGCACACCGGCCTTGCTGGGGAGAGAGCCACGTGGCTGTTCCCTGGGTGGGTAGGCGGGCTGAATCTCACCAAAGGCACGTCTTCCTTGGGAAGGAGCAGAGGACGTTTCTCCAATCCTTTTTGTCAACACAGTGGGAGTTATCTGAATTTCATTTGGGTATTAACTGCTGTGTGAGTTGGGTTTCTTTCTGTTAGAGGAGCGGCTGTTATTGGATTAAAACCACAGTTGTTGGGAAGCACTTAAGACTCCGTGGGGGATTTCTCTATCAAATAGCAGGGTCAGAGTTTTGTTTCTTCTCTTTTCTAGTAACCCCACTCACCAGAGATGCCTGTTTTCAAGGTAACTATATCACTTAGTTGGAGACCAAGGAAAGGCAGGATTTCTTTCTTATTACCAAGTGCCAGACGAGTCGGCTTGGAAATCATCCAAAGCTTGCTTTGGCTCTGGGCTGTAGGACTGGAACCACAGCTTCTTTGGGGATACAGAATTCGGCTGTAGGGGAGAATTTCATAAGCAACAAACTCCAGGTAGAGGTACACATTCTTCTGGGCGGTAAAAAGGCCGTCTTATGAATATTAACTCTCTCCCAGATTCTCCCGTGGTTTAGGCTCACTGTAGATTCTATCTTTTATACAGTCCCTGGCAGCCTTGGCATTTACCAGAAAGGTGTTCTCCCTTTAGGTGAAAGCCGGAGGCTGCTGGCAGGGACCCCTGGGATAGGCAGGTTGGCATCTGCCAGCCCACTGGGCTGAGAACCTAAAAGCCCGGGTTCTAACCCCAAACCTCATCGGTCGGGGCTCAGCCAATACGTCTATCTGGGAAAGAGAAATGCATTCGGATGCCTTGAAAGTTTAGCATCTGCTTCTCGTTGGCTCCTGCTGCTTTAGAAAAACATTCGGAAGTTTCTATTGGATTTGGATGAGGCAGAGATGGCATATTTTCCGCATCTCCAGAAGCCTACACCCCACTTGGGGAGCCTCATTTGCATGCGCATCGAAAGCCGTCTGACTGCCGGACTGTACCTTTGAGCAGATCCGATGGGATCCTCACATGCATGTAAATGAAGCTCCCTTAGCCCGAGCCCAGCTCCGAGGAGGCAGAGAGCAGGCTTTTCTTGAAACTTGTTACCGCGACAGTCTCAAACCAGACACTACAATAAGGAATTTTTTCCCTTGCTCGTGTGCGTGGGGGTGTGCATGCCAGGAGGACGCCACGTAACTCGGTTTTCCAGACTGAGGTAATTTATTTAAACACGGAATCTTTGAAAAAAAAAAAAAAGGGAAGGGATACAGGGCTTGATTTTAATCCCTGCTAACACAGAGAAAAGAATGCTCGTGTCACAACTCAGTGAGTGTAAAAATTAAAAAAGGCTGAGACTATTGTTTGAAAACAGGCGAAATAATTAAAATTATTATGGAATAATCACATATCACACAACAACCTCCCACTCTTACGAGCAACAATCCAAAACAGCCCTCCAAAGCGGGCCCAAGGGCAGAGGTTCTGTATATCATTCAAAGACCATCTGTCGTGCAATTCCAGTAGCGTCTTTGCACTATTCTGAGGGCGGGCTGAAATTTAGTCCTGGCAGTTCTCTTTCCATTTGCTAACAAACAGCAGTGATGGCAGATAAATATGGCAAACAATAGGCGCTTGTAATGAACTGGAAAGGCACGGGGAGTTTTGGAACCTGCACCAGAATCAGAAGTTCTGGGTCCTGTGCTGGGCTCGTGAGACCCCCCAGAGCCAGTTCTTGCCATGTGGCAGCCCAGACAGACATCTGCGGGCTGAGCGAGGCTTCAGCGCACTCAGCCAACCTAAGGGCCTGATTTAAATAAAGTTCTTTTTTCTTAGAAAAATTAATCATCACAAAGACTCCAAGCTAGGGTTTTTCTCTTGGTTCCAGGAAAAATCGAACACGGCGAGTTGTTCCGAAAGCTGACTTTTTAGTTTGGAGTCTTATTTATTTATTTGACACAGAGAGAGAGAGAGAGAGAGAGAGACAGAGAGAGACAGAGAGACAGAGAGAGCAGGAACACAAGCAGGGGGAGTGGGAGAGGGAGAAGCAGGCTCCTCACGGAGCAGGGAGCCCTATGCTGGGCTCAATCCCAGGACCCTGGGCTCATGACCCAAGCCAAAGGCAGACGCTTAAGGACTGAGCCACCCAGGTGCCCCTAGTTTGCAGTCTTTACTTTTGCTCAGAGGCTACGTCCCCTCCCTCCCCATGCCCTCAGTCACATGTTCTTGTATGCCATCTCATTCTGGGGCTTTACAGAGCCTGCGCGAGCATAAGCTTAGTAATTATGCTTGATAAGGTGTTTATTTGCATTGTTGTCAATGCATAAAAGTGCGACTGGATTGTTTGATGTTGAATCAGGGAGGCGAAGATATTACATCCATCTTCAAAACTTATGGTTTTAATTCGCAGATTAGTAATACCTGAGGAACGCTGGATTAAAGCTGCTCTTTCGAGTGCTTGGGGCCGTCTAGAATTCCGACAGAACCGAATCCTCTTTTAAAATCATTTGTTGACCACGTTTCTGGAAATATCTATATACACACAAGCTCACAGGCTTATATACCCAGCTCTCCAGACCCGATTTCCACTCTCCTCCCTCGCCCCCAATTTTCTCACACGCTCATGCGGTCTCTCTCTCTCTCTCTCTCACACACACGCACACACACACACACGCACGCACACACACATACACAGAATCCATTAGTCAGAAGTCTCTGGAAGACCTCACACGAGGTTCAGGATGTTATTTCAATAGGCACATAACTGAATCTTTGATGATTTTAATTTCTGGTTGGAGTAATAAAAGGGTTGTTCCCGCTCATCTTCTAAAATTAGCACTTCACACCAAGGAGGCCACTTAACCTGCTTCGGTGAGGAGCCCGTGTGGACCTCAAAGAGCAAGGCCAGCCTCCACGTGCGATGCGGGCTCCCGGGAGGAGTGGCCTTTGTGCGGTTGGCAGGGCTGGCCATTAACAGGAACTGCGGTGGGGTGGGTGTGGGGAACTTCAGAGGCAAATTCCAGTCCTTCGCTGCCGAAATTAGTAAAAGGCAAGGAGCTGCTTTTCCCTGTCCTGCCCCTGACGTTGGATCTCACTGACAATTCTGCCAGTGGTGTGCTCAGCTCCCGTGCTAGAGGCCAAATGACAGTCGTGTTATATCCAAGCTGGTGTAGCTTCCTACCGGTATTTTGCAGCGAACATAGTTTTAAACTCAAAACAACTGAAGTGATTTAAAAGATTCCACTTAGAAGCCTGGCGTTTTAGGAAGGGACTTGAGGGGATTATTTATACTTTATGGACGAGGCAACCTGAAACATAGAAAAGTTACATGATTTTCCCAAAGTCATTCTAAAGAGGACAAGGGCTATATTGGGGGTTTTGCAATCCTAAGTTAAGTGCTTTTTTTGGTCAACCCCCCACCCCCACCCCCCATCCCTTTAGGTCTGGGGAGCATAGGTCACTGAATCATACTGTGCTTGGTAACCTAGGGAGATGTACTAGTGGAATTCGTGAGATGATGGGATTGGAAGTCTGAAAGCCCAGCCTTTAGGTAACACATTCCAATATTATCATGCCACAACAGACAACTGAGGCTTCTCTTTAGTCTCTGTAAACTCATTGCCAGAGCTTTTTTATGTCTCTTTTTTATGTCTTTTTGATGTCTCCAGTCACTCTGAGTTCATTTAGTAGATTCTGCCTGTTACGGATCCATTTACCTATCTGGCTGTTGACAAGTAACCACAATTCATGTTACCCAACTCCTAGAATCGTTGTGTCTGCTCCCATCACTCCCTTATTGTTTTTCTTTCTTTCTTTTTCCTACAGAGTGGAGAAAATCCTGCCAGTTTAGCTTAGTATGGGATAATTCTGTGATATGTAATTTCCCCCCTAGCCAGTGGTGTGCTGGCCCCAGCCTGTAGCAGCTCACGAGAGCTCATTTTTGTCAGGAATTTTGCATATCAGTCATTAAATTGCTGACAGGTTTAAATTGACCTTGATGGAGTATTTGCACCAGAGAAATTGGCAAACATAGCAAGTCAGGGCACCCCTTCCCTGGGAGGGCTGGCTGGTCAACCAGCACATCCCTGCTCCTCGCCCCATCTTCTTGTCTTTCCTAAGACCAGTAGGTGAATTGAAACCAGGGCTAGAGTTCGGTACTTCTGTGGGGGAAAGCCCAGTGAGACAAAGATAGATGACACTCTAGCAAATCTGTGCTAACCGAACTGTAGCCCGACAGCATTATTGTTTTCATTACTGGGACTAGGAGTGGGACCCAATTGGAGATGGGTAGGAATACTTATTTCTAGATCTTTCTAGAATTGTCTCACTACTAGTATCTAATATGGACGCTGTTTCACAATACTTGAAATGTGACTATGTATGTTACCAGAAAGAAGTTTACTCAGGACTCTGAATTCACCACATCTCCATGAGATGTCTGTGGCATCTTGCTCTGTCCACTTTCAGATGGCCCTGTGTGATGCTGGCTCTCCCGGACAGGAAGTGCCATTAAAATCCAACCACCTCAACCTACACCTATCAAGAGCCCATTATGTCTAAGGGATGGGACTACAGGAGCCTAACTAAATTAACAATATGAGGAAGAACCCCATGTCTTCCATTTTTTTTTTTCAAATCCAAAACAAATTCGTGTACCTTTATTTCTCACACAATGCGGGCTGAACATGTTGGCCGTCCATGCACAGGCTTTTGGTGACAATGTTTTTCTCTCCTCTCTCCTCTTCAGAATTTTCACAACAAACTAGAAAGGGAAGATTCTATGCCCTCAGGTCAGAAGAGAGAGGATTAAACAGCGCTGGGTGGCAGCTGGTCAGTCACCAGACAGTTTTAATGTGGAGATGTTCCTAAAAAGAAAGTGGAAAATTCCCATTCTGTCCTGGGAGCTGGCCCATGCTTCTAGGGCAAGTACAGCCTTCGTCTCTGCCAGATACAAGCGAAAACCAGAATGCATGCGGAAAGCCGATATGGTCAAAAATCAAGCAGGGAACGGGGCTCCTCCAGAACCTCCTGGATGGTGAAGTCAGATGTTGAGCAGAGAGTTTCAAAATCAATGCCAGGTCAACTAAGTCATCCAACCTGGCTAATATATTTGCCGTTCCTTGAAAACCTATTTGTGCATGGCTGGACCTTATTTTATTTCGTGATGTTTCCTCTTCTGCCCTCCCATTTCAGTTTGAGTGACTAGAGTCGGTTACTGAGCACTTTTTTTTTTTTTTAAGAGATCAAGTGTGAAATTTCTTTCCTTGTCAAAAATAACGAGAACCCTCACTGTGGGCAACGTTGCATGAGAAAGCATAGAGCTGGAAAAGAAGAGAACTGGATTTCAGTTCTAGTTGTGTTATGGATGGGCCAGTCCCACGACATTGGGTAAATGACCAAATCACCTAGAGCCTCAGTTAACTCACCTGTAAATGAGATTAAAACCAGATGATCTCTATATCTGACAAGGTGGTAATTCTTTAATACAACGCTTTGGGATCCCCTCTTTTCCCACCACCCACATGTTCTCCATATAACTCGTTTATTTTTATTTCTCCCACACTTCTATTAATATTCTAAATGAAATGCTCTTTATAGCCTCGATTCTCAATGAGTGTTCTCTGGAATGCAATGGCAGCATCACTTAGGAACTTACTAGAAATGCGATTCTCAGGCCTGACCCTGGGTCCCCAGAATCAGAAACTCCTTCGGGGGAGGCCAGCAATCTGTGTTTTGATGAGCCTTCCAGGCAGTTCTAACAGACTGGGGAGCAGCTGTTTCCAAATTCTTTCAGCTATCAAGACCATAGTTTTCCCTAAACCTAAGCACCTTCATGCTGTAGACCAGTTTGCAAAAAGCAGACCAGGTACCAGCTTGCAGAAATGTAACGTCTGATATTATTATTATTAGTAAAAGCAGTAACGACATGTGTACAGGTATTTTTATATATATCCGTGTTTTTTTACCTCATTTTCTCATTTGAGCCTTGGAGCTGGCAGCTCGCGGGAGGAGGACGAGAGACTGGTGCTCTGGGGTAGGGGCTTAGCAGCTCAACAGCCTCATTTCCATTCGAGGAGAAATGTGTCCCCTGCTCCAAGGCCACATTTCTGGAGTGTGGTGATGGGCAAAAGTCCTCCAGAGCCGCACACAGATTCCACTACTCTCTCAGACGTGGATCAACGATCTTTTCTGGGGAATTGTGGATCTAGCAGACCCATAATCACATATCTCCACCAATGACAGATACTGCCAGGGAAATAAGTTTCACACTGACGTCCCCCAAGTCCGTGACCAAACAAGTTCTGAGAGTAGATAGAAAAGCTCTCGTGTTCGCAGCTCATGGGCGAGAGGAGCCTGCTGTTTGGGAATTACTTACACTGGAAGTCAGAAGGGGCCTGTAGAGTCGTGTGACATATGGCCCTCGGGCCTCTCACTCCCGTGATTGGCAGGTCACACTCCCTGGTTTTTTGACTAAGGCCCGTCACAGCTGAAAAAACAGCTAGTGAAATGGTTTTCACTTCACTGAGGGCTATGCCACGGGTCACCCAGTGCTGCCAGCCTCCCCGTGAAAGGCTGCAGTGCGTCTTGGTTTTAAGGACAACACTTGGAGTGGTTTCACTCAGCTGGGTGTTGCTGCTGGGTGAAACGGCTGCCAAGTGGACTGATGGAAAGAAGAGGAAATACTGTAACCTAACGCATGTCTGCTAGAGCTGAGAAGACGAGGTCTTATTTGTTAACGTGCTTATACGCAAGTTAGAATCACAGCTTGGTAGATGAGTGAAATGCGTGTGTCCAAAATAGCTTGTTTGGGACAGGAATTCAGAAACAAACAAAAAAATATCTCATTCACATCCCTATTAAGTATGAAATTTATAAGGGAGATCTCGAAGATCAAGAGTGTCTTTCAGAGGATACATTTGATGCGATTTGAAAGACTCGGAAATACATTTAGTGGCAAACCTCTGCAGAATTTGTCTGGCTTGAACACATCACCCAAGAGCATATATCAATTAATGCAAATACATATTTAATTGTCCTTAAAATGAAATCATGCAGCATTCAAAAATGAATAAAGGCATATCCTTGGGATTGTTCCATGGTGACATCTCTTGGTGTGTGTGTAGGGGGGAGAGACAGAGACAGAGACAGAGAGAGATAGGGAGAGACAGAGAAAGAGAAGGCCTCATTCTCATCAGTGACGGTCTCCTACCATCCAGGAGAAGGTCTGGTCTCTGTGTGCATTTTTCTTAAGTGACACCTCCCTTCCCTTTTTCTGTTTTTCTTTTCTTTTTCTTTATTAAAAAAATTATCTTAAATGGGTGTTCAAATTCACTATGGGGTATGATTAAGAAAATAGAAAATAACATCGAATCACCTCACACTGGTGAAACATACCTTTAAAGGTATTTAAAAAAAAAAAATCTAAAACCACGTAGTAGAAGCACCTAGCTTTCAAATCTTCATTTCATCCTATTTCAGAAGGCACATTGATTCTGAGCATCGCCCTTGGTGCAGCTGTTGAGATCAGGAGATAACTGCACAATTCTCCCATCACAGGAAGGAAGGTTCAGGGCATGGTTAAAGAGCAAATTTGCCCAAGAAAAGTGTATATTCTATCAAAGCACAGTAATTCTACGGAAATGAGGATCTCTCCCTTTATCTTACCTTGTCTGTGTGTTAAACACTTTTAATTCTTACTTTTTAATTTTTCTTTCCTATGATTCCTGATAGAAGAAAATGAAGCGTTGACATCCATATTTTAAACTGTCTGGGTGAGTTGATTGTATATGTCATAGTTAAGGACCGAACATGGGCTAATGTCCTCCTGGTAAAAACCGAATAGTGAGTTAATTAAAGAGCGCTTTTTACTGTATGTAATCAAAGTCAGTTATTACTTCAGTGGAAACAATGAACTTGAATTTTCATAAATAGGTTTAAATTTAATTCTTACTGTGTTTACTAGCGGGATCCGGGCTCAGCATTTTCTTCTGGTTGAGATTTCTTTTCTTTTAACTGAAGTAGAATTGACATAGTGAGACATTGTTTCGAACTGAAAGTAACAAATATCCTCCTTCATAATAAAAGTTTAACCCAAATCTACAGTTTGTGTGTGGATGTAATTATCTAGTGGTTTTACATATGCAGGTTTGTCTGGTGATACCTGAGCACTCATAGGGATTCTCACCATCTGATATCCGGCCCCCTCCTTTCAGTCGAATTGGTGGTCTTTGTTCACAATGTGCACTGCTTGCCGTCTGTCTACCTGGTCTATTTGTGGCTGTTTTCCCTGGTGTTTGTTCTAAGCTACATTTTCTCAGGCTCTTGGTTTTGGCTGTGTGTGTGTAAGCTCAAATGACCACAAAGTTAAAAATCCTTCCATCAGGTAAACAAATGCCCCCAGGTAGGCTTACTCTATAAGTTGATTTCTTTAATAAACTAAATTCTATCAGAGTAGTTGTACACATGGATACAGCCTGACCTCAGGAATGGGAGGGAAGATGTGTCTGTACTCCTAAGAGATATATCTCACCTTGATCTTGAGTTCAAAAATCATTCCAGTCTTGGCTTGCTTTTTCCTTCAGCCACAAAACCGTTGGTGTTCCAAAAGCGGACAGACTAGGGTAGGTAGAGAATGCTGTTATCTGCCTCCTCGGTTTTTGTTCAATTAGCAACAAGGCCATTTTGCCCATTTCTCTTGCAGAGTTCACAGGGAAGACTGGATGCTTACTTTGAAGGGTCTTAGAGTTGTGTAGATTCTCCAGTTTTTTTTTTTTTTCTCCCACACTTCAGTTCTTTCACACTCCGAGGACGTCTTTAATTCCAAATTGCTAAGCAAACTGGGATAAGGTGAACAGTTTTGGTCCAGTGGGTAGGGTTAAATAAAAATTATTAGCAGTTCCTGACTTGTGTTGACTTCAAATATTAAAAGCTCTATAAGTTTTTACTTTCTGGTTATATTTCACCACTCTATCTTTTTTTTTTTTTTTTTTTTTTGGGAATAGCGTGTTGCTAGTCTTCGCCATTCTGACCTAGTTCCTGAGATAGCTAATGATGTCTTTTTTCCCCCCTTTGAAAGATCTTTTTGAAGAACAGTATATAAATATGTGTCTTAAAATATTTTTCTTACGACAGAGTTCAAGTTTATTGTAGAAAATATAGATTAGCAAAAAGAAAATGATAACAACCACCTTTAATTTCACCTTGTCTACAGATAAGTATTCTTAATATTTTGAGGGATTTACTTCTAGATATTTCCCCCTATGCATATATATATATTTTAAAAAAAACCAAATGTGATTTCCTTATCAGGGCTTAAGGGGTTAAAAGGGAAAGAGAGGATTATTTCACTTCTTGCTTACATTTTCAGCTCCCTCAAGGTCCCCTCTTTAACAGACTGTCTCTGGAGTGATTCAGGATGCTGAAGCTGTTGATCACTGAATAAATCTTCCCTGACTCTGAAAATGTTACAGTATTATGCAGCACACACAACGCGGGTTGCAGCTGAGCTGCTCTGTGGCCAGAGATGATCTCTGGGTAAAGAAACTGCCTGGAATTACCCAGGGGAGTTTGCATTTCTGTAGCGAAAGAGTGAGTGCAGAAATGGAATTGAGTGACTTGCTCAACATTTTGGCCATAGAAACACTATGCACAGGCTGAGGGAGCCAAAGATCAGAAGAAACCTCAGTATCTTTTGGTTCAAGGGAGAGAAGGACACCCTATAAATGTCACTCATTAGAGAGCTCCAGAAATGGGCCATTGCAAATACATCACCAAGCGGCCCGCAGGATGGAATGTCCTGGAAGCCTCCTTTCTCTTGGAGCCACTCTGAGCAAGGAAGCCATGTAGCATGAGGTAACGTCTGCTTCAGGGAGCTGCAGAGTTTTTAGATGTTGGCCTGTCCTCTGTGTTGATATTGGGATGCGGGTGGGGGAGGGATCCTTCAAAACAGATTCTCCTAGAGGTCTGGTCCCTCAGCACCCGGACGGTGAGAAATCAGTTTTGCACTTGGTTTTAAAGGAATATTTTAGTGCAATTCTGACCATCAGAATCGTTTTTGAAACATAGCCCTCCACGCTGTGAGCTGCTTGTCCTACTTAATGTTGTGTTTCTGGGGCTGAGGCAAGCACTGGAAATGTCTTAGATGCCCGGTGAAGAGTTAGTGAATGAAATGAACGAATGTGGGTAGTAAACAGTGATTTAGGATTAACTGCCATGTATGACGGGCTTCTGTGTACCATTTCTACTTCATTGTAGCAGCAAATGTAAACCTCTACGACAATGGAAGCGTGCTGTCATCCACAGAGGTGGCAAATGGTCAGCCTCAATTTAGTACACAGATGTGTCTTGCAGGGGTGCAAGGTAGGGAAGGGGTGGCAGAAGCCGCTAACAGTTAAAATATAGTCTCAGGGGCACCTGGGTGGCTCAGCCAGTTGATTTTGACTTTGGCTAGGGTCGCGATCTTGGGATCGTGGGATCGAGCCCTGCAACGGACTCTGGGCTGGGTGTATAGCCTGCTTAGGATTCTCTCTCTCCCTTTCCCTCTGCTCTGCCCACTTCTTCCACCCACCCACCCCCACTCCACCTTGAGCAGGTGTATCCTCTCTCTCTTTCAAAAGAAATAAATAAAAATAAAATAGCTTCAAAAACATTTTCAGAGTAAATGCCTTTGGATAGAACACACACTTGTACACACACTTACTTCTGTTAAAAGACATCATCCTATGTAAAATTTACTTGCCTTGCTTGTGAAGGCACTTGGACTTGAGGCCCTTGGTGTGATGCAAAGCTTCCCTATGTAACAAATGTATTGACTCTGACTCTCTGGAGGGAGAGGGGGGAGTTTATAATTTCAAACAGCTCTCCGGATCATTTGGATATAGGTGGCTTGTACAAGGCATTCGGGAGTCAGTGGTATAGAGGAAGGGGTAATGTGACTTTTCCATTTTTCTATAATTTATGTGAACCATTTAGTCTTAATGTCCAATTACTATGCAAGGCCATAACAATTACCACATGTATGTTGTTAAATGTGTGCCTGATTAACTTTATTACAGGTTTATCTGAAATAGCAGTAACTGTACCTACATGGGGTCTTAGTCTTCAGAGATTTTATGAGCAGAATATAAGAAACATTAATAGGAGCACGATTTAGGGCCAAACTTCAGCATTATGGCCTTAATAAGTTGTTACATATATTGTCTATCTGTGTAGAAAGTTAAGTTGTAAATAGTTTGTCAGCGTTTTTAAAAGTCATTTTTTTTTTGATCTGGTAGAATATTGTTTTCTCTTTCATGATACTTGGATTTTCATTTCCTTTTTGATAAATTTGGGGGAAAGGAAAAAGATCATCTAAACCTATGCAAACAAGCAAAATTCTGTTGTCCTGATGGTAGACCTGGATTTCTAGAATATTGTTCTAATCTCAGGACACACCCTGGTGCCTGTCGACCAGCCTGATGATTATCAGGTATGGCGAGAAAACTTGAACCGGAATCCATATTGAATTCAACGATCCATTCCAGGGAAAGAATATTGTTCAGGGCAGACTCTACAAATGACCAATGTGCCCCTCATTCTACCACAGACCTTTACCACACCAGAAATTGCTGGGCGCCCCTTGTTTACAGCACACACAACACCAGATATGAACATTTCTGACAATGGTCTTGAAGTCAAATTTTCACAAGTCACTGCCATCTTGTTTCATTCCGGAAAAAAAAAAAATAAGAGAGAGAGAGAGAGAGAGAGGAAGAGGGAGAGAGAGAGAGAGAGAGAGAGAGAGAGAGAAAGGTAAGCAGAAAGGTTAGTATAGATAAAATAAGTATACCATGAAGCAAAGTTTTCAAGCGGATTCATTGTTTTAAGCAACTAATGAGATTGGTGGCGCGCAGACGAGAAAGGTGCTGTCCCAAGTGCCACACGGGGTAGAACAATGACTTGGCCCTCACCTTAAAGAGTCCACAATTAGTCAGGCTTCCCCTAAGTCCAAATTCCAGTAATCAGCAGGAATTGCTTCCTGAATCACGCAGCCACTCATTGACGCTAAATTCTTTAGGTTTAGTGGAGAGCCAGAGCTCTGACAGAAAGAAAGATGTCCTAGTCTTGCTTCCCTTTCACTTTGGGTAACGTCAGGGGGGCAGAGAGGCCTGAGCGAAGTGCTCGGGCGCACCAGCCTTCACAGTATCTTCTGGTATCACTCTGGGCATGTTGTTGCCCCCTCTTTGGTTGCTACAGGTGATAAACCAGGATAATGGCCTATCCACGTCGCCATTTTGCTTTGAGGATTAAGAGAGCTGTGTGTGGACAGTGCCGGTGGCATGGCGAGGGGCACTAGTGGTGTTTTTTTTCCCCTTGGCTAGGGGCTGTGGAGCTGGCTCAAGGTTATCCAGATGCCGGAGAGGACGTTCCACATCTTGTGCCCACGCAGAGGGACCAGCTCTCCTTTCCAGGGAGGGGATTCTCTGCAAATCCACCCTCTCCTCTCCCCAGGGGTAACTGGACAGTTCTCCACAAGCAGGACTGTGAATTTGGAGCCAGGGCTCCATCTTCCTGGAAACACGCTCCTGGCCTTCCACAGCTCTGTGCCTCGCGAAGGGCTACTATGGAGGCATGGCACAAAAGGGTGCTCAGAAGGTGCTGCTTTGGGGGGCCCACACAGGGAGAAGGAGAGTCAGGAGTCCCAGAAATCAGAAACCCCTGGGGGTCAAGTTTAGGAGGTGATTTTGGTTCTCTTAACATCCTGCAGTTGTCTACAGCAGCGACTTGAAGGGGAAAAGCGAATCAGTCAGAGATATTTGACTGCAGTGGGGCTGTCTTTTGAAGGCCTGCTTTTTCCTCCCCTGCCCTCCTCTTCCCTCTTCCACATTCCACACTCCCCCTGCCCTGGCCCCACTTAATGGTTTATTCAGCTCCATAAAGGGTGTGTCCCGATGCCACCTGTCCACATTTGGTCTTACTCTTTGGCTAATCCTGTAACACTTGGCCCTACCGTTGATTTGGTGGGACTCTGTACATTTTCTGTTAACTATTTCACACATTTATTTCTTATCTCCTCTAAGAGATTGGAAGCTTCTGGAGGGCAGGGGAGAATTTTCCATTTCTTTGTCATTCTTTCTGAGCCTACTCTAAGGCCTTGTGCATGCTGGCAGGTGTGGCAATAGATTCTGGTTGAATCAACAAGTGCTCATGTTTCTAAAAGGCCATTGAGGTCTTCAGTGAATTCTTATAAGAAGGGTTTGTGGTGCCTGGGTGCCTCAGTCAGCTGGGTGTCCGACTCAACTCTTGATTTCAGCTCAGGTCATGACCTCAGGGTTGTGAGATAGAGCCTTGTGTTCGACTTTGTGCTGGGCGTGGATCCTGCTTAAGATTCTCTCTCTCAATACAAATCAAAACCACAGTGAGATACCACCTCACACCAGTCAGAATGGCTAAAATTAACAAGTCAGGAAACGACAGATGCTGGCGAGGATGTGGAGAAAGGGGAACCCTCCTATACTGTTGGTGGGAATGCAAGCTGGTGTAGACACTCTGGAAAACAGCATGGGGGTTCCTCAAAAAGTTGAAAATAGAGCTGCCCTACAACCCAGAAATCACACTACTGGGTATTTACCCTAAAGATACAAATGTAGTGATCTGAAGGGGCACATGCACCCGAATGTTTGTAGCAGTGATGTCCACAATAACCAAATTATGGAAATAACCTAGATGTCCATCAACAGATGAATGGATAAAGAAGATGTGGTATGTATATAGAATGGAATACTATGCAGCCATCAAAAGAAATGAAATCTTGCCATTTGCAATGACGTGGATGGAACTAGAGGGTATTATGCTGAGCAAAATAAGTCAATCAGAGAAAGACAATTTTCATATGATCTCTCTAATATGAGGAATTTGAGAGACAGGTTAAGGGGTAGTGGGGGGAAGGGAGGGAAAAAATGAAACAAGATGGGATCAGGAGGTAGACAAACCATAAGAAACTCTTAATCTCATGAAATAAACTGAAAGTTGCTAGGGGGTGGGGGGGTAGGGATAGGGTGTCTGTGTTATGGATATTGGGGAGGGTATATGCTATGGTGAGTGCTATGAACTGTGTAAGCCTGATGATTCACAGACCTGTACCCCTGGGGCAAATAATACATTATATGTCAAAAAAAAAAAAAAAGATTCTCTCTCTCTCTTTCCCTTTGTCCCTCTCCCAACTCTCATGCTCTCTCTCTCTCTCAAAAAAAAAAAAAAAAAAGAAAAAAAAAAGGTTTAGAAAAATGCTACAAGAAAGGAAAGGCTTATAAAGTCTAGAATCCATCATTGGGAGGGGATGTTTGTGAACTCTCCTGGTTGCTTTAATTTAATGCAGGACATTCCATACAGTTGGATCTTCCCTCACCAAGGCCTGGAATGATGGCGAGCACGCCAGACCAGAGGTCATCCCTGCTCTTGATTCTGAAAAACAGGGTAACTTCTTAGACAATTCACTTGAGCACTGGCTGCCTCTGTTTCCTCACCTGTGAAATGAAGGCTGTTAGAATAAACTTGAAGTTTCTGGTATTGTCTGAGATTTTACCGTCTTTGGGTGTTGTAAGGTTATAATCACAACTGCTTACTTAGGTAGTCCCTTAGCTCTCTGGAAAGATGTAGCAGTTGAATTATTCATCCTGTTCAAAAATTGCATTTCCAATGAACAATTTCTATTGTTGCTGCTTATTTTTTATAAAATTACAAAAATACAGTCTGATAAGTTGAGTGCTTGGGTCAATGAAGGTTTTACCAAGTTGAGGATTCAAAAAAGGTAGATTTTACAAATCAAGAATAACTTTCCAGTAATTTTTATGAAAATTATTTTATAGCATTTTTGTAATTTATGCTTTAAAATTTTGACTTAAATTAAAAAAACTCAGCGCTATAAAGCTGTAAAAGGTAGAGAGATTAAAAAAGAATCTAATATCTAGAACAAATATATTTTTTCTGGTAAAATTATAGACAGTATTATGAATGTTCTGCCTGATTAACTTCTGATTACAACATTCTAATTGGAAAAGTCCTTCAGGTAAAACAGGACAAGCTGTAGTATAATAGGCTGAGAAGCATGGCTTCATGGACACAGTCAGGCATCAAGTATTTAAGCATGCTCCTGGGGTGTTGAGTTCTGGGCTAGAGACTCAGAGGGAGACAATGAAAATTTGGTACATTCTCTCCTTAGAACATACGACTTATTTTTTCTATATAGTTTTATAATGTCTACAGTTATATTTACTTAGTTCTATCTCTATCAACTGAGGAAATAAACCCATCCAACCAACCTCTTTTTATTTTACTTTATTTTTTAGAGATACAGAGAGGGTGCACAGAGGGGAGAATTGGATGGGGGAGGGGCAGAGGGACAGGCATAAGCAGGCTCTATGCCTAGCACAGGGCCCAGTGTAGGCTCGATCTCATAACCCTGAGATCACGACCTGACCTGAAATCAAGAGCTGGACGCTTAAATGACTGAGCCACCCAGGCATCCTCAAGCTCTTATTTTAAAAAGCACAACATAAAATAGTAGGCTTGCAATTTCTTTTCCAAAATAATGCATTGGCTGTCTGCATTTGAACCCTGTGATTGTCATTGCGGTAACTGCTGGCCTGCATGGATTTTATTTTCTTAGCTGAAAACAACCCAGCATTTGTCCAAAGACAACATCTTTGACTTATGGATATGGATTCCCTTAAAAACCAATCAGAAGGAAAACACAGAAAACACAGAAAAAATACAAACAAATTATTCTGATTTCTTTGAGTCCCCAGTTGCAGGCCCACCTCAACATTTTGTAGTTATGGATACAGTCTGCTTCGTTCCAAAAAGGACTTAAGGCGACTCTATGTTCCCTATTTTTATTTCTCATGTGGAACTAATTTTGAACGAATCAACCAGATAGTACAAAGTGGGTCCTAGGTTGAGAATGTGGCAAGCACCCAAATGTCACTGAGAAATTAGAAGGTGCTGAAAAGCTTTCTGAAGCTAGAATATTTCCCCCCATTGACCTTCCCATTATCAGATTTCATTAGAATCACTTCTTAGGAATCTTCTGTAGACAGGCATTTTAACTGGGTTAAGATGTTACCTGGGAGAGGTGCCAAATAAACTAATCTGTGTTAATGTGTTATATATCTGATTAATTCATGGTTGCAAACACAGTGCCTCAGGGGCCAGGCCAGTAGCTCAAGGGAGGGCCCGCGACTGCGGGTGGTGGGTGGGAGGTAGGGGGGGTGAGGTGAGTGGAGAGCTGGCCCGGAGTGGTGAGATCCAGGCCCCTCTTTGGGCCAGCTGTGGCTCAGACCCTGTGAGTGTGTGACATCCGGCTCCAGGCAGCTGGTTTGCCTTCTTTTGAAAAGGATTGCTATCTGGCGTATCCTGATTTTTAAATGTTGATAATTCAGACTTTTTGAAAATGCTGCACGCTCTTAAAAAAAGTCTCTCTGATCACCCTGATTTGGCCTCTGGATTCGTGCATTAGTTGCATTGGATCCTCGTGGCCGTTCTGGGAGCAGGTGAGGGTTCTGAATATCCTTGCCGGAGGGCTGGAATGGAGGAGAGGCCTGGGAGCATGGGACACGGCCCCTGCGGCAGGGGCTCGGGTCCTACCCACCGGACTGGAGTCGGGTGCGAAAGAGGATGAGGGGCAGAAGGTGGCTGGACGGGGGCCACAGCCTCATTTATTCTGGCTGGGATGAGACCCTGAATGACTCGGAGGCTTCTGTCAGCTTCGCCAAATGACACTCGCTTTCCTTTGATGTGGAAGCTGCTCTTGTTTGCTTTTCTCTGGTTCTCAAGGTGCTCCTGAGCGGAGCAGATATCGGGGTCCTGCCCTATCAGTGAGCAAACAAATCCCCAGTGAGACTCGCTGGCTGCTTCTCAGCCAGAGGATTAGCGATGATTTAAAGAAACACGGGAGGACACTTCGCAGAGTGCCTTCTTGGCACTGGAGTCAGCCAACAGCTGGCCTTCAGGAGAAAAGCAATCCTTTAATTCAGGACCAAAACTATAATTTTTCAAACAGCTCCCAAGAGTCGGCCATGGCAGTCTGGCACTCCTGACAAGGAGGCGCCCTCTACGCCAGGTTCCCCGTGAAAGAGCCTCCCTGGGCCCCAGGCGCGCGCTTTCCTGGGGGGCCGGGGCACTCCAGCGGGCGGCCTTGACAAGTGGGACTGTCACATAGAGGCTGCGGTGATGGGAGGGGGATTCGCGGGTGACAGTGGAGGGGGTACAAGGGAGCCAGACTTTCTGAGTAAGATCAGCGTTTGATAAGCGGACCGTTTTGTTTTCCGGTCTGTGGAAATGCAGCGCCTGGGGAACGTCGGGCGCGCCTTGCTCTCCCTTCCCGAGCCGGTCGCCAGGGGGAGCTCTCTGCTTGCCTACGACCCGGAGACGGCGGCGTTCAGCAGGCGTCTGAAATTTTCCGAGAACTCACGGACCTCGTTTTACATTCTTTTCCACGCTCGCCTTTGTCCTGCAGCAACAAGTGATCGCTGCAGGGTACGATTTCAGGGACGGACATGAGAAGGCACTGGGGCTGAACAAAAGCGAAGTAGTTGGCGTCGATTTGGGCATTTTGGAGCAAGAGGAATTTCTGTTGGAAAAGTAGCCCGTGCGAATGTGAGAGGCAGGAGGAGAGGGGAGGGAGGGGGAGGAGGAGAAAGAGAGGAAGAAAAAATTCTCGGTTCCTTCGGAGATGGACTCTGTCTCTGTGACTTAAGCGAGTCTCACAAGGACCGTTAGGTTCTGTTTCGCTCTCCTCGGGACCGCTGCCTTTCCTTGTCACAGATGCTGGTTAGAGTCCTGGGTTAGTCATCATGCAGCAGCTGACCAGCTAACCAATAGATCAGGCGGAATTAACTCAAGAACAATCGGCGAGGTTAGTGCACTGCTTGACTGCCTGACAGGTGCGTGGTTGGAGGGATCGCATCCACGGCCAAGGTTTGACGTGGCCCCTTCGTTTTGTGCTTCTGGCTTCGGTGTATTGACTTAATCCCCAGTCAAGGCGGAGATCTGGAAATACAAGCAGGATCTGTAAGTGGTCTGCAGCTGCACACACGCGGAAACACCCCGCGTGTTGCCTCTCTAATCAGGAGGAATCTATACTCTGACATTCTCTCCCAGGCCCCCTTCTTTCTCCTCATCTCCCCGTGCCTGTCGTGGACTAGCCACTCTTTATTTTCCTTCTTACCAGTCAGGAGGGAATGGAAGACAGAATAAGTAAAGGAGGTCGACTATGTTAATTTACCAGCTGTTTGGTTAAGCAAATAAACAAAAATCTTCAGCCAAAATGAAACACAGATTTTTTTTTTTTTTTTTTTTTTTTTTTTTTTTACAGAACTTGATGACTGGATAACACTAGGCATTCCCTAATACCTAGATGTGTATTTTCTAAATAGCAACATCAGAAAAAGTCCCAGGCATTGATTGAGGTGGGTGATAATATTCCTTTAGAATACAGAGGAGAAGTGGAAGTCATTTCAAAGGGCTTTAATTGCCACAGAGTGATTCTCTTTTCCACTTAACTTTTTCTGCCTCAAGGTCTCCTTTACACAGCATGTCTAAGGCGTGATTTAGCTTTTTGGAAGCAGCTGATGGCATAAATCTGGCCGGACAGGGAGGGTGCTAGGGAGCTGGCAGGACACTCTGCCGGCCAGTGTGCCCCAATGTCACTTGAAACACTCCAGAATGAAGCCGGCGGGGACTGCCGGGTACCCTCACTGATGCAGACAGATAGATAAGGAAAGGAGAAAATGTCGCTTCCTGTGTTTAACTTAGAGAGGCACAGTTCAGGTGTGGTTTTGTCCCCGACAGTTGCACTGTTAGAAAGGCCTTGGGCACTGTCCCTCCAACTGGGGCCTTAGGAATCTGGCCTGTCGTCGGCCGGCATGTCTCGGCCTCCTCCCCTCTGACCTAGTGCATCAGAGCAAGGAAATGATTGTCTCGAAGAGTGTCCTGGGTGATCCTTTGCACGGTCAAGTTTGGGAACCCCTGCTCTTAGGACTCCGGGGACTCTGTTCTGCTAGGTTAGCACAAGGAGGGGAGGGTGCGGTCCAACATTTATTCAGTGACTTGTATGTGCCAGGTGAGGCTCCCTGGCCCCCTGTATCCTCATAGTATCCTTATAGTGAGAGTACTACCGGGCACAGTACGGAAACACAGAGAGGTTAAGTGAATTGTTCAAGGTCACACGGCTGGAAAGAGGTGGAGCCTACCCTTGATTTGAAAGTGAGTGTTCTTTTCACTAAACCATGAAACGCAGAAGATTTTTAATTTCCTTGTCAAAGGGTCCCCAGACATCACTCGTTATAACCAGGCATGAAAAGAGTTTAATTCCCGTTTCTTTACATTTGTTCAGGCTCCTCTCAACCTCCTGAGAGGGAAGTCCTGACACCTGCTTGCTGCGGAACAAATCCAAGCTGCCCTGACAGTCCAGTCTAGAGCAGCGGGCTCTGTCCTCTGGACCGCGCTGGTAGCTTCGGGGGAAAGGAATCACGCGTGCCACACGCCTTAAATTCCGTCTTCTAGTAGCTGGTACGATGTAGTGTGTCTTATACCAATCTTTGGTTTCCCATCATTTGCTGAAATAGAAATGAAGCCTTTCCTTAGGTGAATTTTAGGTCGGACTACTCTGTTGTAGGTTTGGCAGGATTCATCATTTTTCAGAAGATTCTCATTTACAAAAGAAAAGCTCCCTTTGAAAAGGGGTTTTCCCATGAGAATCTGTTGCCAGTCAAGGACCTGACCTCTTATTTTTTGAGAAACTGATTTTAGAGCACCTCAGAAATAGTCCTTCGTCAAACCTCGGCCAGTCTTTTAGACCCCAAGCGGAAGCAGCACGATTCTGTGAAAAGATGATAGGCTCCAGAGGGAGACAGAAGCAAGCTATCGAGCTATGTGGTCTCTTGTTTCCTCAACCATTAAATGGTGATAATAAAACCAACCTCACGGGGAGGTTGCATGGATTAAATGAGATAAAGGGTGTGAAGGGCCAGTCCCAGCATCTGGTGTGTACAAGGAGTCATGTGTCACTTCCTTCCCTTTTTTTGGTGGGGGTGCTGGGGTGGCAGAAGAGAGAGGGAGTGGCCATGGGCCAGCAGCCCACAGTGAGTGGACGTTGGGACCAAACACCAGCACACAGGGAGGGCCCTATTGAAGGGGACCAGCTGACAGAGACCGAATGCTAAGGATTTCACCTTTACAAGATGTGAGTTAGGCATCTCACTACCTCGCCAGGCAGAGCCATCCTGAAAGAGGACTTTGCTTGATCAGACCACAGTGGACTGCTCAGGTTCATAGCCTGGCTTGGCCCTTTGTGAGTTCTGTGCTTTTTGGGAAAGGTACTGTCTCTGTTTCTTCCTCTGTAAAAGTGGACATAATAATGGTACCCTGCATAAGAATTAAAAGTGGTAGTGCTGCCACGGTGCCCGGCATGTAGTAGGTGCTCAAGAAATGCTACTTCATACCTTCCTGTACTAGGAAATGTCTGTTTTTATTATTGACATTGTGCAGTTAGAAAAGCTGCCTTAACTCACTGAGAGGCTCGCTCGCTCTCTCTCTCTCTCTCTCCCTGGGGGTGCAAAGTTAAGTAGGGGCCAAAAGCCTCATCCCAGTGTTTGGAGGAGGAAGAGTGTGAGGAAGAAAGCTCCAGGGTCACAGGTTGAACAATGGACTACATTCTGCCAAGTTTGTTGTTATTGCCGTAAAGGCTACGTTTGCTTCCATGTCTGTAAAAGTCATAGCCTTCCCATCTCTGATTTTTCTTTTTTCACACCTGCCCTAACAAGATTCAAATTTCTCTCTGGCCAAGCATTGGCACCCAGCAATGGCAGAGTGTCTTACTTTATTAACTCTTCTGGTGACAATACCTAGGACAGGTATACACATGTGAATACTCATTGGTTGGAAGGTCCTGCAGGATCATAGACACAGCAAGGTCTTGAGGGACCAAGATCCTGAGGGGAGGGGAAGTCCAGAAAGTTGCACCTGATGTTGAATGTCAGGTATTTGCTTACTGCAAAGTGGTGACCAGGAGGCTAAGAGCCTGAGCAGAAAGGGCAGATTGAGAGCGGAGGGAAACACACGGCAGGCAGTCTCACGCCGGTGGGGACAGTTGAGGTTCAGAACCCTCCAGGATGGGGATATCTGATAAACACCCCAGGGCTTCAGCGGGATTCCCTAAAGCTAATCTTCTTTCTCCCTGGTGCTCTTGCTTTCACCATTTGAATTGGTGATGGACATCTACTCATCTAGTCCAATGGAAAGAAACGCTAGGTTTTTATTCAGCTTCGATAACCAAGTGAAAGTCTAGATTGAGTTGCCAACCACCTGGATATTTCTCTTGGTGAAGAGACATTAAAATCATTTTTAGTTAAATCAAAGGGCAGTGGTAAGATAACATACAAGAATGTGTTTCTTCAAACTGCCCTGAATGTTTTAGACTGAATGCTTCCAGGATGCTGTCTATTGGATGCTTGATGTCTGTGCTCGGATACTGGTGTAAGACATATATGACCATAATTGGAAATTTCCAAATGTAAAATGGCTTGAGAATCCCCATGTTGAAGCGTATACAGCTTAAGATAGCACGCAGTTTTGTTTTATTGATTTTCTTTTATGCATGAAAATTTGTTGGGATAGTGCATGCCTGCCATCAATAACCTCTTTATTGGTTGGAGATTGGGGGCGATTTTGAGAACAAGATGTGTTGAGTCAGGTAGAGCAGAGGCAGAGGAAACTGGGTAAAATGAGCTTGTGCATCTCTGGGGAATTTCTTCCGGATGGAGCATCTCTTCAAATGAAGAAAAGGAAGAGGAAAAGAGGAAAAAGAGGAAAAAAGGAAAGGAAAAAAGAGAGGAAGTTGCAGTGCTTACTTGAAGGCTTAAACTTTTCTCCTTTTTTTTTTTTTAAGATTTTATTTATTTTGATAGAGAGAGAGAGAGATCACAAGTAGGCAGAGAGGCAGGCAGAGAGGAGGGGGAAACAGGCACCCTGCTGAGCGGGGAGCCTGATGTGGGGCTCGATCCCCGGACCCTGAGATCATGACCTGAGCCAAAGGTAGAGGCTTAACCCACTGAGCCACCCAGGCACCCCAAGGCTTAAACTTTTCTAAAAAATCTTTTTATTTGGAAATAATTTCAAACTTACAGAACACTTGAAAGAATTAGAATAATACAAAAAAAAAACCCACAATGCAGTCTTCACTGGTATTTACCCATTGTTAACATTTTACCCCATTCACTGTCTTCTTTGTGCTCTCTCTTTACGTGTGCATGCATTTATGCTCTGTAATACGATATATGTAAATGTGTGTATACTCAGACTATTTTTTTTCCTCAGCCATTTAAGGGTAATTTACATATATTATGGTCCTCTATCCCTAAATACTTTTGCATGTATTCTTAGCACAAGGATATTTTCTTACATAATCACAGGACAACTATCAGCTTCGGGAAATTTAACATTGATACAAGCTAGTGCTTATACTTTAATTTGATTCATTGGCCCAATTGTGGCCTTGATAGCATTTTCCCCCTCAGAACAGGATCCAGTGTAGGGAGAGGTAGTACAATGAGTTGTTGTATCTCTTTAGCCTCCCTCTAGAACATTTCCAAAGCTTTATTTATTTATTTTTTTCTTTTCTGACACTGGCATTTTTAAAGAAGGCAGGCCCTCCCCTATCTTTCCTCGATAGAACATTTCTCATGTGGTCAGAGGTTACCTCATGGTGTGTTGATTCAGGCTCTGCATTCCGGGCTGAAATAGCCCCTAGACGATGTTGGGGGCACATCCAGAAACAAACCATGACATCTCCCCTCGCTGGCGATGTTCATTTTTTTTTTTTATTTTTTAAAGATTTTTATTTATTTATTTGACAGACAGATCACAAGTAGTCAGAGAGGCAGGCAGAGAGAGAGAGGAGGAAGCAGGCTCCCTGCTGAGCAGAGAGCCCAATGCAGGGCTCGATCCCAGGACCCTGAGACCATGACTTGAGCCGAAGGCAGAGGCTTTAACCCACTGAGCCACCCAGGTGCCCCACGATGTTCATTTTGAGCACTCAGCCAAGATATCACCTGGCTTCTCCATTCATATAACTACTGAATTTCCCATGCAACTAATAAGCGGTCTGTGGGTGAGCCCTTTGAAGCCACACAAACATCTTGTCCCACATGGAAGTTTCCCCTAGATTTAGCTTCTGGGGATGATCTTGCCTGACCTGATCTCCACCTTAATGGTGATGGGCAGGGTTTTTAATGGTAAATACTAGGCACTTAAAACATCATTAAGTTATAGAATGTGTGTACTTGATAGCCAACGGTAGCTTTGAAAGTGAAAAGTCCCTCTCTCTTTCTTAATCTAGGACACCAATTCGTGTTGAGGTGAAGTCCCCATTTTCCCCCAGCCTGCTAGCGCATTCAAGAGCTTTAGACGAACCTGCCACCTCTCTTCCCTTGTCCTCAGCCTGTCTTTAGCGAGCTCACCTTGGACTTGGGGAGGGTGGCTTAGATTGTGACTCATTACAGAGCTCCGAAGTGAGTTTATTGCCTGTTTTTCTCTACTCCTGGTCCCATCACCGTCGATTGATCCACATTTGAGCTTCTCAGGTTTTCTTTGCTTGTGAACTATTTCTGTTTCCCTTGACCCCTCACCCTTGGGAAAGGAAGGGGGTTGTGGAGGGGGGTTGGGGCGGTGAAACACCCACCTCTGGAGTATTGACAAAACAGTGCGGAGCAAGAATAAATAAATAACTGAAGGAAGGCAGGCGGCCCACCCCGAGGAGCGTGCAGCCCCGCTCCCTGCCAGGAGCTTGCACTGGGGGCCTGCAATCCGCACATTACCAGGAGATAAGCGGGAAGATAGCACCGCGGAGCCTCTCTGCCTCGGGGTGGGGGGGGGCTACTTTTCCTGTGGCAGAAACTATCTGTGCTCCCCAGTAAGTCCAGGAACAATCTCCACTTATTATACCAGCTCAAAACCCAGGACTGTTTATAGCCTCACGCCGACAAGACACTAACCCTCACTCATTACTGTCACGGTGGGGATTGATCTGGGCCACACTCTCCTTGCATGGGGCCCACATTTTCATCCAGTAAAATCACACGTTGTTAACTCAATATATACAGTGAAAACAGCATGAATAATGGAACCGTTAATCCTTATTTCTCAAAATTAGATTCTACTTTATCCTTCTCCCCTTTCCACTCTTTTGAAAAAGATTCTCAGCGCCAAGCAGAATAGATGTTGTCCAAACCTTAGCTCTAAGCAGGTTCTGTGGTATTTCCATTCCAGGACCAGGTCCTGTTGCAGATCCAATTTCTGGGTGGATTGATTGTATTTCTGCCCCTGGTCACTTCACACGTGACTCAGGAGAAATTAACATCATCCCAGTTACAGTGGAAGAGATGAACATTGACAGTGAGTCCATTGCAGCGAATTGAGTGAAAACTTTGTCTGATTAAACTTGTATCTGTAATATCAGAAATTGAAGATACCCTCATAACCTGGTTTTTTTCCCCTCAGTCTTCCTCTCTGAGCAGATTTATTGGGTTGAAATTATTTTTGGTATTAAATCAGAAACCAGCAATACTAAATCAAACTTCAAGGACAGAGTTTGTCAAAGACTGGTGTGAGGCATTAAGACGCCTTAACGTACATCGTGTCAGACCGTGTTGGGGCAAATACTCCTATGGGTTGTAGCGAGGATGTTCAGTGTGTTAAATTATTGTTATTCCGAGACAGGCAAGTATAAGCAAACAGATCAGATTTATGTTGGCTGTTAGGATGGTCAGCGTGTATAGATCGACTGTCTGTTCCTTTTGAGGGTTTGGAAATGGTCACCCACATTTCTTAAGTACTACAGACCTGACTGTCTGAGTATACACACGTCTGTATATTACTGATAACTGGATTCCACGTGTGAACCCACTAAGTTTCAGTCCCGACTCTGCCCTTATTTCCTAGGTAACCTTGGCCAGCTTCTTCTTTTCCTCATCTGTAAGCAGGATAATTATGAACCCTACCTTACAAGGCTGTCCTGAGAACTGAATGTATTTATGCATGTAAAGTGCTAGCCTGGTAAGCTAGCACATATCAATATGTGTTATTTTAAATATGTAAATATAAATATGTAAGAAATGCTAGTTGTCATTACCAGAGAGGCTGTTTGGGAAAGAGTGGATGAATTGAACCGAGGCTCATAGGGTCCCTGGAAATCAGTCTTGGGGGGAAAAAAAACCCCTAAAAAACAATTAGGTGCTCCAGCTAAAACCAGACTGAGCTACATCAATCATCAAGGTGGCCACGATAATAGATTGGTTAGCTTGTGATCTATCATTTCATGAATTTAAATCTATCTTAAGAATTTCTATTGAAGCACCTTAAAAATTTATGTCTTCTTACTGTTACCCTAGATCTTAAAGAGGTAAATACAATATTTTCTCTTCTGGATGCTTTCCCCTTTGGGGGGCTTATTTTTAAATGAACGATAGTCTTGATTAATGTGTTTGGAGAGAGGTAAATAGCCTTCATTAGTAAAAAGCTCTTGGTGGGAAAATAAGTTGTAGCTTGCTCCTGTTTATGCATATCTTATCAGACCTTTCAAGGCCTGTGGGTAAGACTGTCTGTGTACTGTGGTGGTCTTATTCCTACTGGCTGTTGGCGTTTGTTCCTGACGCACATGATCATGTACCTCTTTCTTTCTTTTAGTGATAGAATATCAGGGTGAAAGCGAGAGGGGCATGTGAGTATGTCTAGTGCTCTGGTCCAAATAGGACACGTGAGGGCACCATCGACTCCTGGGAAGCAGGAAGCCCGCCCTGTCCTGGCTTGTCTGATCCTGTAGTACTTTGTCACTGGACCTCCTATCACTTTGCACCATCAAGGCATTTTTCAAGCATTAGCAAAGTATGTTTGTCAAGGAAAGTAGCTATTCCTGTTCTGGCTTCATGCAGAAGGAAATCAAGTGGAAGGAAGGAAAAGACTTACTTTACTCCCACGCAGTCTACCTGTGCTAATGCTGGCTGAGGTGCCAGTTTCTGAGTGGGGGAGAGGTTGCTTTCTACATATCCCTGCCCAGTTTCTGCAGGTTTTCTTAGTTTATTACCTGTTCGCGAGTTTATAACCGAGTGACAAAATGACCATGTCCAAAAAATACTTTGAGGTGCTTCAGGAACCTTCTCGCTTGCAGTTTCAGAACCTCCTGTGGGACTGGGTTAGATGAACAGGGTTGTTGGAGCCTTCGACACACATAGGTGTGTGTCCCAGCCATGTGTGCCCACGTGGGCCTCAGGTCAGAGCACAGCATCCCTCCATGAAGGTCCAAATGAGACAAGAGCTAAGAGGGGTCGGAACAACTTGGAGAGAGCTACCCTTTGTGAAGTTCGGCATTTCCTGAGGTTTGTTCGTGTTCTAGCAGGATTATTCATCTATGGTGATTTCTCTTTTATTCTTCAAAGGAGCAGTAACTCTGAAGTTAGCGTTGGTGTCCTCGTTTGCCTTACTGTTATCATCTGTGTTTTCCCTTGCCTGCCCCGTGTTCCCTGCTTCTCTGAAGACAGGGCCTGAGATGAGAGAGATCACCTCCATCTGGCTCTGCCACCTGGTGAGGACCGCGGCAGGTGGCACGGCGGGGGGTCTGTTAGCACAGGGACAGTTACACAAGTAGAGCATTATTTCATTGCTGCTTTGTCCCCTTCACACCCTGCAGCGGGTTTGATGGCTGGGCTGTGATGGCTTTAGCCATGTGTTGTGTTTCCAGAAACTAAATTTGGTTTAAATGAGGCTAGGGTTTCAGCAGTGGGGGTCTGGGATATTGTCAAAGTCTAATTGTCACCAAGTCAAGGAAAAGAACAAAATGGGAAATTCGTCCAGTGTTTATTAATTAGTGCTAGGTTTACTCTAACGGTATCCAGACACTGCTCTCTTTCACTGTAACCTGTCCTTAACTCTAGGGTCAGGGCTGTGTGGCTCATATGGTTAAGGGCCAGGGGCAGGAGGGAGGTAAATGAAGCTGAAGGGCATCTGGCACATCTGTGTGAGCAGCACAGATGTGAGTTATTCTGATGAAACCCTAGCTGTGGCTTCTCCATGGTAAGGATGTAATAAGATGAATTATTTCTAACTTAACTGAGTTTATATTTAATTCTGTATCTTATCCCACTTTGGAAATGGGAAAAATAGAGAAGAAAATACCGTAATTCTACAAGACAGGACAGCTGAATGAGATTTTTTTTTTTTTAAAGATTTTATTTATTCACTTGACAGACAGATCATAAGTAGGCAGAGAGGCAGGCAGAGAGAGAGAGAGGAGAAAGCAGGCTCCCCGCCGAGCAGAGAGCCCGATGTGGGGCTCGATCCCAGGACCCTGGGATCATGACCTGAGCCGAAGGCAGAGGCTTTAACCCATTGAGCCACCCAGGTGCCCCTGAATGAGATTTAAATAGTTTCAAAAGTCAAACCCAACCCTTGTTTCTGAATTTGTGATGGATTTAGTGTCTATCATGACCTGTAAGTCAGAGGTGTGCTGGAATCCAGGTGGCTTTACCTTGAACTTTAGGAAGCACCCTCCCAGCAAAGGAAATTTGTCTCTCTGGTCTGCGTTAATAGCAAAGTATTTGTATCGACGTTGCAAATACGGGTTAGCGCCCCAAAGTCCCAATAACTGCATTCATAGCATGGTTTGTCGACTGGGGGACGTTATGTCCGGTAGTTAATCCACTGATGTCCATGTGTTGCACTGATTTTTGTACGTGTGTGGATGTGTGAGCTGCATTAATTTCAACTCCTCCACGATTTATCTAGCTTTGATTTTTCACAAAACACGTGCTGTTCCTTTTCCAAGCAGTAGACGCTGGTAATGAGTGGTAAGCCTTCCATAAAAAGATGCAGAAGCGGGTCCACGTTTCCCTCTGGAGGGTCACCTCAGCAGCGCTGTGCCCCCTCCCAGAGCTAGAAGAAATGAAAGGATGTGACCAAGGCAAATGCCTTGTAATTTTATCCAAACTGCTCTTAGCGATGGTTTCCTGAACTGGGAGTGAAATAGAACATTCCTGCAGGAAGTAGGAGGGTGGGTGGTGGTCCTTTAGAGGGTACCTAATGTTCCTTCCTTCTCTGTCCAGCAGGGGGCAGTCTGACACCAGCGTTGTTTCTGAAAGGCGAGGAAGGTGCTCTCAATCCGTGGTCACTTAGCAGTCTTCACTGGAAGAAGAGCCGTCCAAACCAGGACAGATCTTGCTTCCTTGATGAATCGGACCTGCCACTCACACATAACGTTAAATGATATTAGCACAAAGGCAACCGCTCAGCTCTTTTAAGCTGTGTCTTAACTGCAGAGAAAAGAAAGGAAAGACAGCATTTAGTCTCTTGCTCGAGCATTCCGTGCTTTGGCAGATCCACATGTTTCTATTTCGCGGGTGTGTATGCACCGCATTATTTCCCCCCGCCAGAGTCTGTTCTCTAAGGTTGTGATGTTGACCCCAGATCATTGTTCCGACCAGCTGTCATCATCGTAAGGGTGGAAAGGTTCCCCTCTCCTGTTCCCTTCTTAGCGGGCTGAGCTCTAGATTCGACCCTTATTCTACTTAAAGACAAGGTGGTTTCCAATGGGCAACACTGCTCTTAGGTGTTAGAAACTTGAACCAGTGCGATATCTACTGATTCCTACAAAACAGACTTGAGTGTCTAGATTTGTATTGTTGAACATGGTCGCCACTAGCCACATGTGACTTTGAAATTCATTAACATCACACAAAACCGAACACCCAGTTCCTCGGTCACACCAGATGCGTTTTGGTGCTCAGTAGTCACATTCGGTGAGTGGCTGTTGTATCGAGCTGCACAGATTTAGAACCTTTCCGTCATCTCGGGAAATTCCATAGAACAGAACTTGTCTAGAGGCAGGTGTGGGTCCTTATTCTGGGCTCCTTAAGGGAAACTTTTAAAAAGATTCCCCCCTCCGTCGGGCTATTTCCATTAGTCACCTCACCAGGGTGAGTGGTGGAAGGGGGCTCCCCCTTCCTATGGGCGTTGTGTCCAACTCTCTCCATGAGGGAGTAAACTCCTGACGCTGTGGTGATAAATGTCTGTGTCTGCAGGGACGTCCAGTCCCTAAATGTCGCCTTCTCCGTGACTGCGTTAACCAGGTCACCTGTACGTAGTTGGCAGGGAACACTGGCTTTTTAAAAAAATATAACTGGAAAGAAGAGGGAAATTAGCTTATAAACGAGCCTTGTACAATCTATTTCCAGGCAGTTTCTTTTACCTGACGTGTTAGGAAAGAAGGCTGATCTTAGGCGAGAACAGGCACTGAACCTGGTTCACATTTTTATAGTTACCAAAAACCCTTCTCTCCGCTCATCTTTTTACTTCTCTTCCGGTTCCTTCAAAAGATGTGAGGTTTCTGGAACACTCAAACAGTGTTTAAATGAGAACTGTTATTTAAAAGACCATAAAACTTTAATTTCTAGGCTAACTGAAAAGAAATGGCAAAGGCACAATTAGTGTATTATTAATGGCATCTTCTTGTCTCTCAAAAATGTCCCCATTTGTGTGCTGAATTATAGGGTCACCTAAATGTTTACAAGTTGACGAAACTTAGGGATGCCCTCTGTGATTATAATTTGGTTGAATTTCCCTCCAAACTGCTCTGAAGCCTCCCTTCCACACCTCCACGTCCCTAGTCTCCCCTCTCTGCGCTAATCCAGAATGGTGACCCCAGGGAATCTCTGATCTCCTTTTAGGCCCTGTTTAGATTCCTTTCTCTTTTCCCGAGGCATCCTTATAAGACCCTGAGAGAGGATTCTGTGATTACATTTGGATTTACACACTTCTGAAAGAACATCAAGTCTTGTCGTCACAAGACTGTTCCTTTGCCGTGATACTGACTTGTTTTACAACTTTGGCCAATTCTGTGCTTTTGTGCCTTAGTTTTTCCATTTCTTAAGTGGGGTGCCGATGGTGGAGAACTGCCTCATGGGAGTGCGATGGGGGAGAAACGTGGCTGACTTTGTTTTAGTGCTTGGAAGCTTCTAGAAGAATGATATTACCATCCTCCAGAGGATTAGTTATGAAAGACACCACACTGTTTTATGTATGTATATCGCTTACCAACCTGAGAACACAACTCTCCTGAAAAAAAATCGCCCCCTTCCTGCCTTATTAGTAAACATGACACCAACGACTTAGGAAAATATCAGTGGATCCCCTTGCCTTCAAGAAGACGACGTACTGGGCATAGGGTCTTCCCTTTCCTCCCAAACACCTGCAAATGGAGGAAGACGGGCCCATTTTGTCTGGGTACAATAAGTCAGAAGTCTCTGACAGAAAGACAGCTGCCGAAAGTCCTGTTTGGGGTGCACATGATTTCATTTGCATTTTGATTTCTGTGATTTAACTGAAGGCATAGGTTGTCTCTGCCAAATATCCCCAGCCTACCGAGGGATGCCAGGTAGAACTGCCCAGAGCAGGCTGACTTATGAGGACCGACACAGCAGCTCAACCAGTGCATCCCTAAACATTCAGTAATAAAAAATCTGTTGTTCTTTGGTCGCCAGGATTTAACAAGCTTAATCCCTAGGAGAGGCGATAAAAATTCATTAATCTAATTAAATACTTCTTATTGCCAAAGTGACTTTGTAGAGTAGCTTTGCTGAAGGATAAGTGCAAAGTAAAATGGGGTCCCAGCAGAGAAACAAACGTTAGACTTGAGCAAGCTGGTGCACGCTTCATTAAACTCATAATTATCCTTTGTTCTAAGTAGCTGATAATATTTAATGAGTATCCAAGATAATTTCAAGAAAATGTTTACTAATGAGGTACAAACAGTGCCACGGAACACGGATACCTAGGGTGCCATAACCATGTATCTTCCTGCTGAATCTTGCTTGTTGGACATCGGGAGGGAGACCACAGGCTTTATGACAGGTATTTGAACCGACTGAAGTGAATTTGATGGTTAAAACACATCACTTCTAGGCAAAATGTGTAAAAAGTTCTACAAGACAGAAGGAATACTAAGGAAATTTATTATCAGAAGAGATAGTTGGAAAAATAAAATTATCGAGAAAAGATGGGATGTCCTATTACACGAAAAATAGTCGACAGGTTTGGCTGTTTCCAATCTTTGAGGAGCCATCCCATAGAAAATAACTAAATTTGTTCCCATTGACAAAACACAAAAAGAGGACCAAGAGGTGTAAGCTCCAAGGAGATTTCTAACCAACCTAAGGAAGAACTTTCTAAAACTTAGAACTGATTGAATGTAGAACGGGCTTCTTAGAGAGGTGTTGAGGTCTTAACTGTTGGTTGGGTGGCCATTTGGGGGAAATATTGAAGGGTTCTTTGGAAGTTTGCAAAGTTTTCCATTCTCCTCTCTCTGTAGGAGAGTTACACCTCTCTGAGCTATTGCAAAGTTTTCCATTCTTCTCTCTCTGCAGGAGAGTTACACCTCTCTGAGCTATTGAACTCAAGAGTGATCATATGATTGGCTCTGGCCAATGAGATGTGAAGAGAAGTGACATCTGCCATTTTCTGGCAGAAATTTCAAGAGAAAAGGCATGGCTTGCTGTCTCTTTTCTGTTTGCCACGACTATACCATTAATGTGTGGTCAGCATAGGCCCTAATGAACATGGCACAGAGAACCATAGCTCCCCTACAGGAGACTTGTAGCATGAGCAGAGGCAAACCCTGGATGGTCCAGGGGGATCGAGGTTGTGTATTGCTATAGCAGAATGGCCTATCCTGATTGATACAGGCTGTATTCTGGATGAAACAACCTCTAAAATGACTTCTATAGCTGAGGTGCTAGAAATACTTTAAATATTTTTACAAAAAGCTCTTAAATTGTGTGATACTATCTCTGGTATCTTCCGCTTGTAGCTATTTAATGCTTTTGCTTTTGTCAAAGTTGAGCTGTAATTATCAAAGGTGATAAAGTCAATGAAAAATCACGAGTTTTCAACATTACCCTTGAAAATAAGGAAAAATTCAATAAGAAAATAAATAAATATAATAGTATAATATGTAATCTCATATGTGTTACATATGCATTTAAAATAAATTAGTTGGATTGTCTTTAAGGGTTGTGTTGCATGACAATACATATCTTTCAATTCTAGAATTATGTGCACTATAGCAAGATACTCATGTTTTGGGAGGTAATAGGATACTGAGACAAAACTACCTGAGGAAATAGAAATTAGTATCTCCCATTTCATGCTAATTGAGGTAAATGTTGACTCAGTGGAATGGTAGGTGGAAACATCACCATGATGTAAATGTTCTCTCCTTCTATGTGCAACCTGGTGTGTTAAGTTGAGTTCTTCTAAGTTATGTGTGCTTCTAATGCAGTGTTGTTGAACTGTACTCCCTTTTCTTCTTTTATTGTAGTATGAGTGTTGAAAAGCAAGGCCTGACCCTGAATTCATATTTCAGCTGGACACAGTTTTAAAGGGACTTGCAAATTTGGACAATATCCTTTTCCGTTTACTCCTTGCTGGAGATTTTTTGGGGTGGGGGAGATGTGGCCTTACGTTTTCCCCCAAAACCAGTATCTACCAATCCTCCAGGATTTGGGAGAGGAATGGGCTCAAACAACATAGTGGCCACATTCTCCTAGTCTGGTTCATCTGAGATTAAAGAATAAAGAAGATTAAACAAAGATGAAACAGACTATGACAGGCAGTAGAAGTTTCTGGTCTTTAAGACAGCCAGATTGATAGTAAAACTAAGTTACTGTAGCATACAGATTCTGTGAACTATGGTTCATTTCCTTATCTACTCATTTAAAGAGGAGACAAGTCAAATAAAAGGAATGAAGCATTTTATAGGGCCTCCTCTTCTTTGTAACAGCAACAGTGCTGGTGTGTTGGGTAAAGAGAAGGCGATGGGGGAGAGAGTAAAGGTGAGTGGCAGGATTGAAGGCAAGACAAGGCAGAGCCAAACTCATACAAGTCATCTGGCACCAAGGCACTTAGAAAGCCCAATGTTTTTCTCATAGATTGGAGGGAAATGTTAAATAAATCAGTAATGTCACGTTGGCAATTGCACCAACTCTCAAAACCTCTGGTGACTTAAGAATTAAGGTCTCATCACACGAAAAGATGCTCAACATCACTCATCAGTAGGGAAATACAAATAAAAATCATGATGAGACACCACCTCATACCAGTCAGAATGGCTAAAATTAACACAGGAAACAACAGACGTTGGTGAGGATGCGGAGAAAGGGGAACCCTCTTACATTTTTGATCAAAATGCAAACTGGTGCAGCCACTCTGGAAAACAGTGCAGAGGTTCCTCAAAAAATTAAAAATAGAACTACCCTGTGATCCTGCAATTGCACTAATAAGTATTTATCCAAAGGATACAAAAATACAGCTTCAGGGGGGTACATGGACCCTGAGGTTTATAGCAGCATTATCAGCGATAGCCAAACTATGGAGAGAGCCCAAGTGTCCATTGATAGATGAATGGAGAAAGAAGATGTGGTATATATACACATTGGAATATTACTCAGCCATCAAAAAGTATGAAATCTTGTCTTTTATAATGTTGTAGATGGACCTAGAGTGTATTATGCTGAGCGAAATAAGTCAGTCAGAGAAAGACAAATACCATATGATTTCACTCATATGTGGAATTTAAGAAACGAAACAGATGAACATACAGGAAGGGGAGAAAAAAGAGAGAGAAGCAAACCTTAAGAGATTCTTAATGATAGAAAACAAACTGAGGGTAGATGGAGGAAGGAGGTTGGAGGATGGGCTAGGTGGGTGACGGGTATTAAGGAGGGCACTTTTTTATGATGAGCACTGGGTGTTATATGTAAGTGATGAATTGCTAAATTCTATTCCTGTAACCAAAAAACAAACCAACAAAAAATCCAAAAAAGCCCGAATAACTAAATAAAACAAAAAGAGAAAGAATTAAGGTCTTGGATATTGTTACCAAATCTGAATCCCTAGAATTTGTGAATGTTACCTTATTCAGAAAATTGGTCTTTGCAGATATCATTGTTAAGAGTCTTGAGGTGGGGAGATTATCATGGATTATCTGAGTGAATCTTGCAATGCCACTGAAAATGTTCTCGTAAGAGAGGGCACTGGGGGGAGATAACAGGGACAGAAGAAGCACTTGTGATCCTGGAGGCAGAGACTCGAAGATGGGGTCACAAGTCCAGGAGGACTGAGAGCCACCAGAAGTGGGATTTGGCACAGAGGGGATTCTCCCCTGGAACTTTGATTTCTGGCTTCTGGCCTCTGGAACTGGGAGAAAATAAATTTCTAGAGCGTTAAGCCCCTAACTTGCGACAGTTTGTTATAGCAACCACAGGAAACAAGTACAGGTTTCAAATTAAACATGGGAGGGTATCCCTGGGCCACCATTTTGTGAATGCTGCCATTTGGGCACCCACCTCCTAGGAAGCAGGCGATTTCCACGCAGGTTTGTGTTGGACCCTTGCTTTGGACCAAGGGCCTTGCTGTCATTACAGAGAACCTGCTGCTCTGAAGGTTCTTCCTCTGGGGACACGGCGGGGTGCCCAGCTCCTGCACGGTAACGTTAAGCACAGTCAGGACTGACCCTCAGGATCCTGGCGACCTGCTGGGGAGTGGGCCAGGGAGATGGAAGGTCTTTGTCCCAGAAGAGGCTGATTGAATAGGAACGGGAAAATTTTGATTTTTACCACCTTGAGATGTCCTCTTCTACTGAAATGAAATTTTTCTGGTAAAACTCTATATGCATGCAAATTTCAGCCTTTTCCAACCCAATGGGAGACTGGTTGCCTAATAGGTAGGAATTAGGGGGGTCTATAAGCTGTAATGGTTTAGCTTCTGTTGCTTCACAAGAGGTGGAATTCTTGCTAATAATAGAAGACTGGCAACACGCCTCAATGATATTTTCAGAAGACCACACATATGTATGAAGCTCATCAAAGGGATCAGGTAAGATGACTTCTTAGCGGTACTCACAGGGCTCGCGACTGGGGGGGTGCTTTTACTGCAGGAAGAGTGTAATTTGAACAGCTGCTTTTCCTGCTTCTGAGAGTGGATTTGCAGATGTGTTACCTATTGTGTGGCACAAAAGGGGTCTGTGTAGTAAGCAGTCATCAATACAGAGTCAGGAGCTGTCCGTTCACATCCTGGAAATATAAGCACATGATAATGGCCTGAATACTTCATCTTGTAGACACAGTGAGATTCATAAAACTGTCTTTTAGCCATTTTAGAGTTGAATCTTTCTCACCCTCCAAAGCACTCCTTCAAAAAACTAGGAGGCATTTTACAATTGAGCAGAGAGGCTGATACTTTTAAAACTGCTTTAAGGGGCGTAGTAAATGGAAAACAGCTGTCTTAACTTCGAGCTGGCTGGGAATGCAATCTCTATTTTATGTAAAATGAAATGACACCTGGTTAGCTTTATTTTTTAATACTCACCATTATTATTTTTTTCCCCTGAATTTTATGGATGCTACAGAAATATTCCACTTACAAAATTATCCTCTTGGTGTTAAGTTATGCAGAATGATTGTTTAAAGCGGTTAGAAACTTCCCCACTCTAAAGTCACTCTTACTCATTCGTCCCCTTACCCCCATCAGTAAATAGCTTTGCCTGTATCTATACTTGTCGCGGGAAATGGAAATTTAAGGCAATTTTCTGGGTAATCGAAAATATAAAACCTCATTGTACTCAGGAAATACTCTTTGGGCTAATTATCCAAATACTAGTTACTTCAGTTTTCATTTTTCCAGCTAAGGCCCTTTGACCTCTTCATTCCCAAATTGTCTTTCTACCTGTCTTGCATTTTACAAATCAAGAATTACCTGTTCTGTATCTCCTTCTCTTCGGAGCTCATGCTCCACCTTTCAGCGTGACCCCTAGGTTTTTTTTGCTAAAAGAGATACTGGATTTTGTACTTCGCTGCCTGTGTTTGTTTAGGAGGAGAAACTCTTTCTCTCTGAGGTCTCATTTTTTAAAAATGTGCTCTATTTGAGGAAACTATGTTGTACATCTATCCTGATAGGTGGTAAAAAGCATGGGCTATTTCCTCCGTGTTATTTTAGATTAAAACAAAAGTTTGGAAAAACCGATTCTGAGCTCCCCCAACCTTTATAGATAGTATATTTCATAAGGAGCACATCTTGGCTGGGAATGCGGACATGAGAAAGAAATGTTTCAATTCCAGCCAAAGCAATTGCCTTCTTTGGAAGCTGTAGGTTGGTGCAGGATGGGGGAAGAAGAATTGTACACATTTCCTCTACCTTGGATGAGAGGGTACAGGGATCCAAGCTGGATAGAGTGAAATGAGGTTCATTTCTGCAACACACCTCAGTTGCAGAGACAAACTGATACCATTTGGAAACAGGAAAGTGTTCAGTGTACCTCTAAGAGGAGAAGAGCTTTTATCTATACTTACTCAAAAAGGACTGCCATTACTAAGTATGGATCTACTGGGTTTTTGTTTTTGTTTTTCTCCTTTTGGACAATCAGCTCTCCTTTTTACTTGAAATGTTGCATTGGCATGTCCTTTTTTCTCTGTCCTTGGAGAGTCATGTGATTCCCAGCAGCTCCTGTAACAACCCCACTGGGCGCCATCAGCATGGACTGAAACGCAGGCTTTGTACACGCCAAACTGTGCCTTCAACTGTTGACTTCCTTGATGTTTTCTACTTTTACAGTCTTGGCTAGTGCAGGGGACCACCTGGAAAGTTTGGCACTTTGGGCAGAATTTTTAGGTATAGATTAAATTTCACCTTAGGAAGGTCATTTTTGTCTGGCTGACTTGGATTCATAATTTCTTGCACCTTACCTTCCAGAGCGCAGGTTTTGGTGACTAGTTTAAATTAATTAACATCTTGAGCTTATGATGCTTCTAAACTACTAAATTATAGAATTCCCAGAAAAGCCAGAAATGCTATCCACTGCTGGTTCTTTTCAAACTACCTTAGGCTGGGGTCACTTCAAAAGGAGAGAAAACCTGGTAGAGCTAGCTTTCATTCCATTTAGGTCAGAGGATTTTTGGTCACTATCTTATTTGAGAAGATGATGCAAACAATGGGCTCTTTCCCTATTGGCATATTTTGCAGATACAAACATGTTGGGTATTAACCTATGAACCTCTGAAACCCATCTACAAACTTTCACTAATAATGCAGGTATTCTAGATATTGGACTGAAAAATGTAAAATGCACAATCCATATCCTATATCTAGTGGCTCAAAAACCACGGCGAAAGAGCGACTTATTAAGAGTTTTGGCTGCCTTGACTTGAGGGTGGTAAGGACAGGCCAAATGATTCCTGATACTTTTTGTTTCAATCATTTATAGCAAATAAGTTGGATATGGTACTTTTAGTGAATCTACAAATACAGTATTCTAACCAAGTCATTAGACTTTTGGTAAATAATTTTCTGTTTCTCTTGATTTAAGAAAAATATTGATGGTAATTTCTGTTTCCATCGCTGTGACTAATATTTATATCTAATACTGGACACCATGGACATTTGTGCCAGAGAACATAAAAGATCAGGAGAACAATTTGGGATGATATATATAGACATTTAGAATCTAATATTTCCATTATTTATCTTTTCAACAAGTATTTATTAAGCCCTATGTGTCAGGCCCGACTTGTTGCTGGAGACACAATAATGAACAAGACAGATATGATTTGGAATAATCTTTGTGTGTCTTTAGATAAGTGGAGTGATTTCCCCACAATTCTAAAATTCGGTAAGCAGTGTTGGTTGTATGGAGCAGATAAGTATTTTGCAGATTTCTTAAAGAGTATCAGCTGCTGATTTCTGAGTTAGATGAAATGTGCTTCGGAAGAACGTTTGGTGAGACTGGAAGAAGGAGACCAATATGATGGATTTTAACCCCAGAAGCTGTCAGGACTGATGGTAGGAGCAGTGATTCCTTGGTACAGGGAGCAGTGAAGAGAAGCCCACACTAAAAAGTGAGAGAAGAAGTGCTTTCACCAAGTCTGGACAATTACCTGACCGCTTGGATTGCGAGAGAAGCCTACAATTGTAAGTTATAAGGTGAGAAGCTTTTTGAAAGACCCGAGGAAAGTCTAGTGAGTCAAGTATCCCCACGGCCATAAAAGATCCTCCTCCTTTGTAGACAAAGATGAGGACAGCAATAAAGGCACACAAGGAGCCGACACACTGCCTTCCAATAATAAGCCTGCCTGGCTTATGGAAAAGGCTGACGGTAGGTGATAAAGCTGTCAAGGTATAAAGGACACTTACCAGGACCGCAAAGGGGACACATATGGTGCCAGGACCTCTGGCCTGTTTGACGTTAAAAAAAAAAAAAAAAAAAAAAAAGGAAAAGACAGATTTAAAAATGACAGGGAGAGCGAAATGCCATTAGTTGTTTTTTGGATACAGTGAAAGCACGACTGGGAAGGTCCTTGTTATTTATGTCGCTGTTATGAAGAGGAGTTGTATTTTCCCCAATTTCCTGTATCCTTTAGCATGTGGGAAGCTACTTTTTGAGGTGGAATAAGAAAAGTAATGAATGACAAGTCAACATCAGGGATAAATTTAGGTTTTAAGCCATGTATTTATTATGTATTTTAACACTGCTCACACGTTACGCTGGAATCCTGGAAGCTTAAGAATAACCAATTATGTCAAAGTCAAGTATTTTTTCTTATTTCAGGACTTAAACTGTTATGTCACCTATAAGTGACCACACTGAGCAGTTTGTTACAACAGGGAAGAGATCCAGATTGGAAAATAGAATGGGCTTCTGTCCACCCTGGCTGCCCACCTTTGGTGCATCATTTCTAAATTTTGATGGTTTCCCATTCTGCGAGTATTGTTTTCTCATCAGAATTCCAAACCCTTGTTTCCAGATGTTCTCTTCAGCTGAGGAATAGATACATGACGTAGACTTGCTATTCAAATGCACAAGAAACTGGGACTTGGACACAGAAGTGAGCAACCTGAGGTGGTGTCCTGGAGAGGGGATTCATTGCCCAGCATCAGGGTGAAGGCACTGCTTCTCTAGGGGTCTCTGCTGGAGCCCTGAGATCCTTAATTATTGTGTTGAACCTGCCGTGTGGTTTATGACTTGAGCCTCAAACTAGTTAGAGTGGATTCTGTTGTTTGCAACCAAGAACACTAACCAATTTAAGAGGCTATTCTGTTGCCTTGAAATTACCTTGTAAACTAGAGAAAGAGCCAGAATTAGGAGTAAACTGTCCATTTCCAAGCTAAGGAGTTAGTATAACATGGAGATTGCAAGTTTGTATCCCTACTCTTACCACTTAGCTGAAATGTAGCCTTAGATCCTTCTCCATTCAGTGCTCTGGGCCAGGAGTCATCAGACTAAATCTGGCCCCCTACCTGTTTTTGTAAATAAAGTTTTATTGGGACAAAGTCAGACACATTTGTTTATGTATTATCTGTGGTTGCTTTTATACTGTAACTGCAGAGTTGAATAGTTGCCATGAAAGACCACATGGCTTGTAAAATCCCAAACGACTACCATCTTGCCCTTTATAGAAGAAGTTTGCTGACCCTTGACTGGTAGACAATCCCTACCAATCATCAGGCTCTGGCAGGTGAAATGAAGCCTGTTTGGCATCCCTGGTCTCACATGTCCTCTTAGTCTCCTGTCACTGATTTGTTGGGAGTCTTAGCATTCAGCACTGGCTCTGACCAGAACGATGGTAGAGACACAAATAAGGGAATATGTTCACACATATGTTAGAGGATAGGTACACTATTCATTCTCTTGCCTCTACATGACTTTTTATTAAAGTGGATAATTTAGAGATCTGTGCTTCTGCACTAAGGAGGTGTTAGTTCTATAGATGATTAGATCAATAGACTTTAACAGAGAAAAGAATCTGATCAAGATTGCTGTCTTTCTAAACTGGCATTTATTAATTATTTTTTTTATTTTAGAGCATGAGAGATGGAGTGTGGGGGGAGGGGCACACAGTGGGGAGAGAGAGAATCCTAAACAGACTCCCCGCTGAGCAAGGAGCCCAACCTGGGGCTCAATCCTGCAATTTTGAGATGGTGAACTGAGCCAAAATCAAGAGCTGGTTGCCCCACAGACTGAGGCACCCACGCACCCCTCTAAGATGGCATTTAATAAATGTCTTCAATCAAACTGGACATTTGCTCCCTTAAGAATGATTGATTCAGGTCCATGGAGGACTCAGAGAAAGTCCCCAGGTCACAGCTTCACATCCAGAAGATCAATACTGTCTTGATGCCAATTCCTTGCATTTTGACACAGAGCAATGCAGGTAAAAGAAATTCAGCTCCTCCAAACTTCAGAAGGAAGCTACCGAGTTTCCCATATCTCCCGCTCGCCAACCCGTTAGTTGCCCCAGCTGCTTAGAAGGACATGCCGTTCCCTGCATCTGCCCATCTGTCTACTGCAAAGCTTTTGCACGTGCGGCTAGCTCTGTCTCTGTGGCATTCTTCATCGCCTGACTAGCTTCTCCTAGTCCTGTGAGAATCAAGCCCGGTGCCATCCCTTCCAGAAAGTTTTTCTTCTCCCTCCCTTCTGGGCTTACCTCTGTGGTGGGCTCTTCGTACCATGTCGTGTCCGTTTCCTCCTCTGCCCCCACAGGGGACCGTGCAGGCACTGTGCCCTTTCTCCCTGTTGCCTGCACAGAGCAGTGTGCTGAGCGCAAGGAAGAGGCTCAGGATATGTTTATTAAAGGGGTGGCATCCCTGTCGTGGTGTAGCAGCAGGGCCTCGTGAGTGGAGCTGAGCTCTCTCGAGGCTCCTTTTCCAATAAAAGGATGACAATGCAGCGGGCTTTTCATTCGATTCTGAGCCAGTTTGTTTATTTACCTTAAAATGAATGGAGGGAGAAAAGAAGGGAAGAAAATACATCGAAACGCAATTTGAGGTGGTGGGATTCAGAGTGATTTATTTTTAGCTTGGTTTTTAGCTTTTCTGTGTTCTCTAAACTTTCTATATGGGTATATATTTTTCATTTTCAAGGCATTTTCATTTCAAGGCAGTAATAGTTAAAAAATAAAATAACTGGAATAAGATGTCAAATGGATTAGTTATTATTTATGATAAAATTAAAACTTTTAAGCGAGCATGTTAGCCCATTTTCAATTTTAAAATAAAATACCAGTAGCCAGGGAACAAAATAAGCTCAGTATAATTTGAGAAAGCTGTATAATGATCTTGAAATGTTGAGGTGGTTAGAATGAATATGTGCTGTTACAAGCTTTGGTTTGGCCCTGGGTTAACTCTGGAGGGGCCCCATGTTCAGACTGTTTTCCCTCCTCCCTATGAGCACAGAGGAACAGATTCTGAGAATTGTCTTTATTAACAGATCCTCCGTGTCCTATAGAAGGAAGGCAAATGCAAAGTTTTCTCCAAGCAGAAGGGGAAAAAGTCACTGTCACACAGACTCGGGGAGAATATTCAAGACCCCCTCAGGCAAGGGTTGTGGTTTAGGGCATTTGCAGGTCCAGCCATCAGCTACAGGGCTTGGGAGTGAAAACAACCTGGTGCAATAGATAAGGGGTGGGTTAGCCATGGGTTACAGTTACCTACAGACAACCCTCCAACAAAATACTTAAATGCAAAGCCTTGCTTGCTGTTATGAGCAGAAATGTCACACCACGAGGAAAATTCCAAGAGGGAAGGTGCTGGTGATTCTGATCAAGGTCTAGTGCTAGCTGTGGGAACCTATAGAGATGAGCTTACAGGCACCCACTAAGAGGGACCATGCTTGTGTGCCATGGGAATACACTGATAGATCCCCACATCTGAGCCCTCAGACCATGGCCAGATTGTCAATGGGGGTGGGTATGCTTATCTCAGAATATCTTTTCCAGCTGTTTGTCACTCACAAGTTTAGGACACTGTATGATGACTTTAGCTTGTGAATAGGGCCTCCATTCCCAAACAGGTAAGGTTCCAGGTTGAGACTTTTGAAATTGGTTTTGCTCTATTATATGTTAATTCACAAACAAGCACATCTGAAGGCACATCAGAAATTCTTCTAGGGGCACAGTAGTCAATGAAGGATATGTAAACATTTGGGGGAAAAGATGCTGCTCTATTTTTCATTACGCAAATTCAAAATCTAAACTTTGAATGTGTTGGAAAAGTCATTGGTTCACTAACATCTCTTAAATTAGAAATGATTCAGTTCGAATTCTATGATCAGATCAAATCATACCCTTTGTACCTGAGCACAACTTCATTGTGAGATCACGTGCTGTCCATAATAACGATGACAGCCATGCCACTCTGGACCTTGGAGAATTCGTCACCATGTCCTGGAAATGATGATGACGATGATGATGATGATGATGATGATGATGATGAAGGGATTGAAGACAGATCATGTCCTTCAAAAGCAAGTATGTGGAACTCCATTTTTAAATAAACTAATCATTAATAAACTCGCCTCTCTTTCCCTGAAACTTCATAGCTCTGTGAGGATTCATCCTGAAAATGCAGACAGGGTGAAGCCCCCTCTTCAGTTGACACGAAGTCCAATTCTGTTACCCAGCCTTGCTGGAACTGTCATACTCACTTCTGTAAAATCCTGACAAAAGATAGAATACTTTTGTATTGATGTATGACTAAAATTGTTTCTCCTTCTCAGGAAAATCTCACATTTAAGATCTAAATGCTTTTTCATCTCCAGGGACAGGTCAGATAGCCCATTTTCATTACTGTGGCACTTCCCCCTCCATGCTGGGGGGGAGTTGGTGTAATGTGATGGATAACTGCATTTGTCTTCTGGAAGTTTCCTGGGTTATCCCCTGTGCCACTTGAGGTCACCTAACTGGATTATTTGTTGCTTAAGATTCCAAGTCCTCTTCAACTGCAGAGTGCTAACTCTTGGTAGGACCTGGAGGAAGTAACCCCCATCATCATTTTCCAGATGAGAAAAAACTAAGGCTTGAAGCGTTGAAGTGACTTCCTCAGGTTTAAAAAATGCGTATCTGTGCAGTGTAGAGTGGGGAGTGGCTGGGGCAACACGTGTGTTTGGAATAGACTGTAAATCTGATTTACTCAGAGCATTGCCCTCTTGATCCCTCTCAGACTCCTTAAAACCCCTTCCTTCTCCTCCTTTCCTTCGTAAGTCCCCCTCCCCCCCATGAATTCTCTGGTAATTGACTTAACCCTCCCCTTCTCAACACTTCTCTTGTGTGAATGGAGCCTTGGAAATGTGGGGACAGTAGACATATTATGCTGGACTTTGTGTGGTTTATAATCCATGGTCAGAACATGTTGGGAAGAAGTTGGTCCCTATTTCACTTCTCAGCCCTGGATTTATGCTACGTGTCCAGCAAGGAGGTCCTTTGGCTGTGCTAATTCTTCTTTGCTCAGTGCTTTGTGGCTCCATGAAGATGAGATTGATAAGGTAGCTTTCGGGTAACTCTCTCCCATGTTTATTCTTCTGTAGGTATCATTCATTCATTCATTTCCTCATTCAACAAGTATTATGTGCCAAACCCTGCCACAGTGTTACAACGGTCAACAAGAACAAGAGCGGCTGTTTTCGCGGTGGAGACAAACAATAACCCAGGAATCAAATAAACAAGATCACTTCACCTTATGACATATAATGAAGGGAGTAAATGAGAGACTTGGCAGAGAATATTCTGGGAGGATGGCTCTCTAAATAGAATTGTCTGGAAGACCACTTTAAGGAATTGCCTTCTACACTGACACATGACAGAAGGAAAAAAAAATCAACCATTGCAGAACCAGGAGAAAGAACATACCAGCCTGAGAAAATAAGAAAATGCTCAGAGGTGGGCAAGAGTTTGACTTATTTGAGAAGTTGGAAAGGAGCCAACGTAGCTGGAGCGCAGTGAGTGAGGGAGTGTGGTGAGCAAGGGGCAGGGTCAGACTTTGTAGACCTTCCTCGGCGGCAGTGATTCTCAGATGGAACGCAATGGCTCACGGCTGTTGCCAGCGAGCATCCATTTGACTCATCTATGCCTTGTGTTAGATATTTAAACTCCCATCCTGGTCATAGGACATGGCAAGGATGATTGTACTGTAAAAACCTGTGTTTCACGATTTCCTGTTAATCCTCCTAGGCTATCAGCATTAGGTGAGCTGTCAAGAACTGAGGAGCTCTCCCCCCAGAGAGGTGACCATTTCACCCCCGAGGACATGAGCTGGAAGGGAACACAGGTTGCCCCTGTTCCTGTTCTGACCTTCCTGTTTATCCACAATTATTCTGAGACACTTGTATTTCCTTTGGCAGCCCACATAGCACTTAACCTTCACCATGCAAATTAGTATTAATCTATCAAGGATTCTAGGCCAGCCTGTTTTTGTCCCCATTAACCTCTGGCTAGCCCTACACTACTCCAATAAAAAGAACTCCATTTCCTAATCAATGGTCACTTCCCGATGGAAATCATAATTATGGTTCTGCAGCATTCAGTTAGCATACACAGCTTTTATGAGTATGATGGATGGAAGTGAGGCAATGGGCCTGAGTGGGTCGCATGCCCAGTTGCTTTGCTCATCTTTTCTGCAGGTTAGGGAGGGTGACCATATACTTTATTTTCCAAATAGGGGCACACTTAAGAATGAAAGGGGGCTCTATGAACGATTATGTTGTGAAAACAGACATAAACTGAGGTGAGTGGTCACCCCAGGTTTTCGGTATTTGGATATCACACACTGTTACTATATTTTCTAGTATTTTTTTCCATATAACATGAGAGGCATTCAATCTCTCTTGACCCTTATGTTACAATCAAATACATTAAGTCCATCCAATCTATGGACCTAAAGAGAACTGACCTTTCTGATAGACTTCTTACTGGTGGTGGATACCAAATACCAGCTTCAAGCAGGTAAGCCAAACCTTATAACTTCAGTACAGTCTTTAGGCTCTAGATGGCTAGGAAAATGGCAGAGAGTTCTGAAGGCTGTTTGCCTCCCTCACCCCATGTTCACCTTCCTGAGGAAAGTACCTCTGAAAGGGGAAAGGTAGGTGGCATGGAGATAATTTGATGATCTCTGGTCTGACCACCTGCTCATGATGGGGAAGGTAGAAAAGGAGTTATTCTCAGGACAGCAAATAATGTGCCATAGTGAGAACCTACCGCAGGTGTTAATAAGAAATGGACTGTCTTAAAAAAAAAAGAAAAGAAATGGACTGTCTTGAGGGAAAGGAATGAACAGGGCAAACCCAATCTATTACTCTTGGCATTACAGGAAAGAAAAATATGTAACACTGCATATCCTTAATTAGCAAGAATAATTTTTTATTATTCTTTAATTTATCAGAAAATCTTCAAAAATAGTCTTGGCCGAATGTTTGTTTATTTTGTTAAAAAGCACAAAACTGTTGGATAAATTTGACATTGTCTCCTGTCCTCCCTCCTTAAGCCATAGTTAAGTCAAAGTCTATCTGTCAAGTTTAAGTGTTCTTCAGATACCTAGTCCCAGTGACTCTGTCAAGAGGAGAGTCTTTCAATCGGGATGATATTCTTGGAGGTGCAAATTATTCCTAAACAGGATCCGATGGTTCACTTTTTCTGAGGGCACCTTTTCTTCTTTCATAGGAGGGCTGATGGAGGGCTGCTGTGCAGAGAATATTTAGCTCCATGATTTAGACTAACAAAGTATCTCATACCACAATTCCCCACTAGGGTTTCAGTAAGTCATGTCAACATGCTTAGATGTTGTTGACATTTACAGGGAAGTTCACCTTATCCTCCAATGACCCATCTCCTCCCCACCCCTCTGCCCACTGTTGTTTCCTACCCTCTCCCATTGTTATTGTTTATGCTTGCAAAAAAAAAAAAAAATGAGCCCACTCCTGTATTGGGGCAGCTGTCCCCTCAAACCCCTGTCTGTGTGCTCAGTTCAGTGCAGCTCAGGTTGGAAGCTTTTTACGAAACAACTGGGATATAACTATATAACTAATAGATAAAACAGGGATGTGTTGCGGTTCGATTCTGTGGAAAAATAAATTAACTGTGTGAATCCCATCGAAGCACGTTTAAGGATACTCAATCACAGAAGTGTTTTGCCAGCTAGACCAGTGTCCAAAAAAATGCAATGTAAGCCATATATGTAATGTAAATTCTCTGGTGGCCATATAAACAAATGAGTGAAACTAATTTTAATAATTCATTTTATTTAAACTAAGGTATGCAAAATACTATCCCAACGTGTAATCAACATCAAAACTATTAATGAGATATTTTACATTATTTTAATGCTAAGCCTTTGAAATGTGGGGCGTGTTTCAAACTAGACTAGCCACAGTTCACATGCTCAATAGCCACATGTGGCTAGTAGCTACCGCGTTGGACAGGACAGTACAAAAGTAGACCACTGCTACCCAAAAATGTGGTCTGTGGACAGGTACCCCTCTGTGAGCTGTTGGTACAGGTCCAAAATGAGATAAATTTAGCAAGTGAAAAGAAGTACTTAAAACTTTGTTGGCAGTTTGACATTTGACATCATCTTTTATTAATTTTAATTTTTTAAAATTAACATATAATGTATTATTTGCCCCAGGGATACAGGCCTGTGAATTGTCAGGTTTGCACACTTCATAGCACTCACCATAGGCATGTAATCATTTTTTTAAGAAGATTTATTTATTTATTTATTTATTTAATAGAGAAAGAGAGAGAGAGAGAGATCACAAGCAGGCAGAGAGAGAGGGGGAAGCAGGTTCCCCCGCTGAGCAGAGAGCCCGATGTGGGGCTTGATTCCAGGACCTGAGATCATGACCTGAGCTGAAGGCAGAGGCTTTAATCCACTGAGCCACTCAGATGCCCCGGCATGTAATCATTTTTAAAGTAGTTTTTTTATTGTACTTTTCAGAATATTATTCTACATATTGATTGGGGGTCAGAGTGGGAGAGCAACCTGAGTCTTCCTCACAGATAGTCTGAGACGCTCTGCTCTAGACCTTCCAACCTCTTCACCCTACGTTTCTTGGCCACATTAGCCCAGCAACCTATAGAAATAGATCCCTCAAAAGTCACTAGGATGGCTTTTTGTGGAACTCTGGCTTCCTTCTGGTTCTCATTCTCCTCAGTGTTTTATAATTTATAACTCTAAATCACTTCTTAAAAAAAAAAAGTTCCTCTAAGATTATTGGTTCTCTTAATTGGTTTCTTCAGCATCCTCCTTCAGTATCTTTCTAAATCCGAGTTCACCAGGAAATAGCGGGGTTGGAAGTGAGCTAATATAGGAACATAGTATAGTCATTAGTAGAAAGCTAGGAGATGGGTCATCAGGGAGAGGAAGAGTAAATGTGTTGGATTTTCCAGAGAAAAAGAACCAGTAGGATATACATCTATGTCTGTCTGTCTATCTATTATCTATCTATCTATCTATCATCTATCTATCTATCTATCTATCTATCTATCTATCTATCTATCATCTATCTACCTATCTGGGAGAGAAATTATAAAGTCAGCAATCAGGTGGTGGAGTGAGAGGAGAGGACCCATCTAAAGGCTGTTAGGAGAGGAAGGATGGCAGGACACGAGGTGTGTGAGACTGGGAGCAGGTGACACTGACTCCCAGGCTTAGCCAGTGAGATGTCAGGGAAGACCACATCCACCTGGATGGATCCATCTCAGCACCTGAAGGTTAAAGTCAAAGTCTCTGAGAGGGAACCCTAACCCCCCACCCCCATCTCTTTCTCTCACTTCCAGCTCCTTCTCTCGACCCCCTGCTGTGAGCAGTATCACTGTTCTTCCAATCATGTGGGCTCAGAACCTGGGATCCCCTTTGCTTCCCTTCCCCTTGTGCGTCCCATCTCTTGTGGAGTCCTAGAGGGTATATTTCCACAGACTCTTTCTTTCAGCCTCTCATTTCTATTCACATTCTAGCAACCAGCTACAACAGACTCATCACCCTGACCAGACTCTCGCAGTGTTCTTCTAATGTGTCTTCTTATTACCAGCCTCTTCACTGCTAAGGAATCTTGAGAAACAGCTTCAAGCCTGTCTTTCCTCCCCCAGATTCCATGTCCACTCTTGCCTGCTGACGATGTCTAGTCTCCCCTGGGAATTCAAGGCCCTCCCTGACCTGGCTCCAGCAACTGTTTTAGGGTTCATCCTCTACCCCAACTTACTGAGTTCTCTGCATGTCAAGTGCTGTGGAAGATCCCAAAGGTACAGCCCTAATGGCTCAAAAGGCCATGGAGAAAGCAAGGTTCACTGGGAGCACACGATAAGAAGCGTCAGCCTGATGTAGGGTTCTCATTAAGCTGAGCCCTAAGGAATTTTTAGGAATTAGCTAAGAAGAGAAAACCATAATACTAAGGCCTAGACATTAGAAAAGATGTGACTCATTTAAGGGCCTGGAATAAAAGCACGTAGCTGAATCCAGAGAGCAAGGATGAGCTCAAAATGATGCCACAGAGGGGCATACAACAACCATCTTAAGAATGGCGGACTTCATCCCAAGGGCAATGGGAAACCATGAAAGGATTTCAAGCAGGGATGTGAATGGATCAAATTTGCCTTTTAAAGAGTTTACTTCTGGGACGCCTGAGTGGCTCAGTTGGTTGAGCCGCTGCTTTCGGCTCGGGTCGTGGTCCCAGGGTCCTGGGATGGAGTCCCGCGTCGGGCTCCTTGCTCAGCGGGGAGTCTGCTTCTCTCGCTGCCTCTGCCTGCCTCTCTGCCTGCTTGTGTGTACTCTCTCTCTCTCTCTGGCAAATAAATAAAATCTTAAAAATAAATAAATAAATAAATAAATAAATAAATAAATAAAGAGTTTACTTCTAACTGTAGACTTTCACTATTAGGCATCTCTTTTTCTCCCCTAAAACTTTCTCTAATATTTTATTTTATTTATTTATTTTTAAGATTTTTATTTATTTATTTGACAGACAGAGATCACAAGTAGGCAGACAGGCAGGCAGAGAGAGAGGAAGGGAAGCAGCCTCCCTGCTGAGCAGAGAGCCCGATGCGGGGCTTGATCCTAGGACCCTGGGATCATGACCTGAGCTGAAAGCAGAGGCTTTAACCCACTGAGCCACCCAGGCACCCCCAAAACTTTCTCTAACATTTTAAACCCTGTGTTAAATTTTCTCTCTGTGTACATTGGGAATTCCAAAGCTTATTTCTCAAAGAAGCTATTTCATTTGATCTCTCTCTTGCGTGCCCTGTATTCTTTGGAACACAATTTGAGAAACGCCAGCCTAAATAGTTTCCTTTTCCTGGGATGCATCCTTGCTCTGTTGAAATCCAGCCAGCTCACCAGACCCAGACCCAATCATCCTTCCAGTTCTGCCACAACTCTTGGAAGCCTCTCCCAGATCCCACTGTCGGGTCTAAAGTCAGCTTTCTTCATTGCTGTTCTTCTTGGATTGCTATTTCATGAGTTCTTATCTCTTGAGAAGTCACTCTCTCCCTATTCTAGGCCACGTGTGTATAGAGCACCTCTGTCTTCAGCAGGAACGGCCACCCTCCCAGCCTTGTCTGGGTGCCTGCCAGCACCCACACCTGCAGGTGTTGCTGGAGGGGAGAGCTCTCTCTGGCTTTGGCCACTGGGATCCTTAAAGCCCTGGGAATCTCCTGCCTACCCGCCCTGTATTTGTGTCCCCCAGATCATGGATCTAGAATGCTTTCTGGAGATCTCGGAGGCAGTCTGGAACACACAGACCAGACCAGACACATGATGGGCACATTCCTCTCTCCGCTTAGCGCTTTCTGAGTTTCCCTGTCCCCTAACCAGGGAAGAGGTCTGTTTCCTGTTGTGCCTTCAGGTGTTTCTCAGCCTGAGCTTAAGAACCCGCTGCCTTTGGTCCAAAGGGTATCACAGCCACATTTCCCCCTTTGTGATAGCGCGTGTGGTGAAGGCAAGTGGGGGAGTAATGGCTTTTGTCAAGCAGTCCGTCCTTGCCCGCGTCAGTGTCGGCTCCCCTTGCTGGCGCTTGTTCCCCTCACTCCTTGTGGGAAGGACTGTCAAAGGATGTCAGGATAAATTCTCTGCTCCTACTCATGCCTTTTCTCTTTCTCTCTCTCTCTCTCTCTCTCTCTCTCTCGCCCCCTCCTCTCTTTTGATTCTGTCTTGATGTCATCTCTTCAAAGTATACTACCTGTAAAATATTGATTCACAGCAGGCTGCATCTGCCAGGATCAGATTTCTCTGCTGCTGGCAGCATAATAAACTACCCGAGACACCGCAGCCCGGGTGCCAGGCTCGTCGCGGCTTCACACACCCCCGTCTGTCTTTTGCCTGGCTCTACATAATGAAACAGCGGCCAGAGACATTCCAGAAGCAGAGAAACCAAGTAACAACCCATGGGGACACAAAAGAGCCCGGGGGAGCCTGCAAATGGCGAGTGTAACAGACACCACCCCAAGCAGCAGAGGGATCAGAAGCTCCCTGGCTTTCTGAGGGCAAGGGGGGGAAATAGCAAAGAGGAACAAAGCTGCCCGTTAGCCGCCCCCGGGAGCGCGCTCGCAGTGGTCCTCTGCCTCCTGTCCTTTCTCCTTTACCCCAACTTGTCCTGGGCTGGATTGTAAAACTGTGCCTTAAAGCACTGATACCTTAGGAACCCTGCCAGGGGGTATCAAACCCAGAGGAAGATCTGATACAACAGGGACTGAATTTGTTTGTGTAGGAAAAAGGGAGTTAATGGGGGAGTAGGAGGGCGAGGAGGCGGTGGTGAGTTTGGGTTCTGGAGCCAGAGCCTGGGTTGGACACTGGGTGCTTCCCACTCATGTGATCTGGGGTAAGTTACAAACTTATGTCCCCATTTCCTTGTTGGGATAACGGAACCGTTGTCCAATTAAGTGAATTAATAGTCTAAGGCATCTAGAATAATGCCTGGCATGCGGCACTATTGAAATGTGTATTCAATACATGCATACAGCTTCCCTGATGGGGAATCAGAAGTGCCAGTGAGTGGGAACGGGGTGGGGAGACATTCCTCTTCCCTGCTGGGGATGTAAGTCATCTCCCCGCCAGGTCTCCAGAGGAGATAGGCAGCTGGGTGATGAGCAAACTCCCAGGGGGAGCCTGAACATTCTCCTCTTGGCTTTGTCTGCAAACGTGCGCTTGTTCCAAGGTGTCCCGTTCTCTGGGAAGGTGACTCCTTATTCAGAGGCCCAGCAGTCGTGGGAAGTTTCCTGAACCTTGGCAGTGTGTGTCTCTGTCATTCGCATCCTCGCTGGGGGAGAAAAGTATTAAAAAGAGAAGCGGCCATCCGAAGTCAGTAAATCCGTCATCAGAGATGACAGCTGTGGGTTTGCATTCTTGTTTTACTGCGACTTTGAGCAAGTTGGTGAAGGTGGCCGTGGCATCCAGCTCTGGTCTGTGAAGAGTTATGATTTTCTACTGTATTAAGCTACTGAAGGGACCCTACCACTTAGCACCCTCCGGGGAGCCTTCTCTTTTGCAGTACAGGGAAATTTACCCCTTGTGACCAACTGTTAAGCTTCCTTTGAAGCCTCTTTTTAATTCAGATTTGGTTCAGCTCACGATGGCTTCAGAGTCAGTGGGGAAAACGTTTACGATATGACAAACTAGCAACCTGTATTTTTTACGTACTGTTAGAGAAATCATGGGTCTTTTATACTCGCGTTCTTTCGCTTTTTGTTGGGAGAGATGTCCTTTGAGACCCCTCAGTTCCTCACTTTATATTCTTTCTCCTCTTCAGACCTCAAAGCCTCTCTGCACAGTAGCAGGCGTCCCTTTGATGAATCAGGCTGGAGAAAGTTTCTACTGAAGCCTGTCAGAGTCAATGGTCTGCCGGTCAAAGGGAAGACTGCTGGGTCAAGTGAAGCTTCCATCTCAACTGGGAGGGTTTAGTTCCTTCAGCATGAGAGGGCTTATTTCCATGTTCCAAAGGCCTTGAAGGGCACTGGGATCTCATGGACTTTCTGTGGGCCCAATGTGCCCAGCCTGTCACCCTCACCATGGCGTGCTCCACAGGACTGTCTTGTTCTTCATAAATTGTTGTTTGAGTCCCCTTTCAGGGTAGAACAGACTGGCACAGTGCAAAGCATCTTGGGACATTTGAAGGTGGTGCTGTGGGAGACAGAGTATCTGAGCAGAGCAGTGAGGGAGGCGCCGGTGGAAGACATGAGCTCTACATCTTGACCCTGAGCCAGGCTTTGTCAAAGACGTGATGTGGAGAGTGAATGTCTTTTATAAAAGGAAGGGAAAGGAGAGCTATTTGGAAACCACATGTAGAGGTACAGCGGTGTGTTATTAACTGCCTAGAGCTCGGTTCTGCCTTGGTATGGCCATGCGGAAGGAAAATGACTTCACCTCAGTCTCCAGCTCATCTTCAAAATGGGTTGTTACTAGAATTGAATGCGATGATCCATGCAAAGTGCTTAGTGCAGAGACTGGTACATAGTGAGGCTCAGACTAATGTTCATAACATACTGGTATAAAGACTTACGGAGAGTAAGGAGTGCCTCAAGAGTTGTGTTCCTTTGGAAACACAATGAGCAAACCATGGAAAAAACAAAAAGCAAACCATTTAAAACCATTTTAAATGGCTGGTTAATAAAGAACTTGAAAGTCACCCATGGTTTTTATCTACCAGCAAACTCGCCCCCTGTCTTCCTCCTATTAATAGTCCTCAGAAAGAAGTAGGCATGCAACCAATATTTGCTGACTAAGGGAATACCATCTTATATTTGTATCTTTGAGCTCAGTGACCATCAATAGCCTGAACAATTTCACCGTTGGCTTCACTGATCTGATTACATTTTTTTTGTTCCTTTCAGTTAAAAAGAAATCTTTCAGATGTCCATTTTATTCTTTTCAGGTCTGAGGTGTGGGAGACTGTATTAATTTGCAAGACTGGGTTAACTAAAACCATGTTAAGGATTTCTTATGTATTCATTTAACCAAGATTTATTGAGAATTTCCATATTTCGCTAAGTGCTATGGTTTAGTTTCTACTTTCAAAATCCAAAAGAGGACAAAATAGACTGGAACGATACACTGTGATAGGTATTAAACAGATATAAATAGGAGCTGCTATGGAAATGCAAAGGAAGAGAGCTTTACCTACCTGGTGAGTTTGTGTGCACCTGGAAATGGGGGGAGCTCAGGAAGGGTTTCTAGAGATGGAGGCATCTCATTTTTCTGATGATGATATGTTGTATTTCTATGAGTAGGTGGATTCCACAATGAAAAAACAATGTTTGTAGACCAAATAGACAGTTAGTGAAATATACTCTGCTACAAGGGGATAAAAATCCTAGGATGTGGAAGTGTAACTCCCTGTTTCCAGCCTTGCAAGATATGAAACCAAAAATTATCCTGATGAAGGTCCCCGGTGTGACTTTCTTTAACATTCATCTATTCATTTCCTCATTTGTTCATTTATTTTCCAGCTTTATTGAGATTTACTTGCCATCTTTAACCTTGAGGAACAACTTGGTTCTGTGATTATCTTACTGGAAGTTCAGTGAGAATTTGGGGAGCAGGTTGATGAAGAAACATGACTCTTATGACTAACTAAAGTACAATTCCTGCCGGTGGCAAGAATGAACCAAAGAAGGCAAGGGTGTGGTATAGAGCATTTCTCTCAAGGTTTCTGTCCCGGAAGAGAGAGAATGAGTAAGCCTTATTTTATATTGACTGACTAGTATCCGTCAAAGAAGAACAATGGCAAGAGTTAAGTAGAAATGCCAGCAGATCACTTCTATGAATAACATTGAGGTGGGATACATGGTGCCTGCCATATTATTTAGGAAATGCTTAGATAGCAAAAGCCGTTTCACTTCAGGAGTAAACCTAGATGAAGGTATATGAGTCGCCGGGAAGCTAGTTCAGGTAATGGCCTGGAATCCACAATGGTAAAAAGAAATGATGGAGGGTTGGAAAGCTAAGAGAAAAGAGAAGCTAAGATTCTTCCTCTTCATTTGAAGAGGAAGAATCGATAATGTTAGTCAGCATGTTTGCTCATCTGTAAAATGAGGAGTTTGGGGCTGGATTGAGTCCAAGGTTCTTGCCATCCTTGACACATCCTGGGCCTATGGATCCAATAAGGAGCAGACAGGCGGTAGAGGGAACTGACTGGCTTATTAATTAAAATCTATTATGCTTTTCTTCTCAAGAATGGAAGCTTCTATATACAATGTTCAGATACAGGGCATTTTTAAAGATTAAAAATGAGAATATACCAAAATAGAGGCAAAAGTTAAAGAACACAAATGAAAAAAGTGTCACACTATCAAACAGACGCTTCAATGCATATGTTATTTTCTCTGCAAGTGAGATATTTGAATAACACTGAACAACATTTAGTACACAATTTCCTTGTTGTATTAAAGAGTATCCTCAAAGACTCAAAGAGTGGGGAATTTTAGGAAGCCTCAGAAACTCATAGTCAGTGTGTAGCTTTGGTGTTGAGAGGATCTGCTTCAAAATGAAAAATAAGAGCGGTGCATGTTATGGTTCCTGAAAGTTTCTGTTTTCAGTTGGACACTTTAGAAAAGAGAGATGTTTACCAAAACGTATGGTCCCCAATCACAGACTTGTTCCTGGAAAGCAGTTGCCCAATCGTGGACATCTTTGTTGTGTCCTTAGCTTCTTGGTGGGATCATTTGACTCTTTGTGCTGTTTGGAACACTAGTGGAAGTGATGTACATCATTTCTTGGCCCAGGATGTTAAGCAAAGAGGGTGCCTTCATTACAGTCTCTGTCTGCCCTTATCACTGGATGCAGAAGACCCCAAAGTCTTAGAGGATGGCCAAACCCTAGGAGGGACGAAACCCAGATTCTGGATACAGAGCAGGAAGAAACCTCCCCACCCACCAGAACCTCTGCATGGTGCTGTTCGATGAACAAGAAATAAATTGCTATTGAGCTTTTAGGGTTTATTTGTTTTAACAACTACCTGACTGATACAGGCATCGCATTTCTTGATCTTGTATAGGATGTTACATTAATTCATTGGAGAGAGAAATACACATTCTGGTTTATGGGTGATGGGGCCTATTGGAAATGTGGATATGTCCTGTGGTCAAAGGCCGCAAGAAAAGGGAAATAACAATCCTTTTTTGTGTGTGATGTTCAATTCTTGTAAAACAACAGGAGGGCTCTGATCTGGCTTTCTTCTTGTCCAAGTCGAAGTGGGACAGTGTGCTTTAGCCATTCAGCAGTATCAAAGAGTGACTGCTTAATAATCACTAAGTTGATTTCAGAGAGACATGAGTTTCTGACTTTTCTTCAGTCATCCTCTATGAGAGGGGGCAAGTATGATTGGTATGAATTGTGGAGGAGAGAAAAAGATAATTAAGACTTGGGAGATAGCAGAATGTCCCAATCATTATTATACTTACTCAACAAGCCCTATAGTCTTCAATGGTCAATAGTGACATTACATTGGCCTGTTATTGCTAATATTAAAAAAACACAATGGGTCGAATAACATGTGCAATAGATATTTCTGCTGGTCGAGGAAAATGTCCTAAGATCTGGTCCTCCCCTTTTGGATGGTGCTGGCTGGTCTTTGCAGCTGCTTGTGGTCTGTATGTGCATCAAGCACTGAGCTGAGGTAAACCCGAGAATGAGATAAACAGTCTCACATAGTCTTAAAGGCAGAACTCTATATTCTCATAAACACATAAAAGTAGCACCGTTGTAAAAATTGATAGAAACTGATCATAACAAAAACCTGGGCAAGGGAAAACAGATCACTATAAGAAAATGTTGTGTGGTAAAACAATTTAATTAGGGGGAGGACAAGATGAAGGAGAAAGGTCAGTCACAGTCAGCTTGTTATGGTCATGTCGACATATTAAATACACTATATAGTTTGGACAAAACCAATAAGAACCTCTCTCTTGGCACAGAGATGAATGCTCCCAGATACCTTTGTGTTTCGAATACCTCAAAGAATCCTGCTCCCTCTCTGGGACGGCTTTTTTTTTGTGTGTAATTCACAGCAAGGCTTTATCAGTCGATGCCTACTTCACTCAACTCCCTGTTTGTGTGAAGATTAAATATTAAATCAGTGTTCTTTGAAAGTCTCCAAAGCAACTCAGTACACATTTTAGTAGGCTCTTAAAATTGTATTTTCATTTTCTGTTTTCATGATTGGGGATTACTTAGAAATGAGAGGTTCACCAGGGTGAGTTTGAGGGTGAAGGAGGAGGCCTGTGGGGTGTAAAATTTAAGGATGCGCCCGGTCTCACCCTGCACTTGCATGACCCTGAGAGTGAGTTCCTCCTTAAATTTTGTGCCCCGGACTCTCCACTTGCCTCGCCCTAGTCCCATCCCTGAAAGCCACAGATAAACATGTGTGAAAAGTGCACCTAGGATGTGTGCAGAGCAACTTGGGACATCTCAAACATTGTCTCAATCTGAGTTTGGGTATCTGGTAGTAACTTCTTAATGAGAAATGCAGGGAAATCAGCTCCAATGTCAAGGTGAGTTCCTGCTGAGCAAATGACACCAGGAAAGAAAAGCTCCTCTTTTGGTCTTTGCTTGAATAATAATAATAATAAAAAAGACCTATAATTGGATTTCCTTAAAGACTTGGAGAACTCACATCTTTATAACTTTTCAGATTGAAAGGTAGTCCTTTTGAATTCTATTAACTTTGCAGCCTACATCTTTTAGAAAGTAAGATTATGTAGCTTCTGAAGAAAACCAGGAACAATGAAGTGAGCAATATTTGCATTCACAAGTTATTCTGTGTTGGCAGATTGTCATCTTTTGTAGAAATATCACAATTTTTCAAAAGGACCACTTTGAAGATAAAGAATTATATTTAATCATTTTTTTTTGTTGTTAATAAAAAAGTCATTTTGAATGCTCACTTTGACAGTCAAAGATCTCATTGCCCTTAAGCATGGCATAGCCTACTTCGGGTACCTACATGGCAATCAAGGGCTTCGTCCCCCTCTCATCTTCAACTCTGCCGGGATAATAGCCTGCATTCACACCCCTGCCACTTACTTTCTAAAGGTCCCTGCTCGCAGAAGAATGAGAATCTAGGAAATTTGGTTGTCTAAGAAATTTTAGTAGCTGGACATACAAAGAAACGGTGGCTTATAGCTACAGGAGGAAAGAGGAGCTGGCAAATTTAATGGATGGATCAGAATACTGTATTTTTTATCCTAAGATAGCTTAGTTTAAAAACCTAAGCCTCAATGACCAGTAACACTGGAGAAAGAGTTGACCACAACACTTGGAGTCACTGATGAGAAAGCAAGATCTCCGGATAGGATGCCTTCCCTTATTTCTTACAAACATTTCAAGGGATTGAGATGGGTAGATTGAAATGTCTCTCTTAAAAAACTGGAGATTTTCACATCACAGGAAGAGTGGTGGCAGTTTTTATACATTTGGAACTAGACATAACAATGCCACGGTCAGGCCTCAGAAGGTGATCATAAATGAAAATGCTGTAGTATTGAGTATATGGCTTCTATTCTGGGTTCATGTCTCCTGCTTATTTAAAATTTAGGCAGTGGGAAGATCCTTCTCTGCCCCTGGATGGAACACCCTGTGACTTTTATGCTTACCCTTGGGTAAAAGATTGGTATATGATCCCTTTAAGCTAAAAACAGTCTCAATTCAGAAGTTAGATTTTCTGGCCCAAATGTTAAACTATTGCTGTCATCCTCTTTTAAAGGTAGACTTCCACCCTGAACACCCATTTCTATGCTCAGACTTGTAATTGACTTCTTTTGGTTCCTACTTGCCAGCTGATTTACCTCTCCTCCAGGGTCAAAGCTTGGGGAAGTTGGACACGTGAGAGTTCTTCCTTTGGGGTGGTTTCCTGGTTCTATAGGTGTCGACTGACCCAGGGAGCTGCCCTCTCTGCCAACAGGGTTGCAGGTGTGTGGGACACAGCTCTCAGTGGCTCCATTGCAGACAATGTCCTCACCAGGCGTGAGATGAAGGAGTCATATCCCCCCTTGTGTGGAGGATCCTCACACTACCAGCAGTTTGCTCCAAATAAACCTCTTCACAAAGTCCTCCTCTCTCTTCTTTCCAGCCCTGGCTCTTTTAAGTCCCTGTGTCTGCCAGCTCTCTGATGCTCATGTGAGGACCTGATACCTTAGCGCCCTTGCCAAAATTGGGGTCTTGAGGACCCCATTTTAACATTGTGATACATCAATGAAGTAGAATAATCAAGAGATTTTTTTCTAGTAAACAAAAATAACTTAATAAAATGTCTAGTGATTCAGTGTTCTTTGTCTTCTTAATATTATCTATTTGCTAAAAACCTTTCACTGAACCCTGCTCCATCCCAGCTATGGTACAGCTCACTCTCAGCTAGAGTGTGTGGAGGATGTGGATCTGCACTGACGTCCTTCCACCCAACGTCTAGTTACTCGGTCAGCCAGGTGCGGAGATGCTCCTCGTTCACCAGGGCCTCGCCGGAACGTGGGTATTCACCACCTGCCCTTCGTTCCTTAGTTGATTTTAGGCAATTACGCCCAGTCCCTCAAAAGATGGAGGTGATTTCTAAATGTCCATTTCTTTGAAAGGGTAATATATACTTTCCCCTTATACATATTAAATCTCTAACTCACAAAGAAATGATTTCATAAACTACTGGCCTGACAGCCTTTACACATAATTCAACCTCCTCAGGATGGGGTCTTGTCCAACATCAGGGATGTAAATACGATCTCTACACCACCAAAGGCTGCCATACACATGTTTGGAAAAGTAAGCTCGATGCCACCCTGGCCATCCAGTAGGCAGGAGCTGATGGCTTCTCCTGTTTCTGGTTGTTTGAGGCATACTGATGTTTGACAATAGTATTCCGACCTTCTGGAAGGAACTAAGGTATGTGATACAAAAGGATTATAATCTAGGAAACCCTTGGAGGGACGACAGTAGTAGCCAACACCTAAAGAACTTTCTTTCTTTGTACTTTCCTCCTTTGTTCTCTCTTAGTCATGCAGCAGAATATCCGAAGGTCGGGCTCAGGGAGTATGCTGAGGCTGAGAGAAGGAGCCAGAAGCTGACTGTTTCAGAAGTGTTCCTGGATGCAGGCTCTTAGAAGGCAGTTGGTGTTTCTTGCTAAGTTGTTCCTTTCAGCTCACCAGGGTGGGAAGTTGACAGGTACTGCAAAAACACAGGGAGAGAAGGGAGCCCAGCACAGAATGAAATTTTAAAGAAAATTATAATTCAGCATATCAGTATTCAAACCACATACTCTCTGCTCATGAAAGCTTTAATGTGGGCAAAAATCTTACCTAAGCAAAATATTTGCCTTGAAAGAAAGTATGAACAACCCAAATTAAGTAATTCTCTATAATATTCTATTCTTTGCTATAGACAATTTAATTCAACACATTTTATTGAACGTCTTCACTATGGTTACAATGAAGACATCAATTTAAATAGGACGCAGGCCCTGCCTTCCAGGGGCTTACAGAAATGGGAATATTAACTGGTATTTGATAGTTAACCATCTATATCTTTAAATCCAAATTGGTTTTTAATGTAGCAATGAAACTACCAGTTTCCTACTATGTGACGATCATGACAAAGGAAGATATTTCTAATGTTAATAATTTCTCCAACCCAAAGAACCAAGAGGGTTTTAACAGCACAATGGCATTTAAAAGCAAAACCTACACAGTCTGTTCTTTTCTTCATGAAAGAAGGCAGAAAATGTGCTTTTGAATATGCATGTCCCCTCGTGCCAGGCACCCTTTATTATCTCCTAATTCCTACAGGATACTTCTTGTCTCTGTGATTTAAACAAAAAGTTATTTCTTAAATCTCATCCTCAGGTCTCATTCTTTCATTTACTCATTGAGCCTAATTTCGTGGTCTATCATGCAACCTTATCCACTCTATAACTTAGCGTATCATTTTACTCTCAAGCTTATCGACATCTTTTTCTCCAATGTCAAGTTATTTTTCATAATGAACTACCACCTTGTGTTCTTGTTAAGTGAGACTCTCTCCTGTCCTATTGCTTAGTGCTTACCTACCTCTGTGCTTTTTTCTAACTTCCCTCTTCCTTTACTCTCCATTCACTTAAATCCTTCCTATGTTTTATGTCTAACACAAACACCTCTTTTCCTGGTTACCCCAAGAGGTCTCCCCTGATATTTTCACTGAAACCAAACTTTTCTTGTGGTGAGTGCCCATCCTGTTAGTCATTGGTGCTATTCCTTGTCTTTGGTTCTCTCTCTCATTTGGGGCATGTTGTAAGATTGTTCGTCCCTGGCCTTGAGCTCAAGCATGGTCGAGGCACATTTTTAGCCAATAAAATGTGGATGGAAGTAATATGTCACCTCCATGTGGAAGCTTTAAAAGTCACTCGGTGCTTTGCCTTGTTGTCATCTCCCTCTGCCATGGCGACTGGTGGTATTCCAGGTGGGGACTGCTCCATCAGCCTGGATTGTAGACTGAAAATCATCATAATAATGTGGAATTGAGCCTACAGTTGGTCTGCAATAGACATATTATAGGAGCAAGAAATAAACTTTTGGTGTTTAGGCAAGATTGACGCTATTTGTTAATGCAGCAAAACCTAGTTTATTCTGACCGATAGTGTGGATACAAATTACTGATATCTTTTTTTATCCAATTCACTTCAAAAATATGTACTGATATCCAGTCCACTTGAGCCTTCTGATGACGGCAGCCCTGGGTAACATCTAACTGCAACCACAAGAGGGACTCCAAGGGAGAATGGAGAAGGAAAGTAGAATATTTGGTCACCAATTTTCTCAGTAACCATGGATTCTCTTTTCAAAGGAGTCTTTTATACAAAAGGATAAGCTTGGAAATGATTAAGATGGACCTTCTTTGGCTGCCTTTGAAAAGACTGGTATTTCCAGAGCGCTGCCCTTGGCCCTCTCCTTTTCTCTGCACATTTTCTCTGAAAAATCCCAAACTCCACCATGATATCAACCACAAGCTTTATGTCTCCCATATCTATACTTCTAGCTATAGGAAGACCTGCCTAACTGAGCACTTCCTAGTTTTTGGACCCACAATAGCACAAGCAAAATAAAATGGTTATTTTCAGTCACTAAGTTTTAGAGTAACTTGTTATACAGTAACAATCACCAGAACTGTGAGTCACCTTCACAACTCTTCTCGCTCCTTCCCTCATTAGTGCTGGTCCTGGAGCCCATGGGCTGGAAGCCTCCCTTATCCCACAGCCTCTTACACAGGGCCCCATTCAGACATTGACCCATCCTGACCTCTCCACACCTGATCAATTCCAAGATTCTGATTCAGAATAGTCTGGATGGCATATCAAATGTGGATGAATCTAACCAGCCCTTGGTATTCTCAAAGTTGTTCAAAGTAGTAATGTGCAATTTTGCTTTTCCTTCTAGGATTTTAGTATGGAAAGAGAAGATACATTGGCATAGGGAAGATTCTCTTTATCCTTTGTCTGATTTTCCCTTGATGGCAAAAAACTTCAGAAAATTTTCTAAGCATCCATGTCCTGGCTTCAGACTTAGGAACATGGCAGAATGCCATAGCTCTGGATAGATTAGCTGGACTTGACAATGTATCAATGCTGGTGAATAGTGGGAAACGGTGTTGTCAAGGTAGGCTGTGGCCAGGATTTGGAGGACCTTGAAGGCCAGGCTAACCCAATTCAACTTTATCCTGTGGGTGGTTCAGAGACATCAACATTTTTTAAGCATAGGAAGGCATGACTATAAGAAAGCAGAATTGAAGTCTGTATACAGGGCGAGGCATATTCTAAAGGAACCAAGCCTGGGGTCAGGAAACTATGGCAGAAGTCTAAGTATCAAGGGAAAGGGAAAGGGATTCTGCAGTAAGAGCTGGCAACAAACTGGAGAAGAAGGCACAGAGATGAGAGACATTGAGAAGGAAGAAGATTGAGAGGACCTGGTCATCACTTACAGTAACATATGGGACAGGTAGTTGTGCAATAACCTGATTAATATGTATGATTATTCCTACAATTAAGCATTTGATTGTGTGTACCATGTGCTAAGACCTCTATGTAGATACTTTCATTCATTCTTGCAGTAACCTTGAAGGCATATACTCTCGATATTACCATTTTATAGAAGAAATACTCAAGGCACAGAAGTTGATGCCGGAGTTACACATATAGCTAATAAGTGGTAGAGCCAGAATTTGAACCCAGGCAACTCACCTTCAAAGCTAATGCTCTTTACCACTCCGCTTTGTCCCCTCTATTTATTTTTAGAACTTCCAGCCTTCTTTCTTTTAGTCTGATCACACTTGGAGGGCTTAATAAAACATTATTTGATGCCGAACCTCATTTTTCAATTGCTAATAAATGACCATCCTTCCCTGACCGAGGAAATAAATCAATTATATTCTGGGTCTATGGAAGCATTTTCTGAAATAGGGTCTGTGTGGGTCAGCCAAGAACATATTAAGTGGTATAACAATATCATTACCAACTCTTCACCACTCTGATTCTGTATTGCTAGATATTTGCAACAATAATTGCTCTATAAATCCATATGTGAAATTTGCTTTAAAAAGGAGAGAGAGAGTGAGAACCTCAAAAAATGTGACTTTCCTAGAGTTTTAACTTTAAATGTCATGCAAACTTACATTTCAAGGTGACCTACTTCAATAATAGAAATATCATTCATGGAAAAGATGATCAAAAGTACAACTATAACCAGAAATAATCTGAGAACTACATTGTTAAATATAATATAATGAAACACATTTTTATTGTTCCCTGTGAGAGGTAATCCGATAAACTAAGGCATCTTGAAAATTAAATACGTTTTTCAGGAAGAGAGGGGTGGAAATAGGTAAGAAGTGAATTTTGAAAATGATTGTAACTACTTTATATCTGCATGGTGCCTTTGCCACAAGGGCCTTCATACATTTCAAGAATGACTTACCAAACGTGCATTGATCCTTTCAACATCCTCAGAGAATATGTGAGAAGTAAACAGTATTTATCAATAAGTTTTGTCCTCTTGCAAAAAGAAACCCAAACCTTGGCAACCTAAAGGTGATAGAACACCTTTTTCTGCGACAATCTCTGTAAGCTCATTGACTGTGGACACAGCCAGAATATTGGGACTGAACTGCTAGGTTCCGATGGACCCCTGAATGAAATGGGAGGGGGAGGTCTGTTTGCTTGCCTTCTCTAATCCTCCTCTCCCTTTTTCCTTCCCTCTTTTACATTTTCTAAAATGGCTCATATTCTAAGCATTGGAAGGAAATCTAATTCTTGCTTTTACTCTTTTTTTCTTCCTTTATACTTTATATGAAAACACAATTTCATCATAGTAGTTCCTGATTTACATTTCTGCTCCATTGGTGGATTTTCCCCTTGGTGTTCAGCAACATCTCACTCCTAATGACTATTTATAGCCCCCCAGGGTTTCTGTGGCCCTAAGTATCACCGTTGAATTTATCAGAGTTCTTGCCTATCCTGATTGCCTGGGTGCACCTGCTGTGGGATTTATAGCCTTGAAAATAAGTACCAAACACCTAGTGGCTTCTAAACTTTTTTTTTTTTTAAATCAGTCTTTTGAGATAGGTTGCTTCCCACCCTTTCCCTCCTTAGGAGGTCCACAGTAGCTGTTTCTACATGATGTTGAATCATCAAGATGAAAAGTGAAAATTCTGTCAATCTCCTGTTCTCAGCTGTAGTTTAATGTAAGAGGCATTTGTGTGGTTGTTGCGATGAAAACAAGGTTGGGAGGGGGAAGGAGCTAGATCTCTGCCTGCCAGGCCTTCTTGTCTCTCATCCTGAATTACTTGGCCCTTTATCCCACCACCATCACCTTGAGATCAAAAGAGGTGTTGTCTACTTTCAAGACCAAATCCTGGGTATCAGTGTCTTCTGTCTGCAAATCTGTTCCTCCTCTCCCTGCCCCATGCACTTTGTCCTGCCCCACACCTCCTCTGTAGTCCTTTCCTTTGTAACACAAACTTACTCCCTTTCTATTCACAGGGAATGAGGATTATCTCAGCTAAAGACCATTTGGATGCACATGTTCTGCAGCATCTGTCAGTTCAGAACAGGGCAAACATGAAGAATGAGAGACTTCTGATGAGAGATGATGGATTACTTGTTTAATCTAGGATTGTTGGCTCCATTTCTTATGTGAAGGAGTGGGAGACTGAATGCACAAAACCCCTGGACCAAGCCAGTGAGTGAGGCTAATGTACAGACTTGCTGGTTTAAGAGACACCAATGAGACCAGCTCTGCTTTTCCATGTAGCTCTCAGGACCAAAAACTCTGGGCATGGTCAAGTGGTAAGGTTAGAATGGTTTGAAAAGAACTCACTTCCACGCATCATCTGTTCCCCTTCAAAGCAGCCACAAACATGCAATCTTATTCCTCGGACTGAACAGAAGACTCTACTATTTTTCCTCTGGAGCTGAGGTATACCCACAAAGGGGCCTCTTCATTTTGAGCTGAGGTGTGAAGAACGCCCCCTGCCTTTGGAAGGGAGCCCTAAAGCCACATGACTGCTGAAATCTGAAGGTCGCCGCCTTCTGTGACTCAGACCTAATGGGGCTCTCCTGTCACATTCAATTTATATGATTTAGCTTATTATCCAGTTCGTTTGTGTTTAACCCACGTGATTCATCTCAAATAGGTAAGTCTTGAGGTCCTTTCTGTCCCCATTGGCTTCCCAGTCCTGTAGCCACTATCATATTGGGCTTTGGCTTCAGGTCACTACATAGCCCACTGGAGGTCTAGCCTGGTTCCTTACACATGGGGAAGATGGCTTGTCAGTGCCTGTGGCTCAACAGTAGCCCTATCCACAACCTGGGATTTCTCTTTCTCTAGTATCCAAGGAAACTTGGCTCTCCCCACTCTTTACCCATTCCTTGATCCAATACACGCTCTGTAGTCCTCCTTCATGCTTCCTATGAGCTGCACTTTGCTTTCTGTATTTTGTCTGTTTGGACTTTTTTAACACTACTCAGTGACACCTATATCTGGCTCTCGCTCCCCAGATAAATCCCTCTCATCACTCCCAAGGCCTTACTTTCCATTTCCTCTGTATGAGCAGTCCTGGCTCATTGCATCGATCCCATGCTCTGGATATAAGCCCTCTCGTCCCGTTTCAGGATTCCTCATGCTTCGAGGGTGGTGTACTCTTTGTACACATCCAGCAACCTCTATAGTATCTGTATCATCTGTTAGTTGTCATTAACAAAGGCATGCACATTTATATGGGAACATAAATAACTGTGTGTAGAGAACTGTAGTTTCTCTACAAGTCTTATACATTTGTACCAACACAGTCCTAAGCAACCACTGAAGACCATCATATTAGCAGAAAATATCTGGCATGTGGGCTGTTGGGTGTTTTATTTTTGGTATTTTAACTGCTAATTGGGTGCTATGTAGTTACAGACACATTAAACAAGAACCCATCCAAAGCTGCCTGTTTGGTTTGCTTTTGCCTTGTGGGCCAGACATTGACAGCCAAATGGCACCAAAGAGAGGGAAATGCTAAGCTTTGGATTCATTAAAGTCGTTTACAGTGATTTCACTCGTTATTTTTGTTCTATCTATAGTAATATTTCCGAGATGACTGACCCCTGTGGTTTATTTTCTTAGTCCCCAATTCTGACTTTGTCTTCCCTTTCATAGTTTTCCTGAGAGATCTGAGACATAGAAGGAAGCCGTCATCACAAGCTTCCCGTTTATCCAGAGTGTGGGAGAGCTGCGTTCCAGCTATCTCTTCCCCACATCCCCTGCACGGCAGCCAGAATAGAAGGTGGGTGAGGTCCCAAAACTCATGAGGACACTAACAAGTGGTCTTGAAGTTGGGATTGCCAGTGAATGGGAGCTATAAGAGGATGCCATTTCCATAGTCCCTGACACACTCGGAGCTCTCTCCCCATCTTCTGCTGCCTTCTTTCCCCCTCAGAGCTGCTGGGTGAGTGGAACTGAGGACTCTTGTACAGTGAGAGAATTGCCATACCTTCCAAACCATGGGTATGGCTACCTGCCTAAGACTCGGGTCAAGTAAAAGACATATTTGGGGGAGGAAAGGGATATTTGAGGTATTGTAAGAAGAAAATATCTAAAAATCTAAGTAGATACTCCAAGTGAATATGCACACACTTCTATTCCCTCTGCTTCCCTCATCCAGGCCAAATCTCCCGATTTCAGGGTCCCATGGCACCGTGTACCTCTCCTTGGTAGCACTCACCACAGTTGCGATTTTGTATTTGTCTGTGTGTTTATTTGATTAATGCTTCTTTTACCCCCATAGACTGTAAGCTTCTTGAGGCCAGGAAGAGAGTCTATGGTTCAAACTACCATGGCATCTCCTGTCTCTGACATGGTGCCACCGAATACATATTTAGTGACAGATTTAATACAATTGGTTGTGTGTATATTACCCAAAAAAACTGGACTAGAAATCCTGCTAGGGCTTTGTTGGGAATGTTACAAATAGGCACAGTGTGCAGATCGTATGGTGGAGTCTGGCTCCAAACAAGGCCAACAGACCTTGTATTTAAGAGTCTCTTTGTGGAGTTGCTCTGCCCACATATGACTAAGCTGACTAGTTCACTGAGAGTGCTAATTTGGATGACTTGATTGGTTATTTGGGTGAGTTGACTAATGCCTATTTTGGCTTCAGACAAACATAGTAAACCTGAACTAGTTCCATGTACGAACTAATATACCCTCCAATATTTAATCTTCTGACTTTCTGGTTTTTCACCAAAGTGGTGGAACTCCTTGACACATAAAGAATGCTTTCGGCCTCCTAGGATATTTCAACACATTGATTAGGCCACTTGGAATTCCTCTTGCTGTTTGTTTTATAAAGTCGGGGAATGTTGGGGTATTTTTTGAGCTATGTTGAAGGCGGGTAGCAAGCACTTCGAACTTTCTGCTTTCCCCAGCAGTCATCCCCTCTGCTGTTTTTCCCTTCCGCTAAGCCTTTCTGCCAAACCCGTCATGCCTCCCTTTTGCAGTGCTCAATTCCTGCTCTGTCCTTGAAAGAATTCTTTGAGCTTTCTTTTTGTCAGCACTTCATTTTGGTAGAGTTGCTCAATGAATTACTACATAAATGCTCTTATCAGAGTCTGAAATTATATACCTGGAGATCTTTGTAGTTTTCTACAAAGTTTTCTGGTTTCAATGAATATTCAAGTACTTGTCCAAGAAGTCTCTTTCCTGCTACTGAGAAGTTTACATTTTTGCCATATATAACTTAATTTTAATTATGCACACACACACACACACACACACACACACACAGTGTAATTATGAGAGTGAGTGAGAAGGACAGTATTCAGCTCTTAGCTATTGGCTTCATTAAGTCACTGACAGGGTCTTAATTCATATATTCATATTCTAATACAGTGGATAAGCTACTTCAAAAGGTGATGATAACATCATATTCATTAAATAGGTATTTATTGAGCATTCCTTATGTGTTAAGCACTCCTTAATCACTGGGGGTATAATGTTGAGCAGACATGATAAATACCTACACTAAGCTCCTAGTATAATAGGGGAGGGAATTTAATCCAATAATTACACTTGTTAGTGTAAAATTTTACCGGTGATAAGAGCTAGAAAGTAGAGGTAGGTGTGGTATCCTGAAAGCCTGTAAGAAAGAGTTTGACCTAGCCAAGGATATTGGAGAACACTTCCTTGTAGAAGCAATGGTTGAAGTAATATCTGGAAGAAGAGTGATTACTAAATAGGTGAATGAAGTGGGAATATATTATAAGAGGGGAGAAGAGCATGTGCAAAGGCCTGGGGATAAGAGGAAGTGTAGCATATTTGGAGCCTGAAGAACTGGATTAAAGAAAAGGTGTTTGAATGCATCAGAGAGCCACCAGGAAAGCTAGGATTTGCAGGACCAATTCCCAAAAGAGAAGGAAAGCACACTCAGATGAGCCTCAGTCTTGCATCTGTTTACCTTCAGGCATTTGCCAATCTAAGAAATGGAGAAAAGAAGGTAGGCAGAAAGTGGTGCTTGGAGTTTTCTGCACTTGCATTGGGCTGAAAGATAAAAGTTGGAGTTTGGAGTTGCCAAGGTTCTCAGGACCTGAGTGGCCAGGAGGGGAGGTAATCACAGAGAAGTGAATCAGAAATTTTCTATGCACTTGCTGAATTGTTAAGCAGTGTGAATGTGAGGAGAGATTTCAAGACACTGGAAAAAAGGCAGCATTTAGGAAATAAAGAGCTCAGCAGAGAGAGAAGCAGTCTCCTGGGTCTGGGGGAGAAGTGGGTGGGGTTCAGAGCCCCCCAAGGACACTGGTAAACAACCCAAGTTTTCAGTTGAGACCCTAGCAAGGCTACATCTTAAGAATAAGTATTCCCTGAAAGCAAGACTAATTCAGAAGCCTATCAGCTCTAACAAGGGTTGAAACTCCACTTTGGATCATGGTGGTTTGTCCATACTTTGTCCTCCAGAAGAAAATTAAAACTTTTTTGGGAAAAAATCACCTAGAAGATGCCTGGGTGGCTCAGTCAGTTAAGCATCTGCCTTTGGCTCAGGTCATGATCCCAGGGTCCTGGGATCAATCTCTATACACTTCACTGAAGTAGAAGTTCCCTGAGTTTTCATAGAGTTTGCTTTCTTCCTCTGTGGACTGCAGGTAACTTACCAAGGCTTCAAGCATGCTAGCCACCTCTTTCTCATCCTGTCCAGTAAGCATGATGTCATTGATGTAATGGATCGGTGTGGTATTCTTTGAGATAACAGACACTTCAGATCTCTTCCGACAATATAATGATGGGGGCAGGAGAATTAACATAGCCCTGAGGCAAAATTATAAACAAATATTGTCCATTCCAAGTTAATGTGAACTGTTTCTGCTCTTCTTTTCTAATTGGAATGCAAAAAGAATACATTTGTCAGATCAGTGGCAGCATTCCATATAGCTGAGGCCTTGTTAATCTGCCCTAGCAACAACACCATGGCACAGCAGATGAAGCCAGGAAAACTACTTGGCTGAGCTCGTAGTAGTCTACGGTTGTTCTCTAGGATGCATTCAGTTTCTGTATTGGTCAGACTGGTGAATTAAATGGACATATGATGGGACCACCAGCTCTGAATCCTTTAGGTCTTTAATGGTGACATCAATCTCCTGCCAACACTCCTAAGAAGAAGTATTGTTTTCCACTTTCTATCTTGGCTGGTGTGGCTGGGAGTCTCAGATATTTCTATACAGCCTACCTCATGATGAGAGCTCTTACCATGCAAGCCAAGGACCCAATGTGTGGAGTTACTTCAGCTTCCAAGTATATTAATTCAAGGAATACACTTGGAACTGGGAAATGATGACTGAGTGGGTCTCCAGTTTCAGTGGGCCCACTGGGAACTGAGTTTAGTCAGGACTCCCTTTATTATCTGGTCCCTACTTTCTCCTGAACTATCAAGGGGGTTATGATGACATGTTGGATCAAGATGGGTTGCAAGATCAAATATGTCAAATAATTTTCCAAATTCCCAGTATGAAACAATAATTTACTACTTAACAGAGATTCATTTAAGTCTATGGACTTAGAAGAGTATTAAAAAAAAAAAGAATGGGGAGTGCTGACAGCAAAATGGTCAAATAAGATGTCCACTCATATCCTCCACCTCAACAATAACAATCTGGCATCCGTCCATGGACAAAAGTGCCTTTGTGGGGCTTCAGAATCTAGGTAGGACACTGTGAAACCCCAGCACAGTTTGAGACTCAGGAGAACTGTTTTCAGAAAGAAGGCTTGCACCCAAGCAACTAACTCACTGACTGTGATCCTGACTACAAACTCAGAAACAGCTCTGTACCCTAAGGACTTGACTGTAGCCCCATTTGACTTTGTTCCTGTCACTAGCCCTAGGCACCAAGGGACCGGGGAGGGGGGTCACATATTTCCATGCATCAGGTAATAGACACACAGACTTTGGACCTGGACACCCTAAAGTGGCCCAGGAATAGCTCCAGTCCCTCTTGGCTGCAGTGTGGGGAGCACGTGAAGGTAAGCCTGCCAAACACCCATTGAGAATGTAGATTCTGAAAAGGTCCTCTAACGGGGCTTGAGTCCATATCAGTCACAGTCCATGAGCAGACCTGCTGGCACAGGGATCCGGTAGGAGACACTCCCATCTGCACCCCTGGAGATCCCAAAAGGACCCTATACTCAGTTCCAGCTCCCTCTTGGTCACAGTATGCTAGCAGTCCTACAGGCCCAGGGAAGCAGAGGGAGATACTCATGCCTATACCTGGCTCCTGACCCCTCCAGCGATAGTCAAGGAACAGTCCAGCCGACCCAGGGACCTGGGAAAGAATATGCCCATTTTTGCCCCCAAAGCCATAGCCTCCATCTTGGCTATAGACTGAAACAGGTCTGGGGCGTGGTTCCTGTCCCTCTCAGCTATGGTCGAGGCTACTCCTGCCCACCCTGAGACCCAACCAGTTCCCAGTAGGAGCCTTCTTGGGGACTGGTAAAGACCTTCTCCTGTTGGCTTTCTAGGATGATAAAATTACCTCTGGAATCACAGTCATGCTGGATCAAAACCAGTTATGAGGCTGCCCCTGGGTCTGCCATGGGTCTATGCTTTGTAGGCTTATTACCAGGGACTTGGTTAGGTGTGGATTCTGTCTGGCCCCTGGTGGATAGGTTTGCCTCCAGTACCTTATTCAGTATGGAGGTGCTAGGAGAAGTTTTCACTTAAGGTTCCACAACTGGAAACCTTACACATTGGGAATTCTTACACAAAGGGGCCTTTAGCAGGTCCCTGAGAAAGCTCCTGTCTGGTCACCTGATGGTCAAAGTATAAATCAGAAAGTATCTTGAGATAAATGAGGATGAAAATACAACATGACCAAACTTATGGGATGCAGACAAAACAGTTCTAAGAGGTGAGTTTATAAATGCCGATGTTAAGAAAAGAGAAAAATCTCAAGCAACTTCACTTTTATAACCACAAGGAATTAGGAAAAGAAGAACAAACTAAGTTCTTCTTAGTGGAGTTAGAAGAAAAGTTAGTAGAAAGAAAGAAATAATAAAAATCATAGCAGAAATGAATGAAATAAAGACTAGAAAGACAATAGGAAAAAATCAATGAAACTAAGAACTGGTGTTTCGAAGAGATAAAATTGACAAACTTTTAGCTAGACTAACCACAGAAAAAGAAAGTGGACTCAAATAACAAAATTACAAATGAAAGAGGAGACATTACAACTGACTGCAGAGATACAAAGGATCAAGAGAGGTTATTATGAGCAACTATACATCAATGGATTAGGAAACCCAGAATAAATGGATAAATTCCTAGAAACATACAAACTACCAATGACTGAATTGTGAATAGAAAATCTGAACAGAACTAATATTGACTAAGGAGATTGAAGCAGCAATCAAAAACGTCTCAACAAAGAAAAGCCCAGGACTAGAAGTTTCACTGGTAAAGGCTACCAAATATTTAAAGAAGAATTAATACCAGTCCTTCTCAAATTCTTCCAAAATATTGAAGATGAGAGAACACTCCCGAACTCATTTTATGAGGCCAGCATTACCCTGCTACCAAAGCCAGATAAAAACACTACAAGATAGAAAAGTACAGGTCAATATCCCTGATGAAGGTCCATCTGAAAAGTCTCAACCAAATACTACTAAAACAAATTTAACATCACACTAGAAGGATCATACATCATGATCAAACACGATCTTTCTTTGGGATGCAAGGTTGGTTCAGCATATACAAATCAATAAACATGACACACCACATAAATAGAATAAAGGGTTAAAAATCACATTATCATCTCAATATATGTAAAAAATTTTGCAAAATTCAACATTTCATGATAAAAACTCTCAACTAATTAGGTGTACAAGAAATGTATCTCAACACAATAAAGATCCTTTATAACAAATCCACAGCTAACATCATATTCAGTGGTGAAAAACTGAAAGCTTTTCCTCTAAAGTCAGAAACAAGACAAGGATGCCCACTCTCACCACTCCTATTCAATATGTTACTGGATGTCCTAACCAGAGCAATTAGGCAAGAAAAAGAAATAAAAGACAGCCAAATCAGAAAGGAAGATGTAAAACTGTCTCTGTTTGCAGATGACTTGATCTTATATTATAGAAAACCCTAAAGACCACCAATTAGACCTAATAAACAAACTGAGTGAAGTTACAGGATAAGAAAATCAACATATGTGAATCAGTTGCATTTCTATACACTAACGATGAAATGTCTGAAAGAATTTTTTAAATCCCACTTACAATAGTATCAAAAACAATAAAATACTTAGGAATAAATTTAACCAAGAAGAGGAAAGATCTGTATATTGATAACTTTAAGATATTGATGAAAGAAATTGAAGAAGACAAAAATAAATTGAAAGATATCTTGTGTTCATTAATTGGAAGAATTAGTATTGTGAAAATATCCATACTACCCAAATCCATCTACAGATTCAATGAAATCCCTATCAAAATTCCAAGGACATTTTTCATAAAAATGGAAAAAACAAAACTAAAATTCATATGGAACCACAAAGACCCCAAGCAGCCAAAACAATCTTGACAAAGAATTAAGTTGGAAGCATTGTACGTCCTGATTTCAAACTATACTGTAAAGCTGTAGTAATGAAAATAGTATGATATTACTTACCAAAGTATAGTAAAACATAAAAACAGAGATCTAGACAAATACAATGCAGTTGAGAACCTAGAAATAAACCCATGCACATACAGTCAACTAATAGTTGACAGAGGATCCAAGAATACTCACCTGGTAAGGATGGTCTATTTAATAAATGGGTTTAGAGAAATACTCTCATGCAAAAGGATGGTATTGGACCTCTATCCCACAGCACCCTCTAAAAATTAACTCAAAATATGAAAGACTCAAGTGTAAGACCCGAAACCATAGAACTCCTAGAAGAATACATAGGGCAAAATCTCCTTGACATGGATCTTAGCAATGATTTTTATTTAGGGTATGATACCCAAAACACAAGAAACAAAAGCAAAAATTAACAAGTAGAATTGCCTCAAATTAAAAAGCTTCTGTACAGAAAAGAAACAAACAGCAACAACAACCACAACAATGACAAAAAAACCCCCAAAAAACCAAGGTGGAAAAACCCCCCAAAATCAACAAAATGAAGAGGTAACTTACAGAATAGGAAGAAATATTTGCAAACCAAATATCAGTTAAAGGGTTAATATCTAAAATATAGAAGGAACTTACACAATTCAATAGCAAAAAAAAAAAAAATCTGATTAATAAATGGGCAGAGGAACTGAAGAGACATTTTTCCAAAGAAGACATGCAAAAGACAAACAGGTACGTGAAAACGTGCTTAACATCACTAATCATCAGGGAAATGCAATTCAAAACCAAAATGAGATATTACCTCACACCTGTCAGAATGGCTATTATCAGAAAGACAAGAGATAACAGTGTTGGTGAGGATGTAGAGAAAAGGGAACACTTGTGCACTGTTGTTGGGAATGTAAATTGGTACAACCATTATGGAAAACGGTATGAAGATTCTTCAAATAATTAAAAATAGGAATATCATATAACCCAGCAATCCCACTTCTGGGTATATATCTAAAGGAAATTAAATTTCTATCTCTAAGAAATATCTGCACCCACCATGCTCACTGCAGCATTATTTTTTCATAATAGGCAAGACTCTGTAATACCCTAAGTGTCCATTGATGGATAAGCCATTAAAAAAAGAAAAAAGAAAGATCCTATCATTTGGGACAATATGGTTGGATCTTGAGGGCATTAACTAAATTAAGTCAGACAGAGAAATACAAATACTGTATAATCTCACTTATATATGGAATCTAAAAAAAGGCTAACTCATAGAAACAGAATGGTAGCTGTCAGGACTGGGGGTGAGGGTGGGGTAAATGGGACGATGTTGGTCAAAAGATACAAACTTCTGGTTATAAGATGAACAAATTCTGGGGATCTAAAAGGCAGCGTGATGAGTACAGTTAACAATAACTTATTATATACTTGAAAGTTGCTAAGAAAGTAAATCCTAAATGTTCTCATAACACATTAACATTGTAATTATGTGAGGTTAACCAACTTTATTGTGGTGATCATTTCACAATACACATGGGTAGTAAATCACCATGTGGGACACCTTAAATTTACACAACATCGTGTGTCAATCATATTTCAATAAAACTGGAACAAATAAAAATAGCTTAAAAAAATAGAAAAAGGAATGAAAGGCTATATCCTGCAGTTAAACCAAAGAAAGAAAGTTGTATCCCTTTGCTAATATTAAAGATGAATTTTGGCCTATCTCCTGCAAAACTCAACACTCAGAGAAAAGTGAGGGTTTTTTTTTTTAACACTGAGCTGCCAAAATAAGTAAATGTATGTTTCAAAAATTTCTTGAAAATTATTCTGATGAATTGTCTAAGTAAAAGTTCATAATCTGAGGCATATTAACTACTTGAAGTGCACTTTGAGTAAATATCGATGATGTTAATTATGTTCAGCTTCGAATGGAATGTTTTTAAGTCCAGAAGTTTTGTGAAAGTTTAACGTTTTAATGTCCAAGTGTACAAATAAAGGTAAAATTATAAAGCGTGTGACCTTGTTGTTTCCCACAGCACTTTTAAAATTTTAATGACAACATTGTATACAGTGAAACTGCTCATTAATTTGAAAAGCAGCAAAAAGCTTTGGCAAGTTCTGAATGAACTAGAATTTAAACTATCTAATACTTTAGTGAAAAACAACAGTCCACTTAATCGGGTAGGAAATGACAATGCTTCAAATCACCCTGTGTTTTAACGAACCAGCATCGGACGAACAAGGTATAACTTATGTGGTGATTAAGCAGTTGGTGCTAGTATTTCAGAATCAGTTTCAAAAGTTAAAGAAAGTTAATGAATATGACAAAGGAGGTCAGGTCAGTACAAGCTTGAGATGACTCTCAACTTGAAAGTGTTTGATCAGACACAAGAATATTGGCACATTTTACACATCAACTGACATTGTGTGAAGGCTATTTTTTGTCATAAACAGTAAAATGGGCCAGTGGCGCAAATGCTTATGTTAGTTAGGTCTTCATTTATAAAGATAAACACAAATAAGTTGTAAAGGGCATGGGCTCTGGGCTCAGCCTGCGTGGCTCTGCTATTTGCTGGGGGCTCTGGGCAAGTTACTTAATCTCTGCCTCGGTTTCCTTACTATCAAGCAGTGTTGCTAATAGTAACTAATAAAACTTTCCCTGATCAAGTTCTACATTAGGATTTTGAAGTCACAGTGCCTGACACTAAGTTAAGTGTTCAGTAATTATTAGTTTGTTGTTATTATAAATACCTGGCACATGACAGACCATTAAATATACATCTGCACATACACACATATACTCATATAGATATAAATCTATCAATACAGTATATATCATATTATATTATATAATATCTAATATTATGTTAGATTCACATTATACTTAATATACATTAGATGAGATATCCAGGTGCCTTTAACTCACTGTAAAAATATGCTGACAGCCTCCTAATTTCTAAGCTTTGGATGCCCACGTTGAGGAATGATTTATTCCAATAGTTTCTGAGACCATTTACTATAAATCTCTGGAAATCTCTACTAAGGAAAAACTCAATTTTCCCAGGGAACTGAAGATACTCAATGTGCAAATTTTACCTTTCATTGTAACTATTAACATTTGTTAGCTTCACTATGTAGGGAAAAGACGACTAAGTAAACTGCTAATATCACAGGGTGAACCACAGGCTATATTTACCCTCACAAAAATCTCCAGAGAGTTCTAAGGGGAAAAAAAAAAAGAGGTGGTCTCAGATACACATAACAAAAAGGACATAGGTAACTGCTTCAATTTTCTATCAGATATTTACTAAAGGCACTTTCTAAAAACATCCATTATTTCTTAATAGATGACCATGTGAACGGCGCTTTTGCCATAGAGAGTTTCCTGCAATGAAGTTAATAACTGTAATATGGCCTTGCTCCCCAGTTAATAGGACAATAGCACATTTCATGAAGCCATTCTTTGGATACTCCCTTGGAGAATCTCCTCATTCAATTTGATCTCCAGCTCTTGGTAGTGCAGTAGTGTAAAGAAGAAAAAAGTGTACCCAATTCTATGGGTAATTAAGATTTGATGAACAAACTTACATAAGTACCGCATCTTGTGTGGTAGACCCTTGTGGAAAAAAGGGCATTCCCAGGCAGGAAATGAAACTGGCATGATCGAGACAGACCCATATAGCCATGGATCTCCAATTAGTCCTTTACAGATTTTTATTTATTTATTTGACAGACAGAGATCACAAGTAGGCAGAGAGGCAGGCAGAGAGAGAGGAGGAAGAAGGCTCCCCGCTGAGCAGAGAGCCTGATGCGGGGCTTGATCCTAGGACCCTGGGATCATGTCCTGAGCGGAAGGCACAGGCTTTAACCCACTGAGCAACCCAGGCGCCCCAGTTAGTCCTTTACAAAATGCCTAGCATGCAGTAAGTGCTAGATAAGTGAGTCAGAGTGCTGGCATTGGGATTTTCAGAAACATCCTGCTCTTCCAACTTCAATTCTCTCTCCTCAGTGTCAGGCTCAATGCCCAGTTTGTTTATCTGAGGAATCAATTCTAACAAATATGTTAATGACAGGCTTTTTTTTTTTTTTTCTCTCTCTGAAATATTTGTATTGTTGTAGGCTTTTCGGAATAGGAGGCAGAATGGAATGGTGCTGAAAAGCCCAACTTCTGGAGTCAATTCAGATCTTTACCACAGCTTGTAAACTTTAGTCCCTTAGCCTCAGGTCCCTCAACCATAAAATGGGGATAGTAAGATGACCCTACAGTGAGATGATCCATACAGAGCATTTAACTGCATTGTCATGACCAGTGGAACATGTGTGAATTACGGAGATTCAGATATTTGGGGATTTGGAGAGATTCTTGGAAGAAGGGAACATTTTCAGATCCCACGAATCATGCTTCCTAAGAAGTTATCTGGGCAGCCACAGTGCATGCTGGCCTCAAAAATCCCATAATATATGGCTTCCTGCCTGGTTCCCGATTGTGATTACATTAGAGATGAAAAAGTCTGACATTCATTCATCAATATTTATTTAGCACTTACTGTGTGTCAAGCATTTTGTAAGGTACTAACTAGAGATATAAAAACGAAGAAGACAGGGAACAGATAATTTGCAATTCAGTGTGATTAATGCTTTGGGATCCTACTTCCTCTCTTCCTGCTTAACCAGCTTTATTCACTGAGAGAGTCGCCTGGAACAATTTACCTGGTCTAATGTAATCTTTTTTTTTTTTTTCTCTATTTCCTTTAGGGCTGACTTTACCTTTAAAAACAAACAAACAACAACAAAACCCCGAAAAGCCTAGGTGTATTTCTTTTCATCTTTCCAGAGTGGCAAAAGCTTCTTCTCATCTATTCCCAGGTTGCGCGGCCGGGGTCTGACCTCTCACTGCCAGGCAGAGACCCCTAATGAGGGCTGAATTGGCCATGTCTCATTCTGATGAATAATGGGCTTCGTCACCCCTCAGTGCCCTCTAGATTTACTCACAGGTCTCCGGGGATGTTGTGGGCAAATAAATCCCCTGACCTGCCCGGAGATCCTTTTCTCCCGCTGAGCCCCTTCCTGGGGCTTCTCGCCAACTCTAGCTGGGCTGCCTCGGCCTCAACCAACCCGGGGGTGGGGGCAAACCCCAAGCACCCTGGGTCATCCCAATGCATGCCTGCATCACGCAGATTTCCAGAGGCTTCTGTCTGTTGTAGGCAGAGCCACTACCCCACGAGTCTTCTCTTTGAACATCAGCGTGTCCTCATTCTTTGATGCATCTATTTGTTAACCTGTAAGGATAGGTTCAATCCCTACATGGCCTCTTGATTCACTAACTTATGCCCAACAGAGTCAACTACGTCTCCATATACAGCATGATCCGCTGAGTCCTCCCGGCTCCTCTGAAGGCGTGGCTGATCGGTTTTGACCGTGAGCTGCTCTTCTGCTTCCAGACCTTGCCGTGGGTTTGATGTGAAATGGGAGAAAAACCTCATAAATAATGACAGCGAGGCTGCCGAATGGTTTTCTCCTAGCTTCTGGTGGTCTGTCTCCGTGACTCTGAGATAGTCGGTTGGTGCCCAACTCTGCCACTGCTACCGCCAGGCCCTTTGCAAGGAACTATTTTATCCTGTCTTTAGAAGAATATTTTTGCATTCAGAGCAGAAGTCCACTGAATCGACCAGAGGCACCGGAAAGAAGTTACATCAGGTCGCTCGTTAGGTTTGCCAGTTGTGTGGCGTGTCATTCCACGTCCCCTCGCAGATGATCTGAGAGCGATTTTTGGCTTTCAGTGCAGTTAGATCAAAGAAACGCCCATCAAACGTTGCCTCTAATCGCTTTAGACAGTTCAAGCTTCTGTAATACCCCAGTGTTTCAATTTAACATTTACTGTTGTGTGCCTCGTGGAAATAGATGCATTTGAAATTTGAGCCTGTTCTAATGGGAGGGAGGGGGAGGGGAGGGCTGACAACGTGGAAAAGGAGGAGGAAGATTTCTACCAAAATTTTAGGTGGCCACATGCCAGCTCCGTATCTCACACTCGTCCTCCTGGGTCACCTCAGGGGACCAGCTTCCATTCATTTCCTTCCGCTCCCCGCCCAGAAGCCCCTGCTCGCCGTGACTACAGACTGGATATTATCTAAACTCTCAGTGAATCACAGCTGACAGTGCTGCTATTTCTAAGCCACAGAATCACTCTTTGAACAAAATGCAAGCGCTGTGTCTTTTCAACCTGTTCTTCAGCAGCGGAAGCAGCAGGATTCCAGCGCTGTGTAATAACTGTCAGAAACAATTTCTGCTCTGTAAGTGAGGTGAAGCAAAATGTCAAAATATTTGAATACATTTCATTGAGGATATCTTCTTTTAAATTAGTGAAGGCTAGAGAAGAAGAATCCCATTCTCTCGCATAATAAATATGCATGGAACGGGGGAGCCCCGTGCATTCTAATAAAGCTGAGTCCTGGCTTGTTAATGCGGTATAGGTCCACAACAATAAAACACAATAATTACTAGTTAAAGAGATGCCAGTGTTGGCCTTTTACCAACACCCCTGAACGTATAATTCATAATAAATTTAGTAAGCCTGAAGTCGGCCTGTTAATTAACCTATTTTCTGCAGGGTCTGGGCTGGAGGAAACAATTGTGCAATCCCGACGAGGCATCGTCCCCAATGTGGATGTCTCGACGTTGGCTGGAAGGACTCTGCAGTCTGGTCACATGAGCCCCACCCCAGGGCCCTTGCCTGTGTGCCTACAGGTGAGAAAGTTTGGGAAGAAATGGTAAGGGAATGTCTCACCGTGTAATTACCATATTTTAAAAAAGAAATTGCAGGACAGTGTGCACGCTGACTGGTAGGTTTAGGGGATTCTTTTTTGAGTCAACATTTCAGGCAAGGAGAGCTGGGGAGAGGGTAAGCTTAGGATCCTAGGGGATCAATCAGCATGAACAACTCAGGACATAGGCTTTTCCACTCCTTTTACTCAAAACCCATTAACATAAATAGAAAACAGGCAAATATGTCACAGCGCTGGGAACAGGAAAGGGTATCATTTTCTGCCAGAAGTTAAGAAATTCCTGGACTGTAGAAAATAGCAGGGATAGGACTGGCCAGAACAGTGCGCACCGCAGTCAAACATAAACCAGGAAGGACACGATCCTGAACTTCCGTGTTTCTGAATCTGCTAACACCAGCCTGTAAACTAATAGGAAGAGGAGAAAGAGGTCCTGGGAAATTAGCAGGATTTTTTTGCATTGGAATATTCAGCTCCCCCTTTTCACTATCTCACACTGGACAACAGGTGGTGGAGATACTTGTCACCAAGCTTCCAGTTAATAAAGCATTCTGAGGAAAGTAAGGGTGTCACCCAAAGAGCCCTCGAAGTCGGGTAGAGGACTCGAGGGAGTGCTAATCTCCATGACCCATGTAGGTTAGGAGGCAAAGATATTAGCGTCCTCCAAACAGTAATATACTTCTTATTTTCCTGGTGGAGAGGAGGGGTTTAGAGTATGTGGGCTTAAAGCAGGCAGGCTGATGGAGACTCCTTTCCTCCTTCCAGGCAGGAGAGAAGCATGAAGGAGAAACTGAGGAAACCCACTCCACATCTAAATACCAATCAACCTTGCTCATTATTCATAGAATCAATGGTCAACGAAGGATCACTAGACATTGGATAAAAACTAACAGTGTAAAAGAGAAGAACCAAGTGAACTAGTATAATGGTTGAAAACAGATCATTCAAAGAACAAAAGAAAACATTAAATCAGTTCTGATTAATATCCTCAATGAAATTCAAAAGACTATTGATCCGTAAAAGTAGAATGCATTGTTACAAAAAAGAGAAATCAGGAAATGAAGAATTCTTGGAAATTAGAATTTTGATCGCTGGAACTTAAAAATTAACAGAAGGGCTAAATAGTAGAAAGGACATAGATAAAAGTATATTACTAATCTGGAAAAAAAAGTTGAGGAAATCTTTTAGAACATAAGAGGCATCAGAGACAAAAAATATTTTAAGAAATGAGTTTATGTGGAGGTACGTGGCAGATCAAAACCCAAGGTCCAACATCAATCTAATTGTTTTTTTTGGGGGGGGGTTATTTTGTTTTGTTTTTCGTAGGAGACAGGGAGAAGTGAAGGCATAATAGAAATCATAGAAAATAATGTGTTCTATACATACTCACCATTATTATTCATGTCTTATTGGGTGGCTAAGACACAAAAAGTAATTACTAGGTATAAATATCTATAAATAAACTTAAGGGTTCAAGTTTCCTGTCATCAGGAAAAAGCAAATTGAAAACAGTTCAATATGAGTGTATATTCTTCCATCAAGCATTTCAAGCTTGAGAATGGGGAAATGGGCCATCTCAAACATTGTTCCTGCGAGTATCAAATGGAAAGGCTTTTAGAAAGGGGGAAGGTATTTATCAAAACTTAAAACTCAGAGATTTGTAGAGACAAAGTATCCTTCTAGGTATTTATTGCAGAGGAATACTTGTGGGTATGCATGAAGCTTTAAGCAGAGGATGTTCATTGCACCTTACCTATCAAGAGAAGGGCAGCAACCCAAATGTTAAAAGTGGAGAAATGTGTAAAAGAAATGATGCTATATTATTACTGAGAGATAGGATGCAGCAGTAAAAAAATAAATGACACAGAAATGCAGTTCTTTGGAAACCTCAGAAGACAAACAGTGTGATGTTTGGAAAGGAGATAGAGAAGCACTGGGGGGTGGGGTGGGTTTTAGAGCTTGTCTTCTCTCTTCTGTGTTTGCCTCCAGCTCGCAGATGTGCAGAGCCCCAGCACCCCGCCAAGCCAGGATCGGGCTTTACCCCCTACCTGCTCTTTCCTTTACAGTCTGGGCACACACACAGCCCTGTAACATTCGCACCAACATTCTGTTCCTGGTGCAATTTTTCTTTTTAATTCATTCTCCTTCTAACCCAAAACTATGCAGAAAGAAGCATTTCTCCCCCTTAACCTTTGCTTTGCAGAGAAACTAAAGCGAATAGAATGGAGAGTCATTGAAATTTTCCATACAAAACCCGTACATTTTAAGGATTTATGTTGTAAGTCAGTCCAGTGCCTTAGTATCTTTTGTGAAGGTCACTGTTGGGAGTGACGAGAAAATGTAACAGGTACGATTTGGGCAGTAGTAAATAAGGTTGTATAAGAATAAAATTCTCTTTGTTTTGCTTACAGAGCCTAAACTTCAATCTGCTTCCCTTCCTTCTTGGTTTCAGAAAATTTAACCCTGTTACAGCTGGACATTTCTGTATTAAAATTTAATATCTTTTGGATAGTCAGTCTGGTCCAGAAAATCTTTCCATTTCAGTACAAGTAACAGTAGGGTTTCCGTTCCTATATTTCTGAGTTTCCTTTCTCTTAGAGCTCCAGTGGGGCTTGGGTCCCCATCCCAAAGTACAGGGTGGGTGGAGAAGGGGGGTGGGTGAGATGAGGTAGCCTACTTGCCCAGCCTCATCGGGTTCTCCACCGGTGCTGCAGCTGGTCATGGTCAGTCATGGCCAGGACTGAGGCTGATGTTGGATCACTGGGCACAAGATGTCCTTTAGATAGCCTGCCAGCTTCCTCATATGAGTAATCCCAGGGAGGCACAGCCCTTCTTCCTGACTCCCCCAGCAGTGTCCACTTCAATGTCCAATGTCCAGTGTCCAATATCCAATCTCCATTGGGATGGTTTTGGGATGGAGCCTGGCCGACTGTGCTGTTGGCTAATCTCTGTGCCACACTCCAACATGAGGTTACCTTTCTGGGAGAATCCAGGAGTGGTCTTTGCTCGGGTCCTTCTGGAGGACATTCCGTGTGCCTGTCGCGCTTCTCACACTCTGGCAACAGGAGATATGTTGCAGGCTTCACCCGAGAGCAAACACCAGAGGAGATGAAGAATCCACTTCCTTTATTTGGAATCACCCCAAATTCAGAATTTCAGGAGAACTTCTCCTGGCTACCTCCCCTTTTAACCACTTCCTCTGTCCCCCACTACAAAACTCCCTCAAAGAGACAATACAAGGTGTTCTTATCCTTCTTCTCAAATTGAACCCCCATATTCTTCTGACCATCCCCCACCAGCTCTCTCACACCACCATGGCAGCCTGTGCCTTCTGAATGGTATTTCAAGAGTGTGCTTCCATGAGCTTGAAGAATTCTAAGTTTTCCTCAGTTTTTTTTTTCCAGCTATGAACGATCTCTACAGTAATCTATGCTCTTTCTGTTTAAAAATCAGATGGAGGAGGGTTCTGTCGGCAGTCCAGAACAACAGGACAAGGCCCCTTTACTTCGTTATTTACATCATCTCTGCAAGAAAGCTGTTCTGAAAAGAATTCTGTGGCTGAGAAATTAAGAAAAGAAAATTGAGACCTTTAATGAGCAGCTTGCATTGTTAAGTGTTGTCCTCAATAAAAATCTCCAGAAATCAGTATTTTTGCAAGTTCTCTACGTGAGACCCCTGGTGAGCCAGTTTGGGGATAGTGATAGTTGATAGAGTTCTCCTTGCCAGCAGATCGATAAGAGATAGAACAAGGAGATGTATGCTACTGATTCTAGATCCTTTGTGAACATACGCCATTTGGGTGGCTGCTCATTCAGGGTAAGGGAAGCAGAAAGGAAAAGATGCCTAGAGAAAGCTCAGGTAGGAGGTGATGAAGCCAGCTGTTGTCTGATCTAGCGGGTACTTCTGAAGCCTGGCTGTACTTGCTGTATTTGTGCTGTGGGAGTTCCCCCGCAATCTTTACCAGGAGCCCACTGTCCTGGTTTTCCTTTAGTTGAATGGATATCTGAGACTTCATCTTCCCAAAGGGGGTGAAAGTTGGTTCTTGGGAGGGGAGTGAAAAGAATCTTACATATTATAATGGTTTGCGGCCCTCCCAAACTCAACTCTCCTCAACAGAATCTTATTCCTTAGTTTTTAATTCCATTCCTCTCATTAGGGAGAAATTTAATCTAATCTAAATTTTAATTAATTAACTAATTAATTAAAATGATTTAATTTAAATTCATTGATTAAAATAAAATTCTCTCTTTAGGGGAACATTAGAGGAAAAAAACATCGAGAAACATCCAACACGACTTGATTGAGGCATATACACTTTCCTCCAAATATTTCCAAAAGATGAAACAAAACAAAACAAAGACCCAAAACCAAAATACAAAGCAAAGCAATTCTTTCTTTCAAAGTTCCTAAGATTCTTTTACAATATCCACAAAAGTGAATATTAAATTCTATGGACCCAACCCATTCTTAGTCCGTTCTTTGAGCAGCAGAAAATAATTCACATTCTTACCATCCTGGTGGAGAAAGAGCACTTAGAATTGTCCTATGTCCAATAGTCAATAAGCCGTCTTACATAGATGCTACTTAAACATTGATCTTCACTTCTGTTTTGCATCTAAAATATCAGAAGATCAGCAAGCTGATATGACAAGAGATAACATCTGGCTATAAAAATAATAAGGCAATCACCTATTTTATATAGGATTTTTTTTTGTTTATTTGTTTAGGTTAGCAAAAAGATAGTCTTACTCCCAGTACTGCTAAAGCTTTAGCAAAAGGGCCTTTTATTTCCCTGTATTACCATCACTTTCCATGTCACTCTCCTCTAAACCCTGAAAAAATTATCTGCAGGAGTTTGAAAGTTCTGTTAATGTATTATCTTACTTCATGCTAATATAGCTTTTTATAAAACCAAACCAATCATGCTACCTATGGAAGAAGACAAAATCTATTCATACAGTTGGACAACTCTCCTCTGTACATTACAATACTACCCACAAGAATCATTTAAATGGGAAAATAAACCAGATGCTGAAAGTCATTCTTCTGGCTTAAAAAAATCTCTACCACTTGAAAGTATATTGGTCCTACCTGCTTCTTCATGATCTTAGTCATTTGATTGTTGAACCATTAAAACTGTTGTCCTCTTCTTCATTTCAATAGCTAAAGAATCTCTCTGATGATACAGAAGAGACTCTACTTGGACCCTCACACATATCTTAGTAATTTTAATCCTGAAGGATAGTGTGTCCTCTTAGCTAATTGGTTGAGAGGCTCTTTTCCCTTCCACACACTTTTAAAAAAATTACCTTGAATTCTGAAAGCACTATGTGATCTTTCAAGTTGCCCTCTTCACTCCTCTTGAAATAAACTATAAATACTCACCTAAAAGAAACATGGAATATGGGATATTTTGAATTTGTAAAAGACACAGTAGGAACACTAGTAGTGGGTAGATTTCTTGATTCATTGGCTTTCCCCACTTATTCAAAATAAAAAAATTCTGACTAACTTTTCTTTAAACCTTTCACTTCATCATAGGGTAAAGTCTGAGCCCTATGTGTACTCATCTGTACTCATTAGGTAACATAAATGTCACGGATATTTATTTATAAATCAATAGGAAATGTTGCCAACCTCAGGCTGAAAAAAAAAAAAGGCATGATTCAATAACAGAAGGGGTAAGAATATTGAATAGTTAGGGGCTTTTACTCATCTTACTTTAGGGGCTTTGACTGATCAAGGATTGCAATTATTATTGATCATCTACACTATAGGTAGGCATCGTTTTTGTTCATAATAGGATTCCTTTCTCAATAATAAGACATGACAGAGATGGAGATCATAATTCATACCCCTCTGACTGACAGCGTCTCTTTCAGGTGTAATTACAGAAAATTCCAAAATGTGGGGAGGACTTATTGACTCCCATAAAGCCCAGGGGTAGAGCTGGCTTTTAGGTACTTTTTAGGTACAGGGGAAAGTTTCCCTTTGTCTTTGATTTGGGCTGTCTTGCTCTCCTCTGTGAGTTGGCCTCTTTTTCTGGCTCTATTCTGTAGCAAGAAGATTGGGAAAAAATTTTGAACAATACTGCTTGGACCTATACTGCTTATTCCCTGTTCCCCTTTGACCTACCTTGGCCCCTAGAAATGTGACTTAACACTATGGTTGTTCAGACTTGTACCATCCAGTCCCACTTATCCAGAATCCTAGACTATTTCTTCTTGATTAACTTCTTTTATTACTTTTTAGACATCAGTGTTGTGTTCCGTGGGCACTAAATATGTGGTTGTTTTATTTTTCTGGTGATCCATGGTTTTTGATTCTGGCTGCATAATTGGACACCCAAGGAACATTTAAGGAATACAGTTGTCCAGGGCACACCCAGAGCAAATGAATTAAAAATCAAGGAATGAGAGTCACCTGGGTGGCTCAGTCCGTTATACATCTGCCTTTGGCTCAGGTCATGATCCCGGGGTCCTTGGATTGAGCCCCGCATTGGGCTCCCTGCTCAGTGGGGAGCCTGTTTCTCCCTCTGCCTCTGCCCCTCCTCTTGCTCATGTTCTCTCACTCTCTCTCTCAAATAAATAAATACAATCTTTAAAAAAAAAATCTAAGAATGAGACAGAGGCACTGGTGTATTTAAAAAGCCCCCTGGTATTTCTAATAGATAGACTTTATTGGTGGTATGCTGGTGTTTAGCAACTAGCTCTCTGGAGTGGAGGGAGGAAGAAGACCTGATCTGTAGTGTTTGCTCATTTCCCTGTGTTAATACCCCCATGGCCAATTCAAGCTTCAGACATGATGTCACTGAGTGCGGAGATGGGGAGAGATGTGCACCGTGGCTCCGGTGAGTTCTGACACATCTGCAGCACACAATGCATACGGGTGGAATCGTGGCCTTGGGTGACTAGTCGCTACTTCTCTGACGCGCTTCACACCACTGACTAATACCTCTTTCTCCAAAGCTGTCTCTGCTGGGTTTCTGGATACAAAGAAGCTTTTCTGAATTCTTCTCTTGTTTCTCTGAATGTCCTTTCTCCAATCACTTCTTCAGACCTACTTTCTTCTTCTTCTTCTTCTTCTTCTTCTTTTTTTTTTTTAAGACTTATTTATTTATTTGGGAGAGAGAGAGAGAGCAAGCGAGCAGGGGGTGGGGCAGATGCAGAGGGAGAGAGAGAATCTCAAGCAGACTCCCTGCTGAGCGCGGAGGGGCTCAATCTCGTGACCCATGAAATCCCAACCCTTAAGATCATGACCTGAGCAGAAATCATGAGTCAGATGTTTAACTGACTGAGCATCCAGATGCCCCCAGAACTACCTTCTTCCAACCAAACTTAACATGGTTGGTCCTTGGCTCTCCTCTCCTTACACTGATTAATGACTCTGAATACATACCTTCAGCAGTGACCCTTCTCCTGGGCGGACCTTCAATATCCAACTGCCTTTTCCTCATTGCCACGTGTATGTCTCATATCTGCCTCAAATTCAACATTATAAGAATGATACCTATGGTTTTCCCTCCATACCCCTAGTTTTGTACAGCTCACTGGATGGCATGATCATTCAAACTATTGAACAAGCCAGGATCCAGTGAGTCTCTGTTGACACCTGCTAATCTTCATATCAAACTATCACTCCAGCCTGCAGATCTTTACTTCCTTAAATTGCTCTTAAAACCATCCACTTCTCCCCATGGTTAGTGCTGAAAGAAACCCTAGAGGAGAGAGCTGCTAAATTCTCAGAGAGGTGCATTTGAATTGACACTGGAAGGGTGGGCAGGAAATTGCTGACAAAGGGAAGGAAGGTATTCGGGGCCGAGAAAGCAGCGTGCGGACCTCAACCGTGACAGACTCACAGATGACATTTAGTTCTCTACCTGCCTGTCTACCCAACATTGCAAGTTTCACACAGGCAAAACCGAAATTTGATTCTGCCCACTTCTCCATATTTTGAATTATTCTTCCCTATCTCAGGAAATGGCCCAACTCTCCATTCACCAGTCGCTCAAGGCAAACACCTAGGAATCATCATTTTCTTAACTCCATATCCAGCTCCTCAGCAAGTTTTACCTGCTCTACCTAAAAATGTATCCTGAATCTACCTTTCCCTATCTCCACTGCCATTGCACTTGCCCAAGCAATCTGCATATCTTCCTTGAGTGCAATACCCTTCTCGGCAGGCTCCTGAAATCTTTTTTCAACGTAGCTGAATGATTTTATAAAAATAATGAAATCATATTTCTCACTTGCTGAAATTCTCCCAGTGGTTTTCATTACACTTAGAATAAATCCTACCCCCCAGCCCTGGCCTGTAAGTCTCAACATGACCTACACCCTGACCTTTCCCTCCACGTTCACGAACAACTTCACTCCAGTCTCCACCAGCACTGGCTTTTTTTCTGCTTGACAAACACACTAAGTTCCCCTTCCCCTCAACATCCCACCACTCCCTCCCCTGCTGCCCAGGTCTTATGAACCTTTCCACCTGCTGTGCCTCACCTGGCATGATCTGACCCCAAAACTCCATCTCTTCATAGAGACTTAATGAGCTACCGGCCTGCCCACCTTCTCACTGACCACGAAATTACTCTGTTCCATTTTCTTTATAGCCCTTCTCATTGTATGAAAATGTATCCCTTTATCTGTTTCCTCTCTGCCAACATATATACTCCTTCCCCCCTATAATCAAAGTCTCTGTGAGTGCAGGGATCTTGACTGTTTCATTTATCTCTATTTTCCTAGCATCTAGAATTGTGCCTGAACTATAGTAAGTATCTGGTAAATGCTTACTGTTGACCAACATTTACTGTGGAAAATCTTTTCATTTTTTTTAAAATGTTTTATTTATTTATTTGACAGACAGAGATCACAAGTATAGGCAGAGAGAGAGGAAGGGAAGCAGGCTCCCTGCCGAGCAGAGAGCCTGATGCGGGGCTCGATCCCACGACCCTGAGATCATGACCTGAGCTGAAGGCAGTAGCTTAACCCATTGAGACACCCAGGTGCCCCGGAAAACCTTTTCAAAGAGGTAGGACAAGAATAAAGGAACTATTTGCTTTATATATTTCTTGTTCAAATGACTTAAATGACCTCAGAAAATCAATTATATCCCTTATTTATTTGGCCCCTTACTCTGTAAAATGCAAACAATGCTTCCTATATATGTGGGAATACGAAGAGTTTAAAGATGTCTGGGAATATAAAGTATTTTTGTAGCATAAATATCTGGTAAATAAATATGTGGCAGGGACACCAACCATGAAAGCACGATTATCTATACTCCTTCCCTACCAGCTTCCGAGAAGCCCGTCTTGGCCTGATCACGTAAATCAGAGGAAAGAGTGATGAGGAAATTGAAGAGGAAAGGGGGTTAATGATTTGTACTGCAGATGGAGGGTATTAGTCATTGAGTGGGGGGCAGGGGGAGGCAGAAAAAGAGAGTGAAAGAAAAATATGAACTAGAAAGACTGTTCTGTCTGAACTGGAGGGTGGGTCTGGGATTGCCAGGAGAAAGGAGAGAGCACTAAGATCCACCCTGGCACCAAGGGGTTGTGTGTGGAAAGACGGGGCCACCGTGTAGGGGGTGTGGGGGGCGAAGGTGTATGGATAGGAAAAGAGGATTCCAAAAGATTTTCAGTGATTTATGAGTCCTGTTTGGAATTTCCAGAGATGACAGTAAAGATTTAATTTACTTTTCAATTAATTTTTTGGCCGCCAGTTTGTTTTCTTTACCACAAACCCACAGACCCTTTCCGTGACTGGCCCTGGGGAGAGAACAAGGGGTCTGGCTTTGTGAGGGCTACAAGGGGAAATGCGAGTGTCATCAGCCAGTGCCCGGCCTTCTTCTATCTTACACTTCCCAATGACTTAAATGGGACATTGTGTCTCAAGTGCAGCACCTTGAGTGCTGGAAGAATGGGAAGACAGACAATGAACTCACATAAATGAAGTCCAACGAACGTGGAAGATCTGGGCCGAGGAGGCCGGGGGTGTTTATTAACTTGCCCAATGTTATACAGGTGAGCCAGGATTTTATGGGGCTGTCTCCAGAAGAGCCTTATGACACAGGGCGCTCCAGCAACTGGAGAAGTCAGGAAACCTTGGTCTTGGCACTGGAAAGTTGGGGGATGGATCTGGCTCTGGTCCTTACCAGCCATGCAACTTTGGGAACAACATGGAACTGTATCCTCACTTCTAAAATAAAACGTTGAACCAAGTCAGTGGCTCCCAGACACCAGTCTGAGAGGAAGTTTCCATCGGTCAGTGGCAAACTAAAAAAAAAAAAAAAAAAAGATAATGTTACATCTACATCATTATATATTTGTTACTGGAACATTGCTCATTGCTAAGTGGCGTTTCTTGGAAATGGCTGTTTTGTTTTTTATTATCAAAATAACTTGTTATTATTTACTATTTTAGATAACAGTTTCCTTTGGATGAAAAATGTTGTCTTGGCTTATCAATGTAAAAACCTCACAACCCCTTGTGGGCCTGCCAACATCTGTGAATTCATCGGATTTGATGATTTCTGGTGTAACTTTGAACCCTAACAATTTCCACAGGGAGGAGAGCTGCAAACTGAAATGCTTGAAGGGTTCGGTCCAGTAGTTACCACTGAATAAAGAGTAGGACAGTAGGAGCTCAGCTGTTCTAACATTTCGACTGTAACACTGAGGAGCTGCATTGCCTTTTTAAAAACGTGCTCATCCCAAACAAACAGAAGTCAGATAAAGGTGTCTGGGGCTAGTACGTGACCATGGCCACCACTTCACAAACCCTATGCCGTTGACCTGTAGCCGTTTTCTTCCAGTGCTGACAGTCTGAGTTTCTGTTTTGAACCCCCCACCAAAATAGGGAAGCACAGAATTATTTTAATAATTGGATTCATTACTGAAGACAGCAGTAAAGTGATATTGCAGTGCGTCCTAGAAGGACTTCACGTCATTATGGAGCTCATTTGGCAACAATGCAGTACACGTCTTTATGTACTAGTCTATGCTGGTTTTTGGCTTGGGTAAAAGTGTGAAGTCAGGGCCTCTTCAGAATGTTTGAAAAAACATAAGCTGAACTTATGTATTGACTATGTCAGAGGTTATGATTGAACAGCAGAAGAACTAGGTCTCATCCTTTACATTTTTATTTTATTGTTTCTTCATGAATATGATAATAGCATTTCCACAAAATTAATGAAATAAGCAGTCGGGCCTTTGCATTATCATGTCTCAAAAGCCAGAAGTGAAGCTATGCTAACCATTTTCTAATTTCAGGAATAACCATGCAGGCTTTTCCACGATTTCCAAAAGTTGTAGTGTTTTTTGGATTTTCAACCTTATGCGCTATTGGAAATTATCCTTTTCTGTGATGTGACCTTAATCAGTCTTCCTTTCTGGGGGCAGAGTGGGCAGGGGAAGGAGTAAAGAATCAGCTAACAAAAGAAATTATTTCCTGGAGGTGTGTAGAATGAGGAGACAATGCCATCCTTCCATGGAATTCTTTGTTCTGATGTAGGGTTGTCTGCTGGGCTACAAGAGAGAACTTCCAGACATGATAAGCATCCAGCCCCTTGGGTGTCGGTTCCCACAAAAGTCCAATAAGGAAAACAAAAATGTGATAGGGAGGGTCGTGCATGATTAGAAGTAATAACACTGAGAGTCAAGAACAGGAAGCTCTGAGAGAAGAATGACTTCAAGGCTCTTATTTTGAGGTGAGGACCTCCTGGTAGAGGGGACCCCTGGAGGCCGCCGGGGCACTAGAGGCAGCGTGAACATGAGAGCACATTTCTCCCTGGCATGGGTGTACCTTTCCTACTGGTCCAGATTCATCCCTGAACAATAGTTGCTCTCAACCATTATTGCAAGTCTCAGCCTCTTCCGGTCTAAGTCTCCATGGTGACAACATTGTCTTTAAAATCCTTCCTCTTGGTCCTACGCCCTTAATCCAACTTTCCAATTTGAGCTTCTGAGAGAAGCCACGCCAGTCTCCTTGTCCTTGTCTTTGAGCTGGCGAACTTGAAGTGCCGTCTGTTGATTTATGTATATATTGGGATTCTCCATTCTGAACTCCATTTCCTTTTGAAGTCTCAAGGCATGAGAATCCTCCTGATATTTTTCTCTGAACTTCCAGAAGCCACACATATGACACTTAAGGCCACATTACCCAAAGCGAGGTCCACACAAAAAATGAAGTTCCACGGGATAATTCCATGAGCTTCTGCTATGGGGGGAGGTGAGTGGAAATAGTATTCCAGGATTGAGTTCCTCTAAGAAACACTGCCTCAAATAATTTCAGACACTTTTTCCTAAATGACTTCTTAGACCAAAGAATTTCTAAGAGGGGAATTAGAAGGCTTCTGGTACCTATTTTATTTCAGGATCCTTTTTTATTCAAGAAACGTACTTCGAAAAATTCTCTTCTTAGCACAATGATTACTAGTGCATAGAGAGTACCAAATAGTAGTGCATAGAGAATAATCTGGGGAGTTTTAGGAGTATTTAGACTGGTGAGGTTTGTCTTCACAGTGAGTGAGCCAACACTTCTTCCAGGGAACTCATGAATCTGCATTTTAAAAGGCAGCCTAAACAGGGCTGCTGAAACTTCAACTTGAATAAAATGACCTGGGATTTTGTGAAAATGCAGATTTTGATTTCATAGGCCTGTGCTGGGGCTCTGGATTCCGCATTTCTAACAGTTCCCTGGTGAAGTTGTTGCTACCAGTCTGAACACCACGCTGAAAAGGAGCAAGACCGCAATGATCCTGACCATCCAGTGTGCTCGAGTTCTGTGATCATCGCAAATGTCACTGTCTTGCGGGGCGCCTGGGTGGCTCAGTGGGTTAAGCCGCTGCCTTCGGCTGAGGTCATGATCTCAGGGTCCTGGGATCAAGCCCCGCATCGGGCTCCTTGCTTAGTGGGGAGCCTGCTTCTCTCTCTGCCTCTGTCTGCCTCTCTGCCTGCTTGTGCTCTCTCTCTCTCTCTGTCAAATAAATAAATAAAATTTTAAAAAAAATGTCACTGTCTTCCAAGGTTTCTGTCACTTTCAATTCAGGAATCGGTGTTGCTTTATTGGTTCATAATTAAGTTCAGAGTTGTAATTTCTTTCTTTGCTTATTCTAGCATCTGAGAGGTGGAACAGCTAGCAAACGTGTCAAGGTTCATCAGATGCCCTGGTTCTAACCTAACATGAGGTCCCGGATAGTTGCCGTGTTTTTTTTTTTTTTTCATCACTCCCTGTTCCATCAGTGGTCTGTGCCGGGTTTTTGATCTGACTCAGATACTGCCTTCCAGACCTACAGTTTTACTGAGTGTATTTGCTACTTCCTTGTTTTGCTGTTGGGGTCCTACACTTGACTGTGCATTTGACTTCTACATGTCATATAAGCCCCATAAACATGACCAATGTTTTTCCTGGAACAGAAAAATTGTCTTTTAAAGAAATTAAGAAGTGAAGAAAATAATCTTTCCTACGTGTTGATGTAATTATTATTTCTGGTTCCTCTATTTCCCTTTGTGTAGATTCCCATTTCTGTGGAGTACCATTTTCTTTGACCCTGAAGAACTTTCTTTTGCATTTCTTATAATGTGGATCTGCTGCTGAATTCCTTTGGCTTTCATTTATCTGAAAACGTCTTTGTTTCACCTTCATTTTGACCTTGTTTGTTCTTGTTCTTTTGAAATAACTAGAGATTCACAGGAAGTTCCAAAAAAAGATATGCAAGGCGGTCCCCCCAAATCCATCTTCACTTTTAAATGTTATGTATGTGAATACATCTGGGACTCCAAGTTTATGTGTGATAGCCTAGAAATGACTGGTGCTCTTTATTTTTCTTCATGTCTTTTCTCTTTCTGACTGTTTGAATAATCTCTCTTCAAGGTCATGGATTATTTTCTTCTGCAGTGTCCAATCTGTTGGTAAGCCTATCCGATGATTGTTTTTAAATTTCAGATATGCATTTTTCAGTTCCAGAGTTTTCCACAGGTGTTTTAAAAAATAGTTGTATTGTTCTCCTGCAACAACTCTCTTCTTTCTCCATCATACCTATCTTCTCCTTACATTCCCTAGTGTGTTGATAATAATTGTTGGAAGTCTTCTTCTGCTAATACCAATGTCTGTCTGTATTGGGTGAGTTTCCTTTTAATGTAGTTCACGTTTTCCTATTCATTCTCAAGTCTCATAAGTTTGTGCTGGACTCCGAACAGAGTGTATAAATAACGGTGGACCAAGGGAAAGTTTTCTGTTTTGTTTAACTTATTTTCCAGAACATATAAACACTATCCTCCCTCTGGCCTTTCAGCTGAGGTCAATTAGTTCTGATTTCCCCTGGAGTGGAGCTAAGCTAGAGCCTGGCTGCGGCTTTCAGGAGATGGAGATCACCAGTGATCAGCCCGATCCCAAACTCCTGTGCTACGTCTGTGGGGAGATCTTGTCAGTATTTAAGCCGGGAGGGAGTCGGGTCGCAGTTTCCGATATTTTTGCTTGACCTTTGGAGGCATCTCTGGCAGGGCTCAAGAATCTAAGTACAAGACTACTTGACTTCTTTCTGATCTGTAGGCCCATCTTCATTGAATTTCTTTGCATAATTCGGGACATAGGGATGGGAAGAAAAGAAATGTCAGGCAGTTTGCATCTGGATCTCTTCCAGATTCTAAGCCATTCCTGTAGCCCACTCTGTTAGCATGTCCCTGTAGTCTGTCTATTGTGAGTTTGTGACAACTTCTCCATCCATCCTTCTCCGATCAGGCATGTGACACTCCAGATGGGAGCTCTTCCTGTTCTTTTCTCACCTGTGCAGTACTCATTTCTCTCCAGAATTCCATTAATCAAGGCTTCCGCGCATCCCCTGTTCTTTGCAGCCCCACCAACAAGCGTAATTTTACAACTTTCCATGTAATGGGAACAAAGGCCTTTTGCTTTCTTTTTCATCCTAACCACCTTAAAGAATCACAAAACAAGCAAATACTTCCTCCACTTGTTGTTTGAAATACATAAACCTAGAGCCCACTTAATTGCTAAGTAAATAATTCTGACTAACACACTTTTTTAATGAACTCCTATGACTTGCACTGGGAGGCACTGATGGCTACATCTCACTTTTCTTGGTTTCTAGTTAATAGCTGAGATCTTTCTGGAGGCATATCGAGTCTGCTCTCGTTACATTGGGTGTCTGGGGCCCTTGTTGATTTTGTGTGTGCTGGAGGCGTACTCTGGCTGGGATAATTTCTCTTAATTCCCCCTTGATAGCTTTCTGAGGAAAACAATTCTCTCGAGTACTTTCCCCCTTTATCACTCTTCCTTTGCTTTTTCTATATAACTGAAGTAAAAAGAGAAATTATTATCTCTAAGACAGAATCTCACCCTAATTCCACTTCCCATGACTACCAGAAACCTTCCATTTCTTCTTGACTTTTGGAAGAAAAAAGGTAAACCTCTCTCTTCCCATAAGTTGCCCAGCTGGAAATTACTACTGTTAATGTCATTAAAACTCATCGGTAAGTGCTCTCTTGGCAGATCTCTAGCAATAATTCAGGTGGCCTCAAATTCACAGCTTCCATGATTGTTTTCTGAAGGAATTTTTAACCCTATCAAAATATACATTGAGTGAAATTTAAACTGATTTTTTAAAAGTTATTTAAAATGGCTTTATGACATTGCTGTTTGAATTATGTTCATCATTGTTATATTACATTTAAATTGGCTATTTATGTTAATATCATCCAATTTCTGCATAATAGGAAAAGGGATTTAAAATGGAAATCAGGCCCAGGAATATATAGTTGTGACAGTTGCTGCCAAGAGCAAATTCCATGGGTTCTCTATGACCATGAGAAGGGGATTAGGACTCCTCTTCCCTTCCCTTCTATCTTGAGTTCTCTTCTGATTGTCAAACAATGTTTGCAGTCATTACCTTATATGTTTTTCTACAGTCTGTGTCTCATTGTGGGCTAAGGAAGAGGCAAAAAAGAAACAGGACCAAGACCTAAGGAAATAAATTTTTTGAGGCTGCCTAGTACTCAGAGCCAGGGGTTAACTGACAAATTCTATCTCTTTGGTTTTCTCCTCCACACTTTTTCCATCCAAATCTTTCTTTTTCCCATGTATATTTCATACCCACTGCCTGCTAAGAAATAGTCATATGTTTGTGTGGGATCAATGAGATTGTTGAACTTCAGCTCATCTCTTCTTTCAGTTTATCTCTCTGACATTCACTTCGACCTCTGTCATTGTTACCAAGAACCATCCTGCTTCTAACAATTCCTGAGAGCATTAAAGATTTTGAGTTACTAAAAATGTAGCCACAGTTCCCAGTTTCTACGTAGATTAACAAATGTATGGTAAACTCTTAGAGTGTTTGTTATCTATCAGGCTAGTATATTAGTTGAATATATGGTTATAAAGATTGTCCCATAAATCAAGATTCTCTCCAAAACCATTGGTTATATACACTTGATATGTACTTGATATGGCTTTCTTCATTGATCATGTCCTTCTTTTTGTCTACCATGAATGTTCTATACCAAGGCAAGATCCTGATAGGGCATGGATAATTAATAATTATTCTCTATTAGCACTTGGGTTTTATGACTCCTGTATGTGTTAGAAATTGCATTATGCAATTAGTATCTGGTGGAAGAGTTAAATTATCAAAAGCAGCCAGAATAATAATGGTTGAAATAAAATAGAAATTTGTTTTTTTCTCACACCGAAATGAAATCCGGAAGTTAAGCAATGAGCTGTGCTACGGAAGGTCTATGGTTATTGGACACCAGGCTTCTCTGACCTTTCTGTTTTGCTATCCTGGGGCATTACTTCCAACCACAAGGTTACTTCATAGTCCAATAGGGCTAGAGCGGTCCTAACCATCATGTATGAGGAAATAGAAAAGGAAAGAATAAAGAGATGTTCATGTCAGCTGGGTCAACTTCCACTAAGCTGGAAGTTCCACAGAATATTTCCAATTCCATCCCATTGGCCAGAAAGTAGGAATATTCCCACAACGAGTTGCAAAGAAGGTTGGAAAATAAATTTCTATCTGCTCATAAGGCTATCTTCTGTCACTAAGGGAGGAGAAAATAGACAGTGGGGAAAAATTGTAGTCTCTGCCACTTTCACTCAAGCCATAAAAATAGAAGATAATTCTTTAGGTCATTTTGAATATCAGTTGAAATTAGGCAAAATTTGAAATATATGAAAATATGCTACATCTTTGTTACTCTACCTTCCACTTTAAAATGAAAAAATAAAACAAAATTAAAAAAATAAAATGTCTAAAGAGAGGGGTATTTGGGTGGCTCCGTTGATTAAGCAAATGACTCTTGATTTCAGCTCAGGTCATGACCTCAGGGTCATGAGATGGAGACCCACATCAGGCTCTGTGCTGAGCATAGAGCCTGCCTGAGAGTCTCTCTCTCCCTCAAAGCTGGCATGCTCTCTCTCCCAAAGAAGTCTGAAGACAGAAGATGCTATGAGGAAATGCCCAAAGAAAGGTTAACAGAAAATGAGGGATATAGAAAACATATCTTTTGAGTAATAGTAATTTTTAGGTCTTGGTAAGCACATGAAAAGCTCTAGCCTATTAGGGAAATCTAATTTATTCTATGAGAATCAGAAGCAGCTTTTATTTGAACTGGACTTGTCCAATAATCAAAGTTTGTCTTGAGATGTGCAAAATTTCTCATCACTAGAAATGTTTAAAAAGAACCTTAGCTTCTAGAAACTTTTTCAAAGAAATACCTAAAAAAAGTTTGCAAAGATATATATATGATCATAATTCCAATGTTTAAAATATCAGTGATATGAAATAACACATTTACCTGATAATAATGGATTGGTTGAAAAAGAGTAGATTCACACACTCTACATACTCTAAAGTGGCTACGGAAATATTTAATGACAGAGAAAGAGATTCATGATATATAGTGTATTAAATGAATGACTTACAAAACCAACCCTATAGTATGATTTTACACGTGTCTTTAAATGACTGCAAGAACCCGTAATCTACATACCCACAGGTAATCAAGGAGAGGGGTGGGTATTGCAGGTGGAGCTCCAAAGGGCTCAGTGCCTGATCTCTGAGCTCATTACAACCCAAGTTCTTGGTTGTACACCTTTTCACCTTCTTTCTTTATTTTCATTCCAAATTCAACACCATGAGTTCTTTAACAACTGGTAACTATCATTTTCTAAGAAAACAATCTATTTACAAGGGTTTTATTTGTGCATTGTTCCTTTTCTTCCTTCAAAAGCTCCAACCCTGAACGTAAATACATACAGGCTAGAAACTGATGTCTTAAAATAGTTCCCTTGGCCAAAGCTAAAGGGAGCCTTGGCAAGAGAGATGGTTATCTAAAACCCTGTTACTTTAAGAGGGGCAAGATAACACTAACAAACCAAAAACCTGAAAAACTTCTGGAGGATGGACCAAAATGGTAGAAAATTTAATACTCTCTTTAGAAAATTTAGCCCTTCGTGATGGCAAAGAACATACTACTCATTTCCTCCTTAACATCGTGAAGGTAGAAGTGCCCATTCTCATGCATCCCGAGGTTCCTTCCCCAGGGATGCTGGTGTGTTCTCGAAGATCCGTTCACCTAGTTCTGCTCTTGACACTGAAGCAAAATGAGTAGTCAGACTTATACATATATACATGTATGCATAGTTATGGAAGAGATTCATGGTAACTTTCTTTCATATCTCACTCACAATCCTGGCTAATCCTATTCTTGAGAGCAAATAAGATTGTGCTTTGAACCAACACACACACACACACACACACACACACACAACGTTAGGATTGGTAAATATCTAAGAAAATACAGGAAAAGGCTAATTAGAATATTTTAGCAAGGATTATTTTAAATGCAAGCTTACTAGCATAAGTGACTCTAAAGTCAAAACATGGTTATCACATAGGACTATTTTGAGATGGGGACAGTTGTTATATTATTGAGGAATTTTAATGAATAGTGGGTCCATTTGTTATTTATTTTCTCCCAAATGGTAATAAACAGCTCCAGTTATAATTGTTGATTTTCTATATTTATGGAAAACTGGCATTTCATAAATATCAAATTGTGATATCATCTACTTGTATGCTGGTTTTCTATGAATATATAAATTTAGTAATTACTTCTAGAAGTGTGAGTTAATTTTTGTGTGTGTGAATAAATCAAGAAGGAGAATGACAAGTCTGTTAAAATGGTAGAATCTTAAATATCCTTTTCATTGTTCTTTTTAAGAATTTATCTAAAATGATGTCATGGAGTGGCAGAGAAAAGTCTGGGATAGAAGATTTTCTATTAAAGCCACCAAGATGTTCATCAAAACTAAGTCAACACACAGGCATTTGACAGGGATAGTGCATAGAGCTTTCTCCAAAGACCAAAAGGTTAAGAAGACTTTCTAGGTCCCAAATAATCAATGTTTAAAGGAAAACAATTGTACAGAGGTTATAGTAATTCAAACTAGTAAAGGATTTCTTCATAAGAGGAAGTTTTAGCTTATTTTAATTCCAGGGAAACGAAATTCTCACTTGATATATTTACTATTATAATGTATTCTCTTGGATAGTATTGGCAGAAACTCCCCATTAATATTTATCTTTAGAACTTTGCTCCATTTCATGGCTCAGTAGAGAATTAATATTTAGCAAATGCGTGATGAGCCTTTTTTTTTTTTTTTTTGTCTTATGGCTCAAATTCACCCAAGTCCTTCAGATGCAAAATTTATTTTTATTATGAGTTTTATAATGAGCATATATTTTACCACATGTGGTAAATGTTACCATGGGCTGTAAGTTTTCTTTTCAAGTTAAGTCACATCAAAATGGAATGTTTTAGTAGCTAAAGGAGAAAAGATTCTTTGGCTAGGAGAAAATCAAGCTCCTGTTTTTGGGTTTGAAGTTCTAAAATGCAAGAGATGGGCCAATACTGAAATAATAATCCTAAATCCTGGTAAGACCTTTTAAAAGGCTTAGAAGAAACTAGACCCTAATTTGAGAAGTATTAAAATTTTCTGAAATAGGTAGACCGTGTGTCTCATCAGATCATAATTTTAAAGAATACTTTCAATCCAACTGGACATTGACATTTGCATATAAAGGATAGGTTTAGTCATGGTAAGGGATCCCCATCTGCAGTAAATAAATTCTGTCTGTAACAGAGAGACCACTAATCTGACAAAAACCATGTAGCCATGAATCCAGGAAGCAACTTCTAGATCAAAATCTCCCTTAATCAGAGGAATGTGTCCTCATTGCCAAGGGGTCATGAATAACCTGGATGGGGTCTGTTTACCATCCAGGTGGCGATGCCAACATTACCTCCCCTAAGTGTCTTAAGCAGCAGGTGAGAGCACAAATGTGTTTGACAACCTCCTCTGGTAGAATTAGAGCCCCACCCAAACAGCTGGCCAGAGCAGGAGTTCAGCATGAGGTTATCTTATCATAATCAGAGAATATCCTGTCTTTTCATTTTAGGGAATTAAAAATCATTATTTGTGTACTTAAATAAAATTACATATGGTCCAAATGAAATTTGGAATACTACAGAAGACACGGTTTCTGGATCAGTGTTCTGTGGTAAGAAGCTCCTAAAACATTGGCTATGGCTTTGATCTTCATAGTTTTAAAAAAAACAAGTCAATTAAGTGGTCTCCAGAAAAGTGTGAACCTAAGGTGAACACAGATTTGGGCCTCTGAAGACACCTGCAGAATACTTCACCGTCTCTGCATTTTCCGTAGCAATCAAGTTCAAGTCCTAGAATGTGTATTGAACACAACTGCGGCAAACCTTTGACACTCCAAGTACATTTTGTGCTCAGAATAGGTACAGAATTTTCCTCCAGTGGCCTCCTGACTTCTAACCTATGTGCTGCTGCAGCAGGGTTTTCTTCCTTTTTTTCTGGTAGTTTCCATTTGCTTAAAATCTTTCAAATGGCAACTGACTTTTTAAATTCCTCATTTTAGCACTCTTGCCTTTAATTTTCTCCTACACACTGGCTTTGACTTTGGGGGGATTTTTTGGAACTTCAGAGTTTCACGAAATGATGATTGACAAAATTGTCACTATTGGCAAAGGTGGCTTCTTCACCCGAAAACTCCACAAGAAGTCCAACTCCCAAAAGTTCATAAAAGCTATTTGTCATTGTTTTATCACAGGAGCTTTCTTCCTATAAAGAAAAATCATAGCAAATATTTTTCCCCTAGTGTATACAAGAGTCCAATAGTTATTCTGATCATCTTATTTCTGTGGGTAACTCCATGATTCCACCTGAGTGGGCTTGGTTTGGTAAAAATAATCACAACTTCTAATAAACATCTTCTTTATTGACCATTGTTTTCCTCTTCATTGCCAATAAATACCTGGTACCCATAACCTCGTCCCCTCGCCCTCAGGGCACTCCTTACGGGCCACTATTTCAGGCTGCACTATTGCTAAAACATTGACTCCCTAGTTGGCATTCTGATGTGAATTCACAAAACTTCTCGACGGTAATGATGCTGGTTTTTTAATCCTGAAAATTCATGGGGCTGCACGTAAGTGAGATATCAACTTTTGAACCTATATTCATGTATGGATTTTTAGCTCAGCTTGCCCTTAAAACTGAATATCACTAGATAACCCAGCATATTGACTGCATCTAAATGACAAGTTTTCAGGAAGAGGTATAAAGCTCATTTCTCTTCATTGACTGCGAATCGATGTGGGCACCATGAATCTACAGGACCCCGAATAACAATAACGATAGTGATGGCTACTAACACTTATCAAGGACTCATTATAGATTAGCTCTTAATCCTCAAACAACCATCATTATTCTCATTTTAGAGATGAGACGATATTACACATGGATATAAAGAAACTTGTCTAAGACCAAAGAGCTTGTCAGGGGCAGACCTGGCATTGAAATTCAGGTAGTCAGATCCCAGAAACCAGGCTCTTCACCACTCTGTTCTCTTAACAGTGAAATCTTTCAGTGAAATGGGTTCTGTCTGGTCCAGGTGACCTCAAAAAGTAGCTCACCCATTTGAACTAATGGATCATTTCTTTTGGGTTCCTTCACGGCCATACGAGAGCCTCGGCTGAGCCTTATTACAATAAGTGGGGTCAGCAGAATATTTCTTTTTAGGTCAAGAGGAGGGATGAGGTTGATTGAGTTCTACTTTCAAAAACAAAAGAACAAAATACTGGTGGGGTTTCCAGCCACCATTTCTGTCTGGCCTGGATATTAAGGATTATAGCATGGGGCTGTATTTTCTGGACTTCCTAAGATCTCTGAAATTCTGTAATTTTCCGTGTTTCTTGTTTAGCATTTCCTGCTTTCCCATGGTGATTGGCAGTAGAATATTTAAAATTAAGAGAGCTTGTATATTGTTATTGCAAGTCATCGGGAAACGAGAGACAATAATTACAAGGGGGTAGTGTGGGTGATGAGCAGCTTTAAAGAAGAAAAATATATATGAAAAGATTTAAAAACATGGTATTGATTGAAAAATGCAAGAAGCAGAATCATATGCACAGAGTGAGTCCATTTATTAAAATATAAATCTATAAAATAGCACCGTAGAATATTTGTGGATTCACAATGTACAGAAGGAACAAAAATGGTATGGAAAGATATACAACAGACTCACGATAAAGGTTGCTTCTGGGGAGGTGGAAAGGGGACTTCAGTTTTAGTTGCAATATTTAATTTTTTGTGACAGAAGGAAATGTGGTAGATGTTATTTTTGGATGGTGGGATGTGATGTTATATTTTTTTGAATTTTCCATAATTTCAATTTTTTTCAAAATCAGCTAACTTTAAAAAATAAAAGGAAACAAAAAATAGAGGAAGGGAAAGAAGAAAAGGTCACTGGGAACTTCAAATGAGAAGAGAGGCCCAGGAGCACCAGTCTGGGTTTGAGGGTTGGTCCCACTGTTCTTTGGAGCTGACTCTAATCTAGACTTAAATAACTATGAAAATTCCTAGGTATGTTTCATATTATTTTAGAGGTTAAAAACGTAGGACTCTTGTTTGTATATGGGGGTAGGGAGGGGTTGTTTTTGATAGGGAAGGATATTTCATAGAGGAGGGTTTGGGTCACATGCACAGGTCCTTACTAACAATCCAGATCTTTACTCTTGAAATAGCTCAAAAAGGGTAGTCTGGTCAATGTTTTGATTTCAATATATGGACATACTTGTTCCTTTTGTTTTTTGGGTTTTTTTTTTACAGCCCTCTTTTCTTCCATAAATGATAAATAGCGCATTACCCAGAGGTTTTCTGTATGGTGCAGGACAGTAAGTTCCCTGAGAGCAAGTAGATTCAATGAATGCCATTAATTGCCCTAAGTTTCTTTTGCTTCAGTGGATTTTATACAATTCCTACTCTGTTTCTATATTTATGCAAGACGCTTTGCCCTTTCACTTAAATCCCAATGAAAGAGCCAGCAGAATTTTAGGAAAGGTCAGGCTGGAAAAATTAGATATGGCATCAGAGAACCGTGTGATCAAACAAACCACACAGAATATTACATTTTCATACCAGTGCTTAATTCAGTAGCAGGTGGTAGAAAGTTAAGGTTTTTTTCTTTTATCTTTTTTTAGTATCTCCTAAAAATATACAACAACATCAACAAACCCAAACCCAAGAAATAAACAAATAAAAACAAGGAATCTCAAGGTCTTTTGAACGCAATGGGAGAATGTTCTCTAAGCTGCAACACGCTATGTATACGGGGCTCTCCCCAGAAAGAAGGAGCCATCTCAGGGTTGAAACTATGACTTTCATCTTGACTATAATAATCCAAGTGAGAGGGCCTTAAAAACTGTCAGAGCATTGCCAGAAACCAGCAGGCAACCTTTTCTAGCTTTTTGATGTCACCAACATTGACAAGGGTAAGATAGAGAATCCAGTGGTTATCTTGACTCTCAGAGAACTATGAAGAGTGCTTTGTAACAAGCTCTTCCCTTTCTCTCAGGCTGGTCACTTTCAGATCAAGGTTGAGTCAGTGTCCTCACAGGGGCCCAACTGGGCCAGAGTGTTACAATCCAGAACCAGCAGTGGCCCCCCACTGGTCCTTCTGGAGTGACCCTCCGGTGAGGGACCTAAAACAGGCATCCACGAAATATACCCTGTGGGCCAAACCACCTGTTCATGTATTTGCTTGTCATCAAGCTAAGAATGGTATTACATTGTTGAATGGTTGAAAAAAGAATCAAATGCTTGTGTGTGTGTGTGTGTGTGTGTGTGTGTGTGTGTGTGTGTGATGGGTAATATTACATAAAATTCAAATTTTATAAATTTTATAAATTTTCAATTCAAACCACAGATAGTTCTATTGGAACACAGCCACGTTGTCCCTCACGTTACCGAGGATATCTGAGTGCTTTTGTGCACTCAGATATCCTAGGTAGTGGAAGAGCGGAGTAGTCGTGGCAGAGACTTCATGTGGTCTGCAAAACAAAAAAATATTTACAGTATGACCTTTCACGGAGTAAGGAAAACTTGCAGATCTGTGCTCTAGAACGTCATTTGCCAGCACTGCAAAGGCTTTAAAACAATCGCAGCTAATTAGACGGATGATTTTGGAGCATGATCTAGCTTGCTTTGCTGCTGTAGGTCCAGTCCCTGTTGGAGTGCTCCTGACTCTCAAACAGCCTGCTGTTCTGTGAATTAAAAGTTTGCAGACTCACCTAGGGAAATGCTCATACCTTATTAAAGCTATTTTCTTAAATATACCCTCCCTCCCCAAGACAGCGCTGCTGTGGAAGGCTGGGTAGCCCCTACAACTCCAGAGCGCACCATTCATACAGACCGTGGTGTGCGCTACCAAGGCCTCCCTCCTAAAATATCAGAGAAGACATACCTGCAGATTAGGAGTGGAGCGGTGAGTGAATGTGTTAGTCGTGTGTGTGAGTCAGAGAGGGGGGAATCGATTGTAGGAAAGAGATGTGAAGACGTGATTTGAAGTTACCCTGGCTCTGTTGAGCCTGCAAGCCTGTTATCGGCCATTACCCCACAGTAGCACCTTCCCACACCATGACTGCAGAGCCCAACAGCTGTAGGCCATTTCCAATCAGGAGATATTGGTACTATCAACCATACATCGTGTGACGTCCCTAATTATACCGGAATTGTTTCCAATTTTCCAAATGTAATCCTTGATTTCCCAGGTAGATTTCTTTCCCCACAACTCTTAGGGTTCCCTTTGAGGTGATCAAGAGGTACCTCCCTTTGTTGGGTCAACGATCTGTCCTTTCAGCTTCACACTGTCCACAACAGTCCATACGGTGGAGAACGTGGCCGCTTTCTCAAAGCACAGGCATTTCCTTTTTCTTTTTTTAAAGATTTTATTTATTTATTTAAGAGAGAGAAAGAGAGCATGATAAGGGGAGAGTCAGAGGGAGAAGCAGACTCCCTGCCGAGCAGAGAGCCCAATGTGGGACTTGATCCCAGGACTCCAGGATCATGACCTGAGCCGAAGGTGGTCGCTCAACCAACCGAGCCACCAGGCGCCCCATTTCTGTGATATGAGTTTATCCTTACACAGTCTTAAGAGGAAAATGATAAGTATTATTTTACTCATTCAGTAAGTGAAAATGCGAAGGTTCGAAGATTAAATCATTTTTCCTGATTTTTCAGGTGTCTGGCTCCTGGCCTTTCCTCCTTTCATGGGGACAAGAAGCCACCTACTGCAGTGAGTCCCATCAGGTGAGGAGGGCAACGTGAGAGGGTCTGTGCTGAGTGAATAGTCTCCAACTAGAAAGAGACCCCAATATAATGCTCTCTGCCTTTCTGAGGAGATTTCCCTCTATTGATCTGCAGAGTGACCCCAAACTATAGCCATATGTGTATCACTTAAAAGTTACAAAGATAGAATTCCTCAGAAAGAATTCATACCAGCAATGAGCAAATATGGTGTGAAAGTAAGCCTCCACTCCCAGAAACTCATCCTTCAAGAGAGAAAATAGAAAAAATAAAATATAATGAAATGGGATGGCTGAATAACCATTTAAGGAACAAAATAAAGCTAACTCCTTAAATATATTTGAAAGGGAGCAAAGATTTACACATGGAAAATAAAACCATAAAATACTAGATTAAAATATAGGAGAATAATTTTACAGCTCTGGGTAGAGGAGGTTCTCTCTCTGCATGACAAATAGCTCAGAAGCAAATACTAATGGAGTAAGATTCTTCATCAAACCACTGTTCCTCTGATTCCCTGGCCACCAAATAATCTGGTCGTGATTCATCCTTCCACACAGTAATCGTAGTAAATCCTCATTCCGCATTTACTTATCACTGTGATAAACATTTTACATGAATTTGTTCACTTAAGTCTCGCGACAGCCTCACCAAAGAACACTATCACTGGGCTGACTGCCCCGCTCTGGACCCGGCAGCACACAGAGGTTCACAGGGCAGGATCCCGCAGCCAGTGAGCGGCAGAGAAGACGTGAAGGTCAGGTCTCCCTGGGACCCCGTTTCCTGCTCTCCTTGCCCAGGAGGATTTTGCTACGGCAGAAGGTACTGAAGAGCCGTGCCGAATTCCTGATCCGCTGTGAAGTTAGGGTTCTCATGGCCACTTAATAAACCAGCATTTCCTTGATCATTTTCTCCGGCTCAACCAGCATGAGCTCAACTTCCTGAAGCTTGATGAATGCCGGGTGCACAGAACAAACCAAAGTCCCGAGGCACGCGACTCGGAACAGGGAGACGTGTTGAGGGAAATGACTGTCTGGGCCAGCGTGGCGGTCTTGCCTCCCCTGCCGACAACTTCATATCCTCTTTTCTGTGATTTAACTGTGGATCGCTACTTCTGTAAGGGTAAAACACAGCGCAGATGAAATACAGCACAGATAGCAGAGGACTAGTCTGATACGTAATAGCTTTTAGTGGAGTAGATTTCTGGCATCAGGGGGGCATGATATCAGCTGAACGCTCCTGGAGCTGATCATAACGTGACATTACACAGATCACATGGACAAGATTGGTTATTTATGTAGAATACAGTTAACGTGAGATTAAGCTCGAAGTTCGGTAAGTCTCCAAAAAAACCAACTCAAAGGCGGATTTGGCCAGCCCTCGAGCCACTGTGGTTCTGATGATTTCCCAGTGTTGACCTAAGTCCATTGAGAGATTTGGGTAATAATACTATGTTCTGCATCACGGTTGTTTGTCACAGCTTTCTGAAATCAATAAATAGAGCACTGGCTCATTTTCCTGTCAGAGGAATTGTTTTCAGTAAATTCTAGAAGGGCAGCTGCTGAGTGGCAAGGAGGAAGCCAGAACCACAGTGCTGGTGTTGACCTTAGACAAAGGTCAGTTTTTAAGCCCTGATCCTGACCACAGCAAATAATTGCCCCCCAAGTGAGGAACTGATGAAATTGGTGGGAGAAGGGGTGATTTTGAAATAGCTGGGAAGTTCCTCAGATGTCTCGAAACAAAGTAAGTGTACCTTTTATTTTACTAAATATGCAACAGTTGGGATTCTTGGCTAATGAGTGTGTTAAAAGATGGTGTGTGCTCTCTGTGGCTTTTCTGGGCCATCTGGTTTTCTGAAACGAAGGCTTCATGTTCTGTCTTCAGGAGCCGTCTACTTGCTGATGTTCACATCTGACTTCTTTCCAGCCATTCCCCTCTCAGGCTTCACTTGTGACCCTGTCGCCATCAGACTCCACATTTCTCTCTCGACCTCTCACAGTGTCTGATCACTTACCTCGGGTTTCACCATGTGATGTTCTCCTATTTCCATCCCTCATTGCACCTCCGTCTCTCTCACTAATTTCTGGTCCACTTCAGATCCCCAAAATGTGGATGCCCTGTCCCCCCTCCGCAACTCTATATTTGATCCTCTTCCTGTCTCTCCACATGTTCTGCCTCTTCAGTCTCATTGTCCCCCAGGCTGGAACAGCACACAAGTGGATGGCTCTCTGGTCTGGGTCCCCAGACTCCCAGAGTCCCACTGCCGTCCCCAGAGATGACACCTGCCAGACACTTCATCTAGACCGTCCACCTGCTCTGCTTTTGGCTTCACAGCTCAGTTTCACTTCCTGCCCGACCCATGGGATGTCCTACTAGTTTATCAACACAACAGCATTAAAAATTTGTTTTTATTTATTTATTTGGCACAGAGCACAAGCAAGGGGAGCTTCAGAGGGAGAGGGAGAAGCCTAGGCGGGTTCAATCCCAGGACCCCAGGATCATGACCTGCGTTGAAGGCAAACTCTTAACCGAATGAGCCACCCGGGTGCCCCAGCCCAAGAGCATTTTTATCAGTAGTCTTCTCCCCAGTCACCTTCTCTACCCGACTCTGATGTTACTGCGAGTGGTACTGCTTAAGCAGCTTGCGGTACAGAATAAAAAATGCCTTATTTGTCTTTTAAAAATACCAGGTGAGCAGACAACAGAGCCAAATACACATAGAAGTAGCTATAAAAACAAACAAACAAACCTGGGGGCTGTCAGTTTGCATCTTCTGATTGGGACAATTAAGAAGGAATTTTTGCTTTGATTTAATTTACTTTTGTTTTACTTTCCTCTTTTATCTTATTGTCAGGTACTAGGTCAACCCTACTCTCTGTGGGGCCATGATATCATCCTTTACAGTGTCCCCAATGCCAGGGAAAATCTCAGAAGCTATGACTGATATGCAAGACCCCAGGGCCTGGGTATTTTAAGGTATAATCTGAATTTGAAGACTCCTTCGCCAGGTCTTCCCATACATAAGCTTGTCCGTCTGTCTTTTTAGTTTTTACACAATTTGCTTTATTTTCCATTAGCAAATGTCTCTGGAGAGACGAATACAAAATATTGAGAAGAAGGTAGCCTGAGGAGGTTGTGATTGGTGGTAGAGGTCATGGTAAGAACCGGTCATCTTTAGCCTGGAGTGAGAAGTCTGGGCTACCGCAGGGGTCTGTCACTGCCCAGGACCCCAGACAAGGAGCAGAGTTTCCAGGGGAAGCTGAGCGGGGCCAGCTGCAGACACCGATGTAAGGGAGGTCTCTGCTTCATGACTTCGGTTTATCTCAAAATAGCTCTGGGCGTATTTATAAGGAAGGAAGTTTAGGGATACATGGGCATTTAGATTAGGTAAATTGCCATGGAAATACCATATTTGATTGAAACTAAGAAAAAAGAAACATTAATTAAATTAAGATATCTTGTAAATTTTAAGAAACATATAAATTCCAGAGATGTTAAATTGTTGTGTTTTTTTAAGATTTTATTTATTTGAGAGGTAAAAAGAGATGGAGGAGGAGAGGAGGGGGAGGGTCAGAGGGAGAGGGAGAAGCAGACTCCCCACTGAACAGGGAGCCTGATGTGGGGCTTGATCCCAGGACTCTGAGATCAGGACCCCCACTGAAAGCAGATGCTTAACTGATTGAACCACCCAGGTGCCTGTTATATTGTTTTTAAATAAGTCAAGTCCAAGAAAAAGATATGTATGGTAAAAGCATTCCATCCTTCAAAGAAAGAAAATAGAAAGAAAGAAAGCTTACGCTAGAGAGAAACTTCTTTTTAACCCCCTGACACTTCAGGTGGGCAGCTAAGCTGAAACAGTACTGTATGAAATCTATAATTCATGAAAGGTGACACTCTTTGGTTGATACTATGAGTCAATGGAATCCTTCTTTCACCTGTGAATTTTGGGCAACTTTTAATCTTAAAATATAAGATAAATTGCTGTTTTTTTTCCTTTTCCCTTGGGAGCACCAATGAAAGCATATCCGAAGATAACTCTGTTCTTAGGTTTTTGAAGAAATTTAGGTTTCGTAAAAATTAAGAGAGGAGACCTTTTCAGAAATGCCATCCATAGCCTACCATTTAGCAGCGTGCTTCCCTCACCAGCTGTGACTCAACGGGCCCCTGGCCTGTCAGTGGGTACCTCCCGACAAAGCCCGATTCACACCATATGGTGAATTCCATGGTTTTAACTGATTTCTGAGCCAAGGTGATAGTAATTTCCCAGTGGGCCAGGTTAGAGTGAGTAGTGCCACAGATCAGGCGAACACACCAGCAGTCGATGGCAGAGTCTGCTTCTAAATTAGAAACCGCCAAATGCACGAGAGTTTTCAAAGCTCTTTTCCTGACTGATGTGTCTGCACCTGATTTTCATGGTCCCTGATTTATAACAGCTTTCAGAAAATTCCTTCCAAATGCTTCTTGTGCTGAGTTGCAGATTCTTTGCTTGGTTCCCAGTGGTGGTGGCCAGGGTTGAGAATGAGCATTGAGGAGATCGAGGTTCCCCTTAGCCGGGTGGCTGTCATGCCCTGTAGAGCCCAGGAGTCTGATTTTTGAATCCTTTCTGGAGTCAAACCTTAGATTCTTTGAGAGAGAAGTTTGGGGAATTTTCTACCTAGACAATGGTGAGGAGATTTGCTACGACTCCTATCTTTTCTCTCCTTGCCGGTCAAACATGGAAGACCCTCAATGGGACTGGAGGCATCTTCCCTTTCCAACCTCTTACCTTACGAACAAGAGAATTGCAGCTGGGGAGATGATTTGCTTTGACAATTCAGAGTAAGTGAAAAAAAATTATCTTTGTTTCCCTCTAAGTGTCACACGTCATAAAATTATAATCTTGTATCTCTTCTTGTTTTGGTGCAGTAAACCCAAGAGATATGCTTTTATTGAAAATATAATTCCTGAATACTTGATATCACATATCAGATTGAGATATTTTGTTTTATGACATTTTGCTGAGCTATGGCTTCCAAAGTCACTTAAGTATATTATTTTTCCCCCAAATTCTGCTGGGTGAAAAAGAGGATTACAATGCAACATTCAATTCCATTTTTATACAAGTGTCCTTAATGTCCCTGATATGTGCCACAGCCGTATTTATATTTGGGGACTGAAAATATAAATGAAACTGAATTCTTAAGAAGGTGCTTTGATCAAATTTTCATACTCTAAACTAGTAGTGATAAAGCAATACAGAAATTGCAAGACTGTTTCAACCTTCTCCTGTTTACTAATAAAAGCAGCATTTTTATGCAATCAAGCTTTTGTGTTCTGAGGTGAACATAATATAATGATTGCATTTGCATTTTCAAGTATTGATCACGGTAGCATCTTTTGCAGCACACCTGTGAAATATATACTTTGGAAAAATTGCTTTGCAACGTGAGGGGACTCCATTCCAGTTTAGTTGTATGAGGGTGGCCCTATAGAGTAGTGGTTTAGAACACAGGCTTTGGGGTCAAGCAGACCTGGGATTAAATTCCAGCTTTGTCACACCAGCTGCGTGAAACTTGATGCACAAATTCGCATTTCTTAACATCAGTTTTCCCATCTGTGAAATGGAGTTGATAGGAATACCTACTTCTAGGACTGTTTCATGATTAAAGGAGGTAACACATGTAAAGCACTTAGCACAGAGACCTGCATTCAATAGTACTGCCATTGGTTTGTGATACTGGTGCTGCTGATGGAATTTTCCCAACATGGCAAGTGAAACTGATAGACCTGGTTGTCTCTGACTTGTGGACAAAATGCTATGATACCTAAACCCATGGGGGAAATGGTCCATAATTTGGGAGGGAAGCCAGGGAGGATGTTCTTTGCATATGTAGACTTGGATTTATTTGTTCTGCTCCATCAGAGCAAAAGTTTTTTCTTGTAAATGAAGGAGGATGGAAGAGACTGTCCCAGGATCTACAATGGCAAATGAGACTGAAGGTTATAGGGTTTTCAATCTCAAAGTCCATCTCAGGCCCTGCTCATGGTGGTCACTGGGGACCTGGGGTTTATTTAAACTATACCATCTTTAACAATATTTTATTGTCCAATAGGCATTTTTTTTCTATTTTCAGAAACTGCCTAAATTGTTCTTCCTTCAGCAAATATAGTCTCATCTGGGAGGACCAAGTTCTTTGGTGATTTTGATCCACATTCTTTTTCCTCATGTATCAGAAGGTCAAAGCTCTTTATTCCAGGGATTTAGTCTTGGGGGTGTCATCAACTACTTTGAAAATTTGATGACGTTTAAGTGCTCATTCCCCAGAAAAAAATGCAAACATAGAGCCATAAACACAATTTTTGTGTAATTATGGGACTCCCATGTTCTCCTAAAGCCCACACGTGGGACTTTGGGTTAAGAGCCTTTGATATAGTTATTTTCTAACTTCAGGTGTCAAGAAGGTTCAATGCATGACTTTGAGTCTGTCGGCTTCTGGGAATCACCATAGCCTTCAAGGTAGAGTAGGCATCTTGGCTAAAAATGGCATATCAGAGCCATGATTTTTGACTCTAGAACTGACACAAGACTGAAGGGGAAACAGAAAGTAATAGACAATTATGTGACTGATCAGAGCCTGGAAGGGACTAAGGTGAGCATGGTAAAATAATCGGCCCATGGATATAGACCAGCAATAAGAAGAGCGATTATGTATTCTTTAAAGGGTGGATGGCTGATGCTTGAACCCAAGATTGGGTGTAAAATTTGTGTTTCAGTTGAGGAGCTAATTATATTCAAGGTAGAGGACTCTGTGAAAGCATAGATTGTTTTGCTAAGATATTTTATTGGATTAATTAATATCACAAGAAAAAATAGCACAAGAGCTTTATGAAAGAGATTGAAATTTTTCATAGGGAATCTTGGGACATGAGCTCTGAGGGTGATTAGCTGTTTGAGCTTACAGAATGGAAGAGACAGATAAAAACAGCAGCAGAGTATGTTTATGTATTCTTTTGAATATGTGTTCTAGTGGGAAAGAGAGCAATTCTAATAATTTCCGGGTTGACTTTTTTAAGATAGGTCTTCATTTCTTGAGATACAAGGGAAATTGTTCAAAGGACAGCTCTGTGAGAAATGCAGAAAATAAATCTGGAGGCTGCTGAGTAAGAGGGATTCCTTTTCCTTGTGAAACTAGAGATATTACCTCCTAATTTATATTTTTGAATTGAAAAATTATTGCTGCCTCTTCTTTGTGAAATATTTCCTAATCATGTCTCTTAGGGTACTGTTTTAAGTGGTATCACTTCAGATACTCAGGGTTGTGGAGTAGGAATATGTTATCAATCTGAGTACCATTTTTTCTTTTTTTAATTTAATTTAATTTTTAAAATTTATATTATATTGTTAGTAACCATAGAGTACATCATTAGTTTCTGATGTAGTGTTCCATGAATACATTTTTTTCCTGCCTCAAATTGATCTAAAATTGCCTAAGGAGACGGGCTCATGGGATTCGGCCAGGAAAGGTGAAAATACCGTCTGACTGGGCCACAGTGTCAGGTCCTGTGGTCCTGATGCATGCCTTGCTGTCTCCCTCACTTAGTCAGCCTGGGGGAGGCCTCAGATCACCACACAAGAGGTCTATACCCTCAGGAATGGTGTCAGCCACTTACCATTGGGCCCCATGAGGCATTTTTGCAAGACTGAGGTTCTGGTATTCCTAGATGGCACTCAAGTTCCGACACATGCAGATGTTCCATATAAAGATCTTTGTGGAAACTGTATAGACCCCCAAATGCATCTACTTCTCTAAAGTTCTTTTTTTTCTAAACAGTACACCTAAATTCCACCTATAGCTCTTTCAGAGAGAGAAAAGCAGCCACTTGCAAAGACCCACTGTTTTTACGACTATACTAAAGCTCACAGAACAATAGCTCATAGAATTTCCACAGCAAACCTCCAGGTAGCACTTCAGAAGACCCTTGGGTTCCATATTTTAATTTTATCACAGTGGACTTCTTAAAATTTCTTTTATTTTTAGACCGAATAGAGATATTCTGTGCTGTTTCCAGCCCATGCTGATGTAGCATTTTTGAAAGCTTGAAAATCCAAACGCTATGGGAGAACCGAGATTCATTTCTCCCCCTTAGGGAAAAGCTTCATCATCGCTCTTGCCCAGGCATCGAGTGCCCTAACCCTTTATGACTACCAAAGCTGCATCTCTTCATCGTGCGTACCTGGAAAGGAGGCAGGAGAAAGGAAGATGGTGAGGTTGCCATGTCAAGAACATGCAATAAAGAGAAGGTATCGAATGCTGACCATGAACCCAGCAGGCACTGGAGTGAGCTTTCGTGGTGGAGCAGTGAACAAAGCAAAGATCCTTACCACGTGCTTTACATAGGAGGAAGTGAAAATATGCAACAATAAATGTAATAAATAATTACACCCTGTAGAATGTTTAAAAGATCTTATGGAGGGTGGAAATAGGAAAACAAAGAAATTTGGGGTGATAAAGGAATGGATTGCAATTTCAAATAAGATGGAGAGAGTGTGGGGGGGTGCCTGGGTGGCTCAGTGGGTTAAGCCTCTGCCTTCAGTTCAGGTCATGATCTCAGGGTCCTGGGATCGAGCCCCACATCGGGCTCTCAGCTCAGCAGGGAGCCTGCTTTCTCCCTCTCTCTCTGCCTGCCTCTCTGCCTACTTGTGATCTCTCTCTCTCTCTCTGTCAAAAAAATAAATAACATCTTAAAAAAAAAGATGGAGAGAGTGGGTTTCATTGAGAGGGTGACATTTGAGCCAAGTATTGAAGGAGATCAAGGAGTTAGCTTTGGAGTGTGTGGACAGAATCACTCCAAGTACAGGGAGCAGCTCATACAAAGACCCTCAGGCACATTCAAGAAACAAGGAGGTCAGTATGGCTGGACTTGAATGAGCAAGGATGATGTAGTAGGAAAGAGGTCCCAGAGATTACTTGGAAGGGTCAATCCCTGAACAAATCATTTCCTGCTATCAGACTAAGGCCTTATGGGGATTAGCCCAAACCTGGATTTTTAAACTGGTTACTGGCAAGAGCGATCAGAAAAACACCACAATCCCACCCTTGGCTTATGTGTCTCAGAATCTGCCCTTGATGAGCCCCCAAACCACACTGGTATTCGTCTGGGAAAGGCAGAATGGATGCTGGAACTCAACCAGAATTTCTTCCACTGTTTAAGGGAAAGGTTCCCTGGGTAGTCTCTCAAGTTTATGTCCTATTCTTGGCCAAACAGCTTCTTGTGTTTTTCTATTATACCACTGGCAGTCATCCAAGATTTTTCAACCACAGAAACTGGAAGAAAAGGAAAAGGGCACAGATGAGGTGTGTGGTTGAGGAGGTAGACAAGGAAGAACCACTGCTAGTAGAAAGCTGTTTCTGAGAAGGATGTTGACCCTGGAAGCCTGTGGGGAGGGGCTCTGCCCGCCTGGCTTAGGGGAGACTCTGCAGGGATACCTCCAACCCAGCTCCACGAGCTCTCCAAGTTCTTCCCAGCATTTATCTTCTTGTGACCTGAGACCTGAGGGTGGTGGTTCAGGGGAATTCTAGAAGCCAACTTTATTCTTGCTGGCCTCCTGTTTCTTCTACATTTGTTGGTTTCCTTTAGATCTCAGCTGAAATGAACAGACTCGTAACACATAAGAGTTTAAGGGATGATCTAATGCTAATCCAACACCCTTAGATTTCAAGTGGGAAAGGCAGTGACTTGCCCAAATGTTCACACTTGGGGACTCATGTTGCCCTCTCTTAATCCAGTATTGTGTCTACAGTAATGTGAAACTAGCTGTGATTCCATTTCTTAAAAGTTGTCTATTATTTTAGATTTTTCTGAACCCTGATTATAAATGTCAAGAATCATGTTGAAGTTATTTAGATGATGACAGATGACTCCTATAGACAGAAGGGATTATCTAAGACTCAAGTCATCCAGGTTGATTGGGTGGATATTATCTACTTAAAAGTCAGACAGAGCACATGAGAAAGTATGCAGTACATACACCATTATGAACATCTACCCCCAGGAATGAAAATAAATACAGGTGAAATTCTGCCTTAAGTGACATCATACTAGAAATGCACACCAGATTTTGAGATGGAAAACTTGGGTTTTAGGTGTCATGTCTACTATTTCTGTATGACTTTGAGCCAAGGTACTTTATCTCTCTGAACTAGAACATACTCATCTGTAAATGGGGACAGTGGGAATAAGTTCAGAGTTTCTGTGACAATTAAGTAGATGTGAAAGCCCTTTGTAACCTTGAAAGCTCGTCACAAATGAAAGATACTATTATTTCCAAGTGTAGACTGATGGCTCATTGCTCTGGTGGAGGTAACGTGATAGGGTTCTCATTGACTTAGGTTGGAGACAAGTAAATTATTGTAAAGAGTTTATTATTGCCACCTCTGCATTTGATCACACAATTTACAAAGCAATCCTTGTGTTGCAGACTTTGAGGGTGATAAGCTTCTCTGTATGACTTGCAACTCCCTCCCTGAGAGCTATTATGATGTGGCCCTACCTGTCTAATTTTAAGAACCATTAGTAAAACCTGGATGTAGACTCAGATCAAGACTGAATGGTGAAGAAGGAGCAGGACTTGTGTCCATGAGACAGAACACATGCTGGGTGTTGGGGGGAGATTGGAGGGAGTTCTGGCCAACAGCAAAGTTTCATTTGACTGGGTCGAAGAGCCTTCTGTCTCACAACTAAAAGGCTTGGCCACCATTTTTAAAAGATTTATTATGTATCTGAGAGCGAGAGAGAGAAAGAGAGAACAAACATGGAGGGGCACAGAAGGAGGGAGAAGGAGACTCCCTGCTGAGTGCAGAGCCCAATGTGGGGCTGTGTCTTAGGACATGCGAGATCATGACCTGAGCTGAAACCAAAATTCAGGTGTTTAACTGACTGAGGCACCCAGGTGCCCCTTGGCCACCATTTTTTTTTTAGAAGCCTGGAAGCTGGTGCCTCAGAACACTTTCTTTCTTCTTGCAGGTAAACTGCCTAGTGGTTAAGAGTGTAGGCTCTGGAATCAGATTGCTTAGATTCTAATTCTGATTCTAGTCAGTGTTAGTGGTAGGACTTTGTGCAAGTTACTAAATACTTCCAAGACTTAGTTTTCTCATCTGTAAAATGGGGATAACAATAATCCTGAGGTATATTTTGAGGATTAACTGAAATAATTCCTTAGAGGGGCTTAGGCCAGTACCTGGAATGTAGCAAGTAAACTGTCAATGCCCCTTACAAATCCATTCAAGTAAGTAAGTTTCTTTGTCTACCTAAACAACAGAGATGAGTCCACACGTTTTAAAGCCATAAGCACTATTCCTTTTTGTATTTGAATATTTAGTGTTACAATAAAGATTAACCCTAAGGCTCAATTTTTAAATCTCTCCTTTAACAGAAAAAGAAAAAATAATAAGAAGAGTACTCTTTAAAAAAACAGATGAAGTTAGCTCAGCACGGCTTTTTCCTAAATCAACACTTGATCAAGTAATGAATGCCATCATTTGCTTCTGTTTTACCTTCTGTTATTGTTCGTTGTGAAGGCTCAGTTCGGAGAACATAGACTTTCATTTCTGAGAATTTTTGCTGGGCCAAACCATCTCTCCCACTAACTCTCCTAAGGGCCCCAAAAGTCTGATCAGAGAGAAATGCAGCATAAGAGCCTTTCCAGGAGAAGGGTACTGTGTATCATTCAAGAGAACCAACAGCAGCCTCAATTAGAGGGATTTATAACAAGGGTCAACCCCAGGGCTGGGTGTGCTGTGTCCTGGGGTTTCAGTCCCTCCTTCTACCCAGGGCTAAGATTTCTGGAGGTGAAGAGGCAAAATCTCTCCCTTCCACCCTCGAAGGGCTCTCCCCACTGTGAACCAACTGTATATAATCTGCACACCTTCCCCATGTACTGTGGGCTGCTCCTCCTGTGCCAGAACTTTCTGTGTGACAATAATCAGCCAAAAATGCCTGGTGCATCCTCATCAGCATCTTGGTGACTAGAGAACTGGATTTGGGATTACACTAGCTAGTAAAATATTATCTTCAGAGTCTCATTTTTAAAGAGTGGGGAGATCTTACCTACATCCTCCAATCAACTCATGCAAATAAAAGAAGCAATAAAAGATAGCTGCTTTCTGTAAGTTGGCTAACTGAGATTGTTTTTTCACTTCGTGGAAAAAGACGGAATAGGAAAATGAAAATAAATTGGAGTTCCCATGAAAAGAAAGAAAGAAGCGGTGGACCTTCAGGAATCTTGGATAATAGGGGTGCAAGGAAACCCCCATGGGAATCCAAGGGCCTCGCATTAGCCCAGCGCATTCCCTGGGGGCCACCCTCTCCCCTTTTATTGAACCATAGTAAGCTCTGCTCTGGGGAGTAATTGACATCGTTGCCCTTCCTTATGGAGCTAGTGACTCGGAGAGGCTGCTTGCCGTCAAGAATTACAAAACATGACTCTACTCAAATTCTGGGTAAGCAGAAGCAAAGAGGGACATAAATGGCACACCAGCAGCCTTTTCCAAAGGGGAACCATGACCATGGCAGTTCTTACCACCTCACCTGTGAGCCCCGGTGGGAAAGTATAGGAAGTCATCGTGCATGCCTTCTAACGCACCATTCTGTCGCACTTCTCTGTATTATGCAATGCTCTGAAGTACCTAACGTTTCTGTTGTGAGGCCAAAACAGTCATCCCCTCTTGATTTTGTAACTCCTTAAACTAATGTCCCAGAGAAGCTTCTAGTGAATTCATGATTAAGTTCTCTTTTTCTTCAAGGGCCAAGTTTGTTTAATTTGGTGTTGCTTCTCTTTGAACTGATCACTTTCTAAAGCCATTGGTCTCCCAACTTTCATCTTTCTGAGTATGTATTGTCCAACCCACAGAAAACTGGAGATGGAAGAAGGTTCCAGGAGCACAGAGCATTATTTGGGGAACGGGGCTTCCCAACTTCTACTCTAACCAACAGCTATTCCAGCCTCCATGTCATCACCCAACAAGACTTTTGTTGTAATAGAGAGAGTTGTAATCAGTTCTAGCTTTGGTCATGCCGTAGATCCCTGGCTTTGTCTAGAGGTTTTTTTTGTTCTGGTTTTGTTTTTTTTTTCCAAGAATTTATTTATTTGAAAGAAAGAGGGAGAATGAGCAGGTGCTTACTTGTGTGAGCAGGAAAGGGGAGAGGCAGAGGGGAAGGGGAGAGAATCTGGAGCCCCACGTGGGGCTTGATCCCAGGACAGGGAGATCATGTACTGAGCTGAAACCAAGAGTCAGACGCTTAAACGACTGAGCCCCCCAGGTGCTCCTCATCCAGAATTTTTGGTCATTCTCTTAAAACTGGAGTTGCAGAAATCACACCTTCACTACCCCTACCCAGTGGTGTGTTCTGAGCTGCAATTTCTGCTGTGCCCCATTCTGAAGAGCGCATACACCAGCCACAAGGAGGGGAGAAACAGCTATTGGTTGAGTATATTATTGCTAGTATTAGTCTATATAAAATGAATGGCTAATATTGTTTTTGAGGCTTATTTGCCCTTGGCACCATGCTAAGTGCTTTTATTACAAGTTTGAAGTCATTTAATCCTTGATGAGGCTTTCGCTGAAACCTTATAAGAAGAGCAGAAGCAATTTTATTTTTCCTACTTTTATAAACAGGGAAAATTATTTTCAAAGTATTTAAGAAACTTGTACGAGGTCCCTCAGGTAGTATGTGGTGGCTCCAATGTAACCCATGCTTTTTATACCCACGCTTATAATCACTATCAGCCTCAGTTCATTCAGTGAAGCAGAAGCCACTCTAGGTCATCTGAGCAGGAGGAGACCTACCACAGGGAATCAGAGGCTTATACAATTATGGGAAGGACTCGGGAAGCAAAGGTCAAGAAGGCTACTCCTGATTTTCAGAACATCTAGATGGGCCAGAATTGCAGGAAAGTCACTGCTTTTATGATGTCAGCTTCCTGCAGCACAAGATGGTTGATTCTTCAGAGGACGCTTGACGCTGCCAGCCAAGCTCCGTGTGTTCTGCCCGCTAATGCCAGGGCACTGGGCATTTCCAGAGAATGTTCTTTCCTTTTCTTTCACCCTGTAAATCTCATGGGAGTGCCTCTCACCCTCAGAATTTAATCTGAGACCCTGCAAAACAAAGAATTCTGGAGAACTTTATTCCCAGGTTTCTTCCCTGTGGTGGTGGGAAGAGTCTGGAAGGACCTGGGGATGGCGCTGGGTTGACCACAGTCTGTTCTTGTCACTGCTTTCCATGGCCTTCCACTGAAGCACCACTTTTCTGTGGTAGTGGACAGTACCCATTCCTCTGGCACATGGTCACTGAACTTCTACAGGGGAGAGACACAGGGGTCTGAGGGGTTCCAGAGCTACTATTCCTGGCCTCATGTGCTCATCACACCAACTACTGATCTTATTTAGATGACTGAAAGCTTTTTTTGCTGTATCATCTTATACCATAGAACTTCTTTTGTTTGGTAAAAGACACCAATTCTCATCAGATGGTAAGCATTGTAACTACTGTCATCACTGTTTATTCTCTCTCCCCCTCTGTTTATCTATTACTTGTTTATCTTGCATGATTTTCACCCATAGTAGAAGAGTAAATAGGAATGTGTCTCCTTTTAGGGTTTTTGGTGTTAGTGCCTGAGATTGTTGAGTGGTTTACTATTTACAATTAAATCAGGGGGTGTGACATCTCCACTAGACCCTTCATCTGGCACAAGCATTATGCCCACAGGGCCTTCAGCATCCTGAATTCTGGAAGACCAGCCAAGCCATACACTTGACTGGTAGAGCTAGGGCATGAGTAACAGAAGAAGGAACGTTGAGGAAAAGAATAGGGAATCAGGTATATGAGATGTAGAAGGGAAAGAAGAAGGGAGAAAGAGGAAAGAACCGTATGTCATGAGACATATGGGTGCAGTCATACCACCAACTGGCTTTAAGTGGACCAGAAAAATGGAAGCGATAAATTCTGTACCCTTACAATATCTCCACTCTGTCCCTTTCTCCTCCCCCAGTGGCACCATTTATCATCTCCGTCTTAGATTATCAGGACAGTCTCCTTATTTGTTTCCATGTCTCCAGCCCCACTCCCACCAGTGCAGTCTCCTTAGGACAATCTTATGAAAAAATAAAATACGATTATTTTGTTCACCCTTCTTCTCCAAGCCTGTTCATAATCTGTTCATGTTTGCAAATGTTTTTAATGGGGGAAAAATTTGATAAGTTTCACTTTTAAAAGGCATGCATAAAGTTGCCTCTAAATGGAGAAAATGGAGGTCCAGAGAAGTTTTGTAATCTTTGTGAAGTTTCCCAGTAGGTACGACCTCATGAACATTATTGAGTATGCTGACAGCAGTCCTCTGTTAATTCACTGATCCTTGCTACCTGTCAGGTAAAAGAATGGCAGAGTTCTCTAATCTTTGAGTCCTATTGATTGGGTTAAAATTTATTGGAGGTACTTAGTGTCCTGGTCAGTCTTTAAAATCCAGAAAATAAAAAATAATCTGATTCAATTAAAAGGATGTTTCCCCCCTACTCTGAGAAATTAGCATCTTTTCTTTGTTCCAGTTTTCCAGGAAGTTTCACAACAGATTCCAGCCCTGGGCCAGTTTATGGCTCTCTTGGTACTTAATTGATTTAAAGTGGCAGATAGTTCATGCTCAGAAATTTTTCCTCTCTAGGCAAAGAGTTAATAAGGATCCATGCTTTCTGTCTGAATTCCGATACAAATCATTCCGTATGTGGTAAAAATGAAAAGACACAGAAAAATAACACAATGTTATTTCTTACCAAATTCACAACACGAGACAGATAGATGATAAGTAGATAGATAGATAGCATAGATAGATAAACAGACATCTAAATCCCCAAAGATCCCTATCTATTTTTAGATAGACTTGCTACCTAATTGGGATATCCAGTCTAATTTTTTTCCCTCTGTATTCAATGACATCTTTTTTTCCCCCCGGTAGAAGTAACCAATATAGGAAATAGTTTTGAAGGTGAATTTTTAAGGAGAGCTTTTACTCACCTTATTTTCCATCTTGTAGTTGAATGTGAACGGGTTATTTTAAATGAAGTTCCAAACTATTTCAAGGTATATTACTGTCAAATGACTTGTTTTCACACAGCAATCATGAGTTAGTGCCTCTTCCGTCTGAGCACCGGTGGGTACATCTTTCTCTTTCTAGAAGCGATTGTTAATATATAATAACAGCCCCATCTACTCTTCTAATGAAGGTATCAGTCATTTCATCAGGTGCTGTGGAAGAAAGGTAAAATTAAAGTTGGGTTTGTCTGCCCAGCAGTAGAATGGGTTCCAGAAATGAATTGGACTATAACTCTTCATAGAGTCATGACATCACAGGGACCACCAAGTAAGAGATTTTTGTCAAATTAGTCTATACCATCGAAACAATTTGTATTTTGAGGCCTTGCCGGTTTGTGTTATTTTGCAAAGGACTCCTCCATGATCTACTTGATATGAGGAATGATGCAGGAATAGCCCTGGGACTCTGACAGCATGGAGTCCAGAAGGCTGACTTCCTGGCCCAATAGTGGGAGTGAAATAAATACCCCAATTCTGAGGAAATGTTTTGGATTTTAATGTTCATGTTAGGATTATCATTTTGGATGTAAAAACAGATTCCCTCTCATTTCTGTTTTTTCTTCTGCAGTGTTTCCTTTCACATTTCCATCATATATTTGTCAAAATGGCATCAGATTCGGAAAGAAATGAAGACACCAGGGAAGGTGGATGGGGAAAGGGTGGTGGAGTCAATGAATGGGAGCCCCACTTGAGATACTCTTGAAATCAGGGTCCCGGAAGGAATCGATAGGAAATAGAGGAATAGGAGGCTTGAAATGGAGATTATGGAGAGGTTGCAGATGCCTGTAATGACAAAGACTGTGACCCTGGGAGTGAGTGACTGAGATAAGATATAGGCCAAGGTTATTGGAGAGAAAGGCCCAGAATGTCACAGGTATTGTCCCTCTGAATATAAAAATCACTGAAAGTTAAGACCGAGGCAGTGTGAGGGGTGACAACCAGCCTGGCACTAACATCTCCAAGGAAAGAATGGGATGACTATGTGTTGGCAGGTGACTGGAACCAGTAAGGATTCTAGTTAGTGTGTCTGATGGTAAGAGCCCCAAAGGAGCCTAGGGCTTAAAGGCAGGTGAGAGGGTCAGGCCTTCTGTAAGGAAATGAGGAGTGAGGAGGCTACTTTTGGCAGCTCTAGATCCATTTGGAGGCGGAGTGTAAGAAAAATGGCTGCCACTTGTTAAGGCTGCAGGGGAGGCGGTGCCTGTGGGGTGTGGCCTGGTTTCAGTTAGAAGAAGAAAGGAGAAGGACCAATAGGAAGAGAGGTTAAGGATGAAGAGGATTTGTGTGTGTTCTGGAGAAGGCAGTGGAAGGTTTTAGGGAGAGATGAGGGAGGGAGCCCAACTGAGGAATACAGGGAAGTAGAGAGACTGGGGATGACGTACTCTATAGTACCCTATAGAGTGTCCCGTGACCGCGTCATCCACGTCAGCAGAACAGCTGTGCTGGGCGGACAGTTCAGAGCCCCAGGACCCCGTGGAGTTGACATCTCACCTTTTGTGCTCTCAGAAATCTTTGTGTGGTTCTGCTGGTTGCCCTGACATGGGATCTTGGGGTCAGTCTGGAGCTGGGGTATCAGAAGGGAGCCCGGACCCAGAAGGGACTGGCCCGGGGCACGCCCGTCCCAGCAGGTTCACTTCTGCTCCCTCACGGGTTTATTCACTCAGTAAACCTTCCTGAACCCTCCTGGCGCTTCTGTATGACGCAGGGGTCAGATTACGGCAGGTCCCTGCCTCTGTTCTCCCACTGAGACCGGCAAATACACGATTACAATCTAATGGGATCAGGGAGAGATGAAGAGTTTTGTTTAATTTAATAATTTAGCTCAGGGGTTTTTGTGTGTGGGTCTTATGTACAAACAGAGCACCCATATAGGATTCTTTTTAAAAGGCAATTGGTATATGGAACGGAAGCTCAGTGGGAAACACAGCATAGAAATGTAGGTTTGTAAATTTGGAAGTCTTATGTGGGGGTGTCCGACAAATGATGCATAACAGCCCTTTTCTTCACATGAGTTCTGGATCAAAAGATACAAGGGAAGGGAACAGGGATTGCATCTGCAGAGGAGACTTTGCAATGCTGAATGCCAGCATTAGATGGAATTACCCATTTGGTGACAGGTGAACTCTCAGGAACTACTGCTGCTAGGTCAGGGCCTTGGCCATGAATCTTACGTGCTTGGGAACACAGTGCTGAGACAACAAGGGATGTGTTGAGCTAAGCATACTCAGTTCCTTCTTCCCAATTCTATCGATTTAATAACTGACTTGACCTACCAAAGGGTCAAAGAAGTGAGAAGAGGAAAAGGGACCAGGAGGGTTTCACTTGTGGGGATATTTCCACAGGGAAGGAATTGTCCGGAGTGGGGAAGAAGCATCTTCCCTGCCCCTGGCCCCTTAGTGAAATCAGACAAAGTGAGGGCATAGACAGTAAGGAGAAGACACTGGAGCAGGGACTCTGGGGCCCTAGAAACCAGAAAGGGTGAGTCGTGATTGCAAGAGAAAGACTCTCATTTATGCGACTAAACCTGACTCTGTCTGTCACTCCAAGAGTTCCTTGAACGTGATGATCGTATTTTTTTTGTTGCATGTTAATAAAATTTTGCCTGTATGACTCTTAGTGTTTTCAAAGTGTTTCTTATACATTTTTTTTAATGAATACTCACCACTTAAAACCATAAGATAAATGGTGTTTCACTGCTATCTTGTAGGGGAGTCCACTGGCATCCAGAGAACGTGAATCACTCAGCTAGTCAGGAGAAATCTCAGGCCTGAATCCTGGATTCTGACAACAGGCCCACAGACAGCACTCTCTCTAGGTACATAGCTGGAAAAAATATATGGGGATCATGTCTTTTGAGTCTGTGATTGTTTAAAAGAAGGATGACTGCAATGATCATTGGCTATTAGTTATGGCACCTGGATACTAATAGGACAATTAGAAAGAAAACACAAGAGCTTCTATTCTTTATCAGAGCGAAATAATTATAATATGTTATCTGTATGTTGGACATCAGGTAAATATTCCTCTGTGACATAATTGGGTTCTTTTGGGCTCTTCAGTATAGAAGGAAATTCAAAGCCGAGGCAAGTTACAGAACATCTGAGAAAACACATATTTAGCATCAATGCTAAGTTGTGGTTCATATGGCAGTTTCACCTAATAACTTAAAAATAGCATTTAACATAAAAAAGTTGAACCTCAAGGTTTTTTTCCCCTCCCAAAAGTGTACTTGTCCCCAGTCTGTAGCAGGACTCCCTCCAACATTCCCTAGGCCTTAATTAAATAAGAGCAGGAGAGAGCACTGGGCTTGGGTTCAGGATAAATATCCCCAGCTTGAACAGGAGATGTTGCTTTAATGACTTGGAATACATCCAGAAGGCTCTGAGTGGCTAGCAGGCAAAGCTGACAGCTACTGGATCTCGCAGCAATAACATTCTAACCAATTAAAAGCTGAGCTAGAAATAATGGTTTGTCACTGAGTGGTGTTTCAGAAACCAATTGGTCCAGATTAACCAGAGGATTAACTTTTCTAACTGAATTTAAAGGTCACGGGAAGCTGACTTTAATGAAAAGAAAGAGAAAAAGCATTCAATTAGAAGGGGGAAACTTACATATAGAAATTAGGTTAATAGATCTTGCTGTATTATTTATAGACAAGTAACCAAACTGCTGTCTTCTTTTATGGCAGAAGTTCATAGTCAAGGATAAATACGTTCATTATAAAAAAGAAAGTTAAATGAGAAATCAAGTATTTCTAAGGGATTCCTCTATCAGAAAGGGCACACAGGGGCTTCCAGCTTCCCCAAGGGTGTTCGTTTTTAGAAAGGATTCTTGGTAGGTAAATCCAACCTACTTTTGACTGATACTTAACTCTGATGGGACCGAAACCCAGTTAATGATTTTACCATCTGCCTTGTGGGGACCTAGGTCGCCAGATGGTGGTTACGTGGGTAAAACCGCAGCAATGGCCCATCTTTATCAGAGCAAGGGAGACGTGTGCAGAGGGAAGGCTCTGGGGCAACTTGCAAAGCTTTCCAGCCACTGTGTGAGGGATGACTCGTCTTGTTCCTCCAAGATGCAGCTCTTCCTATAGTAACCCACTCCAACAGCATCCATCCCCTGTTGGGCCTGTCAACTCCTTACACACAAAGTGGAAGTGGTTTGCTATGGGTGGAGGAGTCTTGGGATAGACCATCCATGAGTTACTAATGTGCAGTTCCATGTTAACATGATCCCTGGTTTAAAGTTATTTCTTGTACCTAGGACATAGTAATTTTAATAATCACCTAGGGAGAAAAGGTTGGGTGAGGGGGAGTTGAAGGGAAAGGAAGAGGGAGGAAAGCTGATCTGAGGGAAGCAAGATGTTGTTGCTGACTAGAAAGGATTAGAAGGGCCAAAACCAGTTCGGTTCTGTCATACGTGTAGAAGTGAAGCAAACTGGATTTTGATGTGGAGAGTAACATTGTGTCAGAGTGTGTGAAGGACTGTGAGAAGTGTAACCCCCAAATGATTCAAGAGAACTTTTTCTCCCTTTCTGTTATATATATCAGCAGCCCTTAAAAGGCACCAATCTTACCCGAGCCAGGCAGGGACTGGCATTTTAGGCAGGATCTGAATTCTTTTTTTTTTTTTTTTTAGGGAATTTCCAGTATTCATTTATTATTATTATTTTTTAAAGATTTTATTTATTTATTTGACAGACAGAGATCACAAGTAGGCAGAGAGGCAGGCAGAGAGAGAGGAGGAAGCAGGCTCCCTGCTGAGCAGAGAGCCCGATGCGGGGCTCGATCCCAACACCCTGGGATCATGACCCGAGCCAAAGGCAGAGGCTTTAACCCACTGACCCCCCCCCCCCCCCGCCCAGGCGCCCCACAGGATCTGAATTCTTACAATAGATCTGTTTACAGACATATGAGACCCAGCCAATTTTCTTGACACTCTCCTCTGGTCAGTGGGTCTAATGTTCAGTCCAGCTGGAACATCCTTCTGAATAAGATTGAGCCCTCATTAGAAATTCCTCGGGGAGAGAATCCAGATCTTATGCCTCTATTCAGGGATAATTTTTCAACTGGTGTGCTCTGGTTTGACTCTACTGACTATTAAGAGATGAAAATGGTTTTGCACCTGTGGAAAATGGCCGCTGCCATTAGCACCTCATAATGCTCCCCACATTTGCTGCCCTCGCCTCTCCTTCACTGTCCCAGCAACTAAAGGCCTGGCCCAGAAGGGGACCTCCAGGACTCTGAACAACTCACCACTGCAACCAATGCCCACTTTTAAGGGTTGGGTAGAAGAATTCAGATTTTCCTTCTGCCTGTGTCTGTGCTCTACCCTTAGCAGGTACTAATGTTTCTTATGTGTATCTCCCCCATTGTTTCTGTTTAGAGAGGTCGCCACATCAACTCCTTTTGACTCAGAAACACTTAAGTAGATTATCTGCACCTGAACCCATGAAGCTGTTGGCCAACATCCTTCACCTATAAACACCAAGGCTGCACTTGTATATCCCAAAGTGAAGCTTAGAGGTTAACGTGGCCTGGTTTATTTTCACGTGAAGGTGGTCAAACTAGTTTTATTCACATAAAATATATTTTACTCACTGAATTAAAACGGACCATTTAGGGGCACTGAATTAACCAAATAGTCGACAGCTTCCCTTCATTCCAGGCATAACCTTATTGCTAGCATTTCATAGCAGGAAACACGAGCATTTCAATCATTCTCAGCTTTAGCCAAGGTCCTTTGTCGTAGTTCATTTTTCTAAGCTCTCAGTTTAAGTTTCCTCTCCCTTTAAATCAGTTTTACTCACGCTGTAAGAAATAGCTGTGACCAAATGGACAAATATCCATATTTTGCACCTGCTAAAAGGTTCTTGTCTTTCTAGTAACATTTCATCTCAAACTACAGTCATCCCTCCCGTGGAGGGGCAGCATGCGGCTGAACAGAGCAGTGTCTCTTCCGAGACCTGGCTAATCCACAGCTGATAGGTTTTGTGAAAAGTGCGGTCAGCGAATGCTGCTGGAATTCCTCCTCTGAGCCATGTACTCTTCTGAGTTGTAGGGACTCGGCAATGAACAAAACCAAGTCCCTTCCCTGCAGGGCCTTCGAATAACCCTAAACACCCACGCTGTTTGCAGGCAACGGATCAGAAATTCCTGAAATGTTTTGATGCTCTTAAAAAAGATTCTGCTGAATTATTTTTTATCTTCTTTTTCATTCCTTCTAGTGGCTGGCTGCACTTCTCCCATATTATATCCTGGCTGGAGATGAGCAAACCTAAAGAGAAGGGAAAAATCTCCTCTGCTTCTGGTTAGAGTTACCATTTATTTATGCTCCGGATCATTAATCGATGTAATCCTAATCAACTACTTCCCCATACATAGTCCACAAAGGGAGCATCTTTAGTTAAAGGTGCGGTGCTCGGAAGGATGTCTCGATCCGGAGTCCTCCCTACATTGTACTGGAGCAGCCCTCGTGCTGGTACCTCAGTGAGGAAAGTTCTTCCCTGCACATCTCCACCTGGGCAAGTTTAGTCTTCCTGGTCGTTTGCAGACTCACTCGTGTATACCTTCCCTCAGTATGTGGGATAGCCTTTAAAAAGGAGGACGTTACAACCGTGCGAAGACTGGTCCCTCCCTTCAAATTCTCGCTTAAACAATGTCCACTCCAGGATTCCCTCCCGGAGTCCCTGGCATGGAGCTCATCTCTCTCTTTCCTCCCTTCCACGGCCCATTCTTTAGCAAGTGCCCTCAGTCTATCTTGAATTAGGGCTCTTTGTGTGTGCCTCTGCCTCTTCTTCTAAAGCACGAGCTTCTAGAGGACTAAGGCTGTATTTTAATCATGTTTGTATTTCCCAGAGTACCTAGTGCCGCGAGTTACACAGAGTAGTCACTTAATAAATGCTTATTGAATTGAATAGAATAAAATAATTTACTGTCAGTGCGATCCTTTATCACTGCCTTGAAAAGACGGAGAGAGAGAAAATTGGGTTAAGCTGAACTGTACTCATTTTTGCAATATACTACCTCAGACATAAAGATTGTTCAATATATTTGTTTCAACTTTCTTATGGAACATTCCTTCAATTCACAGATATACTGTATATTGGAATGCTGAAGTGAATTACACATGAGGCATCCTGTCTAAAGTATACGGAGTTTATAGAATTGCCTAGGCTTTCTGGGACCACCAAAATGAGGGAAATAAAGCCCATCAAACTTTTTTTGAACGCCACTGGAGAGGAATAACATACAAAAAGGTAATCATGCAGTAGCAGCAGCAGCCAGACTCCCTAAGTTGTGTCAAACTGCCTGACTAGTTAGAGCCATGTTCAAGGGCGTCTCCCGCCTTTTGCTCTAACTCTCCATCCCTCTGCTGCCTTGGGAAACATGCTCTCATTAAAAGGGATGGGAAACTAGCCACATCATTACATTCACTTAAGGCAGAGTTTAGCTGGTCAGTTCTCACCACTGTCAGCAAGAGCTGCCACTTCGGGATTTTGAGCCCTTATTGGCCTCATGGTTTGGGTTGGGATTTTTATTTGTCTTACTTTGAAATTTACATGTCTTTAGAACAACTAAAATTCACAAGAACAAACTAATTAATGGATTCCATTTTTGACAGCTACAAGAAGACGGATGAGAAAGTAACATGCTTCTGGCAGCGTGTTATCAATTGGGAGGCAACAGTGCATTCCCTCTATGTGGAACAGTGAGCTGGAACCGACACTGACAGATGACACGGCCCTTTGACAGTGATGCCTGTACGAGCTGACAGCTCCACTTGCAGTCAGTCAAGTCCACACTTTGCAGCGGAATTTTAACGGGCTTGATTTGCAGAATATGCTTTGCCTACTTCTCAGCTTGTAGTGGAAGTGAATAAAAATTTCAAAGCATTCACATTAAATAGTGGATTCAAGGATCTCTTCCCAAACTTTCCTTTCCCATCGAAACTAAGAGTAATAACGGTAAATAAAGCATCATCTCAGAGAGAACCTGTAGGAGATCTAGGAAAGGAATGATCCAGCCCTTAAAATGAGGTTTTCTATAAATCAAGGTAGTTCACATATTAGCCAAAATCTCTTAGGAAGGACGAGATGCCAAACTTCCCAGGGCAATTAGGATTTAATCATAAAAATAAATGTGTGTGTGTGTGTGTTGTGTGTATGTGTGTGTGTGTATATGTGTTCGTTCATGTGTATGTATGTATGTATATATATCCAAATCACGGTAAAGGGACTGGCTGATTTCATCATGTTTTTAAAACTTACTGAATGTGTTGAAAAACTGCTTCTAAATATTAGAATATTTTCCTTTCAGGGAATTCGTCTTATTCATTCCCAGGTTTTAGATTATGCTTTTTTTGTTTTACCTTTTTTTGCAATCTATTCTCTTTGAACAAGACATCTGCATGAAGCTGATTTTCCTGTGTGACTTCTAAGAGTTACTATTCTGGGTCTCAATTCCTGCACAATAAAATGTAGCTAATCACCCTGTCACCACTAACATACCTCACAGGCTCAGAGCAAGAAATAAGGGCATCAGGGGTTGCAAACTAGTGACTGGAAGGCCAAATTGGACTGGCAGGGGTGTTGTGAATTTTTGCATTTGAATGCCTCTAGGCTGGTCAGGTACCCTCCCGCTCCCACAGACTCTGCTCCTTGTCCAACGCTGTGTGTCTTTGCACATTTACGTAACTTGCCTGAGCTATGAAGGCAGCTGAGTTCGTGACCTTGGCATCATCAACCAAAGTAGCCTCACTCCTCCTCAGAGAAACACATAGTAATTCTATCATTGTTGGTTTCAAAGGCTCACCATAAATGGAAGAAACAAATAGAATTTAATGGTGGAGACAGGGAAAGGCAAATGAAATAAACATACAATTATAAAGAACCACTGCAGTAAGAGTGGTATCGGGATATATTGCAAACTCTGTTCCAAGGATGGTAACTAGCACTGAGCCACACACACTCCTAACTCCTAGTGCCCTCACCCTATAGACAGACATGTAGAGAGCTGAAAGTAGCAATCTTTTCTCAGGCCAAAACAAGGGACTCATTCGTCTCATTACTTGGGTTATTGAGCAAATTAGGCTAACTGACCCAAGATTCACATATGTATAATTACAAAAGACTAGAGAAGTCCTAGGGAAGGCAAATGTGGGAGAGATGAGTTTCTGAAATGTCTTGAAGAAGAAAATGTTTGTGGATTGGTAGAGGAATGAAGAAGTCATTTTAAGCAGAGAGAATGGTTAATGCAAAGGTTCACTGATGAGAAAGACTAAGTTATCACTGCGAGAATGGAGCCCATGTGGTTTGTAATGAGGAAAAGATAAGGCTGGGCTCCCTGGATTGACTACAAACACAAAGTATTACAGCATGCCAATTTGTAAGGAAACACATTTCATAGACTGCATACAAAAGCCAAGTAAAATGTAATGACCTTCCATTTGTTTTATGGTAATTGGACATTTATTTCATAAAGTAAGTACTGCTATTATACCATGACCCGTGATAAAAAGGAAAACTTCTCAGTTTACATTTCACCCATCATAACCTTGAATATTAAAATAAACTTACATGCTCCATTAACTAGAAAATAATTCCCTTCCATGCTTTGAATTTGCCTAGGGTGTGGTTCTCAGTGAGGACAAGTTCAATTGATATGCTTGAAGAATTCTAATTAAGAAACAAGGTAATTTCAAAGGTATGACATTTAATGCATTACTACCATCTTTTTAAATGCATGTTTTTATTCCATTCTTCAATTTCTTGAAACCCCATATTTTTTAAGGCTTAACTTTGTGATTCCTTTATCAATTAAACCTTATCAGCTAATTTCTTATCCCATAGATGAAAATTATCATAGGTGGATAAAAGGTATTTGATTAATGCCTAGTACGCTTAGAATAATGTATCAATGAGCATTAGTTGGATATTTATATGCTAAGTGCTTCGGTAGAATTCAAAGAATTATTAGACAGTTTTTTCCCCTCTTATGAAGCAGTTGATGATATAAAATAGACAATTGTAGATAACAGATATCCTCATTAAATTAATGCTTTTTGCCAGGTTTCTCTTTTCTTGAGTCTCTGGATAATCCATTTTTATTTGGAAAGTCTTTGACCAATTAAATGATAGAGAAACATAAAATGCTTATCACATCAAATAGATTACATAAGAGTTCTAACTGAGATGGGCAGACTGTAAGAGATTCTAAGAAAATTTCCCATTATAGATGGGGAAATGAGGGGACAAAATTCAAATAAGTAACTCTAGCCAGGTAACAGACGGGTATCCAAGGGAGACAGGACACCCAAATACTTGGGGCATCCAGGACTGTGGTCTCCTCGATGGCCAATGCAAGTTGCATCCACCCTACGTTCCTGCAGAGAAACCAAAAGCCTCTTTGCAGGAAAGACACAACCCAACATTACTTTGCATGGGAGTGAGGAAATCAAGGCAGTCAGGAAATACATGGTGATTTGGGTCACCATCATAACTAGGACTCGATTTGTCCCCCTCATTTTTAACCAGGATAATAAGCGGTTTTGGTTGGGACATTACCCTAAGCATGTAAACATTCGAGACAGGATTATAGATGGCAGAAACCCAGGTAATAGCTCCTGGCTGGAGCAACCTCCATGTTCAAAACACACGTCTTAAAATTAATTAGGAACTTTGTTTTTGGTTGTTTCGATATACTGAAATCAACTTATTTGTTTTTATGAATTTTCTACAAAAGAGTTGCATGAAATTACGTGGGTTGGCCTGTTCTTCTTTCCTCTTAAATCAGGATAAAATTTTTAAAATGATATAAGAACTTCTGTCTGATACGTGGCGATTTTGTTCAGTAAGAACTGCTTCATAACATATGTAGCTAGAAACGAATGTGTTAACTGCAAGTAGGTCTTTTCAAAACCTATTAATCTTTTTTTAAAGATTTTATTTCTTTGAGAGAGAGAGAATAAGCAGGAGAGGGGGAGGGAGAGGGAGAAGCATGTGGGGCTCGATCCCAGGATCCAGGATCATGACCTGAGCTGAAGGCAGACACTTAACCAACTGAGCTACCCAGGTGCCCCCAAAACCTTTTAGTCTTATCAGCAATCATTTACTCTTTCTTTTCTTTCCTACACATAATTCTGGGCTCAGTTACATTAGGTTCACTTTCCCACATTTTCTGGGACTCCACCAAAGGGATCTTAGAGAGGCCGGGAAAACCAACACCCACCCAGTGTAGCCACCATCTCTTTGCTGACGTGGTCCCTTGCTCTTTGCTCAGGCTCCAGATTCCTTCCTTTCTCTTTGTTTCCTCATCCATTCAGTGAAAATTGAGGGACTGTGGGTCAGGCCATGTTTAGGGCTGAAGAAACAGTGACAAACCACACAGGCTGGTTCACTACCCCCCTGGGGCCTATTGTCTCAGCAGAGGCAGCCATGCAAAGCAGTTACAGCCCAACTTAGAAGAGGCCATGGAAACCTAGGACATGGAAACTTAGAAGGGGAGCCTAACCCAAAGGCCTGGGGAGACTTTGTGGAGGGAATGACATTTCAGTAGATACCTAAACTCAAAAGGAATCATCTAGTGAAGGGTTGGAAGGTGTTCTGGGCAGAGGGTATAGCATACACCAATGCCCGGATGCAAGAGAATGTGAAGGACGTTCAAGATGGCTGGAATGTAGCACGCCTGGGAGGGTACAGTGGAGATGGGCCCAGAGCTGGACAGCTGGGCAAAGGGAAGGTCATGCAGGGCCTTATAAACCATGCCACACTAAGATTTCATCCTTAGAGGATGGTGGGGGGGGCACTGAAGGAACTTCTATTTGAACCCCACATGTTATCCACACTCCCATTGTTATCAAGGGCAATGAAGGGAAAGAGGCCATAATTCCTTTCCTGGACAAATACCTTCTTGTCCTCTTTGTCTTGTTATGCTCTTCCCCCTCCTCTCCTCTCTCTCTCTCCTCTCCTCTCCTCTTCTCTCTTCTTTCCCTCCTACCCCCTTCCTCTCTCTCCCTCCTCTCTCTTTATGCGCTGGAAGAAAAGAGTTTTCCATTTTGGGTGGGTCTCTCTCCTTGAAATGGCCTTCTAAAAATCTGTCTTCTTTAGTCCCCCAACACTTTAGTCCTAAAGTGTGTCTTCCCTTATTAGAAAAATATTTTCAATCACCTACTATCATCAGTATTGTGCTTACTGTGGGGGATATAACAATGAGCAAAAACAGACACACTTCCTGCTCTGTTAGAATTTATATCTTTGCTATAAATTCTTAAAGAAGATCCTAAATAAGTAAAAAAGAGGTATTTTCCCAGTGATAAAGGAATAAAAGTTTGGAAGCACTGAGCAACTTTTTCCCCCAAGAACACTTCGGAGAATACAGATCTGGATTGAAATGAATTATTGGCTCATATTTAAGTGCTGTTGACATGATGACAAATATTTAGGCAAGTTATAAACTGATGTGTGAAGGCCACAGCAGTATCTTAACTTCCCCCTCTCCTCTCCCGGCTTCCCTCAGAAATGTTTTGTGAAAATGTCTCAAACTGCTGTAGTAGACTGTCACACCAAAGGCAGGTTTCCAGAAAAAAAAGAAAAAAAGAAAAAGGAAAAGTAGCAGCAGCTTCCCTGCCACCACAGAGATGAATGTTGGTCTGTTATTTATACCCTGGAGCACATGACTCCGTGGCATGCCCGGAGGCGTGACAGAGCAGGAAGGAAGAGCAAGGAGTGGGGCAGGGGCGAGCGCACGTGGCTGGAGCAAGGAGGCCTGCAGGTGGGAGAAAGAAAATGGAGGCAGTTTTTCCTAGGATTCAATGGGGAGGCAAATTCATTAAATCAACTTTGCTGGCTAAATGCACATCTGCTGGCTGGGATGTATTAAGGGCTCCTGTAATGGGAGGCTGAAATCTAAGATGACAATCATTAATTTGTGAGTATTTATTGGCTGTCTTTATAATAGCTGGCATAGAGAGATACAGAAGAGCGGAAATCCAAATGAGGAGGTAAGGGTGTCTGTTTTCTTCTAGCTGCTTGCCACTGGCTCCTTCTCTGGGTGGGAGGAGCTGCTATTGTCTGGCTTGGGGGCACTGACATCTTGGAAAATGCTCAGGGTCAGGTCCCCTTCTCTGTGGTTTCTCTCAGGACATTCTGGGACTTCCTCTCATTGGCCATACCTTTAGAGAATCGAAAAAGTCATTTCTGGAATGAGGCTACAGAGGCTGTGATGTGGACATTCTTTCACCAGAAAAATGTTGAGATCTTGTTTCCATCTATTGGGGGTTCATCCTGCCAATGAAATTACTGGGGACGTTTTTTATTGAATCGAAGGTGTGTATGAGGTAACAGTCTCCAACCTGGCTGTCCATCGGAATCCCTGTAAGCGTTTTTATGAATATGCATTTGTGGCCTAATATCATGCCTTCTGAGCAAGTCAGAATTTTCAGAGTAACCAGAATCCTAAATTTTCAAAGCTCTCAGGGTGAGTCCCATACATCCAGTCCTTGAATGTATTGGGGGAAAACTAATTAACAACTCACACTAAGACTACCTTGTTTGCCTCTAAACAGTTTGCCTTCTGAATTTCGATTAATTCAGCAATGATAACTTAAACATCTACCAAGTGTTGTATGGGATCCACTAATAGACATGGATGGAAGTTATTTTTCTAACCAGAGGTTAACAGTGTTCAACCCCTTACAACTACAGCAATTCCATCTTACCCATAGCTTTAGCTACTTGAAATCAGTGGCAGATGCTCCCTTCGAGGTATTGGCAGAAGGTCAATAGTAGTCTAATACAAAGTTGCAATGCTGACATCACTCTCTTGACTTCATCTCGTCAGGTCAAGTAGGCATTGTATCATCTCACGTCATCACAAGAAGAAAGGGAGCTCAGTACGATAAGT